>NC_051847.1:212255937-212258284 GCF_002237135.1 Teleopsis dalmanni
AAATTATATGCAACTTAGATTTTTTTGTGGATCATTTTTGTTAACTGCTGTATATAAGATACTAAAAAATTTATAACAAGTGACACTTTTTTTTAAATATACTCCACTAAAACTTACAAAAGTATGTGTGCAGAACGTGATTATGGGTGCAAACTGTGTTCCCCATTGTTTTTACCATTTAATGGTCCAGTTTTTGGATTAGGGTTTCAGTGACATATGTCGAACAAAACTGTTATCTAAGGTATTCTGTGTTAAGTATAAGATCAAACGTTTTACAATATGAATCATTCATCGATCGTTAGATGAATATATTAAAATTATGAAACTTTACTATAAAATGCTGACGATTTTTTCATCGAATTTTATTCCGCGAGGGCACTGACGTTTTCTGAATGGATATATCAATAATTTTGTCGCATCTTATGCATCTAATAAAGTGATTAAATATCCATTAATAAAAACTCATTGTATTTAAAAAAAAAAGTTACACTATTGCCTTGCTATTGATCTGGAGTTCTTAATTTTTTTGAAAAAGGGGAAGATGTGACAAACCCTCAATGCCAATCGGAATGAACTTGTGAAAACTCCATTTTTTAAACATAATTACAATGTATTAATGAAAGTGTAATAACTGTTGGAACAACAAAAAGACACGTGTTGTTTTTATCAACGTTTATTAAGAACAAAGAAATATAAGAAAAAGTAGATATTAACATTTACAATGAATATCAAAGAATACATGGATAAGACATATATTATGTGTTGATATTTAACAATAACTAAGACATTTTATTAATAAACTATTTGGACAAAATGATAACTTCAACCAATATTTAAGAGATTCTCAGGAAACTCGTTAAGTTCTACTACAGAATATCACTTAACTTCTTGTTTGAGTATCAGATTATTTGATTACATTTAGTATGAATATTGTCTTTTCATAAAAATAAACAAATATAAAATCCTTTTCTTAAGTACTTTTCACGGTAATATACAATAGAATTGCTGCATTGCATTATTAATGTAAAAAAAACGTTTTACGAGGATTATCGAAAAGACATGGTTTGTTCTGACTAGCCTTTCAACATTTAAACCAAAGAAAATATTAAAATTCAATTATCACTATTTCAACTTAACAAATATGCTTAATCTTATATCCTTATCGTCTTTAAGTATTTTCATTTGAGATGAATGGTTATATCAAAAAAAACTAAATGAAAAAAATAAATACAATAAACACTCTCCTTAGGCAAGGGGGGTCTGGTTGATGTCTTCTTCCCGTGCCTAAAATTGTCGTTTTTGTATTGTTATTTCTCAAAATACGTTAATCAAAATTAATTCTATTTTTAAGGATTGAATTCCTTTGAGTATGAGGATTGCCTTTTTTTGGGCTTAGTACACCATTATACTAAACAACATAGTGAGTTGTCTATTTTTTTTTCTAAAAACTACTTATTAAGTTCCTCTCTAACAAAAAAGTAATATAAAAATTAACTCTTGAATAGACTGTCATTACAAAATTCTATTTATTCCTATCAAGAAATTTACTATTTAATGATAATTACAAAAAAAACTTCAAATATTTAGTGTCTTAATTTTTGCTCTGTTAATTAGTTGTATAAAGTCAGAACAAAGCTAATAATTCGCCGAAAAAAATTTAAAAGAAATCCAAACCATTTCCTAAATATTTTTTAAAACTTTATTAAAATCTTAATACAAAGTTACTTAAACAAAGTTTTTTAATAATACAATCTTAAATATTAAAACCTAAAGAATTTTTGAATACAACTGTTTGTATCGGTAGGATGTATTTAATATATAATCAAAAATATGATTTATGTATATGAAATGCAAATATATTTGTCTACTATGAATACAAATCATGAAATATTTGAAATTTTATCAAAAAAAAAAATATTTTACATTATGTTCAATTCTGACAGATATTTTAAATAGTTGTTAATTTACAATAAATTCAATATATTTAAAATAATACACTTTTTAATATATTAATCATAGTTTTGTGCCGTTTTATATCTTCCATATTGTTTTTAATTGTTAACTAATTTAAAAGAGTTAATGATGCAGTTATAAGTTTATGTACATCTTTTTTTGCACCAGATTAAATAAGCTTATAAATATTTACAAAAACTACTTTAAATACTAATTCCTAAATTATAATACATTTATATACTTTTAAACCCATTGCAGCTCTTCTCTCCGTTTCTCTTAAGTTGTGTAGTTTTATAGAATGTCGCTTTCATTTCTTGTTATTTCATTAAAATTATTGTTTATTATTCCGAATCGTTGTTTTTTTTTCATATCTGTTCGTAATCAAAATCTTCAT
>NC_051847.1:212258384-212326093 GCF_002237135.1 Teleopsis dalmanni
ATAATTGATGTGTTGTTCAAATGCAATTTGTACTATGTATTTGTCTTGCTCATTGCTATTAACGAAAGTGTTTAAATGCTTCTACACACTAATCAATGGTGTAAACTAAGCTTTTAATTATAGTAGTAATTAATTTTTAAAAACACCTTTTCATTTAATAATTTAAAAAACAAAAATGTGTGCATCATTTATACAATAGTCATCATAAGCATTTAATTTCTAGCTACTTGCACCTTCTCTGATCTTCATCACTACCTTAACGTGTTTATAGAAGTTGGGATTGTTTTTTAAATTATCTATAAAATTTTGCAAATTACAATTTTAATTTAAATTCTTGCTTATTTTGTTGCCTAATTTTTTAATTATTGAAAATAGTTTTTAATAGCAACATAAACACCACAAATTACTAATCAATAAATAATATTAGCAGTTTGAAAAAAGAAGGTCGGTTTCTTAGAATCAACGAATTAAGAGTTTAACAATCTTGTATTTAAAATTTTCAAACTATGTATTTTATAATTTTAAAATAACTTTGATGTTTTATTCATAATACAAGTATATAAATTTATAACGGAAGTATTCGTACTTAGGGAGTACATATAAATAACTACAAAGAAACAAAAAGGTATTATTTTATTTTAAAAATTCATTAAGGGAAAAACCCTTTTGTTGCATTATCTTAGAACTAACTCAATGTATGATTTGATATCTTCAGTAAATGATGTTATTTAAAATTTTTCTCTGCTATTGATGAGATAATTACATAAAACAATTTTTGTTAGTTTTTAAGTTAGCTAACAAAAATCATTTTACATCATTTACTGAAGATATCACATCATACATTGAAAGTGCACCACCAATTAAGAATTGTCCTACTAATAAATGTTGTACGTTATCTTATAACAAAAAATACTTTTTCTATTCCTTAAATTTCGCATTGCAGGAACTAACTTTATATAAGATTGTTTGGAAAATAATTTTATTTTCTTTTATGAAGATGATGACGTTATATGCTTCCACGCTCATAATAAGATTTAGTTGATATTTAACCTCATAATTTGATGCAAAGAATTTGCCATCGAAAAATAATTTGTAGAGAGTGAATGTGCCAAACCTATTCGTGTTGTAAAAGCTTTTAACAAGTTACAAAAGTCTTATAATGTCTTTGCATTGTCTTAATGGACTTCTCCCTGCGGTAAAGAGGTTAGAATATTTTCGCGGTAAGCATTCCTGTAAGAATGCTAAGTAAGAAGCAACTAAAATCCCGATGCCACGCCGTCACTTGTGTAAGAAGTGTTCATGGTAGTAGGTGTTGTCCCAGCCTGCGACATCTGGCGAGAGATGGAAGTATCTAGTAGAAGCTCAAAAAAACAAATCACCTTTTGTTTTAATGAATATGCGCTTTAGAAATGTTTTAAATTAGTTTATACTTTTTTATTTCATAATCTCTTGTGTTGATCTTATGCATTTCAAATATATATAAACCTTTTTCTTGATGTTTGAGAAGCAAATCATAAACATTAACGGAAAGGCATAGAGCCACGCTTCCTTAAGCATTTAAGAAACCCGATTAAATCATATACATTAAAATTATACGTTTCAAATGATCCTGAACAATCGATTTGGATAAATTTAATCTCTCAGCGATTCCACAATTTGTTATCCGTCGGTTTGCATAACGATTTTCAACATCAAAATTGGCCGCATTAAATTTACGCAATTTTTATGAAAAATTAAATGATTTTCGAAGAATAAAAAGGGAGTTTACTGTATATTACTGTTATTATATAATATGTTCTAATACTATTATTGTTCTTTAAACAAGAATAATAACCATTAAAGTTTGAATTGGTGTTTACAAATATATTTAAAATTATAACTTTTAAATGCAAATTTCAATGTTAATTTTTTTTTTCTTTTGCTTGCTTATATTCGGACAATTTATTTAATCTCATAATTAAGTTGAAGTGTTTAATGTACTTATTTGGAATTATAATGCACATAACCTTTCGCCTAAGTTACAAATATTCACATACTTTTAACACTCCCATTTTCTTAAAATAAAATCTTAAAAATTAAAAATATCTTAAGCTTATTGAAATTTAGTTATTGATAAATTTTTCATGCTTACCTGAAAAAGCAAACATAGTCATGTAAAATTATGAAGGCATTGTACTTGCGATCGTGCACACGGTTTTACTAATTTTTGTAAAAATATAATCGATGTGAAAACAATACTTTATCGTTCATATACTGAAGTTGAAGCCTTAAATTTGATTATTAATTTTTTTTTTTTTTTAATATTGTTTAAATAAAAGTGAACAGCAATGTATAATAAAATCTATGACTACAGCTGTGTTAAACTCGGTAATTAAATTTGAAAATACGACGGTAATAAAATAAGATCACCGATAGATACATAGATATTGGAGTCTATAGAGCAAAAAAAAGATAAAATTTTATATATACTCGTATATTAAAAATAATTTACGTCAAAATTCTCTAAAAATTTTAAAATCCTTCTCGTAAAAGTTAATTTTGAATGTTAAGTAATGAATTAATATATTCCACCTAAATTTATTTAGTCAAAAAATGAATTAAAATATTTTAAAATATAAAATAAAAATAGTTCAAAATGTATATATGTATATATTTTTATTGTTATAGTCAAATTTTAACTGAAAAAAAAATTGTAATAGCAAAATTTAAATATTTTTTTATCTGTTCATATTTTGGACGATATGTGTCCATGCAAGAAGGCATTTCTTAGCTACCGAAGTGAATGTATAAAATGTTTACAAAGCGGTAGCAACTTTGCAGTAACAACTGTTGCACATGTTTTACGTACGATATCATTTTCTTGTTAAGCTGATATGTTGCAAATGTTGCTGCTGCACTCATACATGTAGATACTCAACTGAATTGTGCAATTTTCTGTTTTATTTTCAACAACCGCAAGATCAGCGGCAATCATTTAATGTTTCTGTAAATAAACTTCAATGGTCTTCATATTAAGTAATTTTTTACTCTTTTGAAATGATGAAAATTTCGAGGTTCATAACATCCTTAATCTTCTATTCGACATGCCAATATTAAAATGTGTAATGAAAAAGAATTAAAAAAATATTCATATTGCTTACATCATGAAACTGCAACGGCAAATTTACAAGCCATTATTGCAGTGACTTCAAATAATAGTGAAAGTAAGTATCTGTATTATGCGTGCAGTTTGCATGAGTGCATATTTTAATTGTAATTACTTCATATTTTTTAGTCAATTATTTTGGCAATATTATTTAACAGATTATCTACATTTTTTTTTAAAGCATTAATAGTAATAGTTAAAAGCGTAATAATTACAATCTAATAAAATCTTTTATAAGTATATCATATATCTATTTGAGTTGAATATAACTGAAAATTCAAAGTTAATAAATAATATGTATATTGCATTAACTTAACTCTCTTTTCTTAACAAATTTTTGTTAAAATTAAATAGCTCTCTTATTCGCCAATTATTTTACTACTGTCAAAATTGCCATTAGTCATTGTTATTTGCACTCTAATTAATTTTGTAAAATCTTTTTTCTTTTTTTTCTACGTTTAAGTGCTGTTAGCTTGGCTTTAGGCTGTTGTTGATTTATTTCACTTTTGTAATAATAGTATTGTTTGTACATTACTTTGATACACCTGAGTAGATGTATTGGTACGCATTAGCGATGTGCTGAAAGCATGGACCTATACTCATTACCGTGGATATAAGCTCATGAGGTTGACGGAGCTTTAGTAATCTAACTAGCGACTGGAGAACTGGACATCATGTTATACAAATAATTAGTCAGACATTGGGCGACTGGAGGTCTGGACGCCAACACAAATTAAAAATTGATGACATTAAACAAAGAAATATCTACAAAAAGAATCAATTTAATAAAAGTGTTTTTAATTATTTAAAGTGGTAATAGAAACATAGGTAATAGGGTAATATTATAAGACTTTATTAATTGCAATGCAGAGAATACTATAATAGCAGTCAAAATTTCTACACTGAGAAATATTTTACCAGTGATGTTGATAACATAAATAACCAAAATTTTAATGGAATTTGTAATAGTTGTTGTCGAATTTACGAGTACGTATTTCCATACCTTCATATTAATTATAGGATGTAATTCCTTATCATCACTCTTATATAAAAAGATATGAAGAATTACGCACACTAAGAAATAAATTAAACACTTAATCTTTTGATATAAATGGAAAGACAGTAAGGTATATAGATAAATAAATAATTCTGCATCTAACAGTAGCAGGATATATACATGGTATGTGCTTTATATATAGATCTATTTTTTTATATAATGTACGAATTTATAGAGACCTGTCCTTAGTTTAATTTTTTTATCTTTTGTGCTAAGTTTTAAAATAGGCACCACCTTAATACGTTTAGAATTGGTTAGCTATTTGGTTGCTGCTTCCGTTGTTTTGAAAACAATTATTAGTTCCGCAGATTAATTTAACTGAATTTATTTAATGTATTTTAATTTTTACAATTTAAATTAGATACTTATAACTAAGTTATAATAAAAATAGTTTTCTGTCTTATGTTAAAGAATATATGTAGTTAGTGAATATTTCGTTATAGATAATTACAATATGAAGAAATATACTTAATTAAACTATATTTACTATAACGATTTTTTTTTAAAACTTTTTCGTTACAAAAGACAACATTATTTCTAACATTTAATTAACCAAAGATAATAAAAGAGAGAGAATTTAAAAGTGTTGAAAGCATTGCTCCTACATCAAATATGTAAATCTTCAAAGAAAATGTATCAAATATCATAAAACTGTTGCAGTTTATTCCCACACAAGACTCTCTAGTACCAACCAACATTAACTAAAACAAATATGTACAAATTTATTGAAACTCTGTTTAAATATAACTTTATAATGCCAATCAAAATTTATGTAATAATGCACTTCTTCACAAATATGAAAAACTATAAAAAAAAACATTGTTACCTCAATCGGAAAAAATGCATAACACAATTTGATACCATAAAATTGTAGCGGCGGCTGATACAACTTCAGATACTGCCACTTTTCCAATATGTGCTCATATATCAAACAATAAATCTTTATAAAAAAAAAACTATCTAACAACAAAAGCAGCTTAATTCAATTGTTCTCAATTCGATTTAAATTCACATAAAGAAAATTATAGCTATATGTATTTATACAATACACGTACAATATATAGATTGAGATGTATAAAAAATAGGTTAAAATGCAATAGTTAAAGTTATGATTTAGTATAACCCAGAAACTCTACAAACTGCTGCGACTACTGCATCAGTGAAGTGCGATTATTGCATTCGGTTTACTATAGGTGAAGCCCATTGTGAATATTAAACGCATTTCGGAATTTTCATTCATAAATGATGTTGTAATCTATGGTAGTAACTTCAACGTGCATACTTTCTATGACAATAGATACAAAATTGTCTGAAATCACATTAACACTGATTCATAGTATGTGCATAATTTACGTTAGTGTGGGACTTAATTAAGTGCAGCTTAATTGTAACACTTTGGCTTTTATCCAGTTATTAACAATAATTAAGCATAATTTTCTAATATATATTATATACAAAAGATTTTGGAAATGCAATTCATAGTTCCAACAACAAAATTTTGTTGAGTCACTTCAGGTTAAAAGTTGGATTGCCGAAGTACGAGTACTCAATGCAATCGTACGATAGTAATCTGCATACATGCATTTCAATTAAGTTTTATTGTTACCATATCGTATCTTATCTCAGTCATGTTTTGAACATAACAAAGCTATTAGATTTGAAATACAAATAATTCAGTTGGAATGAGTTATTTTTGATTTTCAAATGTCAACTGGTGGCATTGCCAACATTTGCACATAAAGTACAATTCAATTTGTATTAGTTGTCAAATAAGTTCTGCTAAATTTGTACTACCTTCTGACATTTAGGATAAAAATATTGGCGTCATTAAAATAACAATAGAATCAAATTTTCAGATTTTACCGTAATACTACTTTAAGAAATTTTAAAAGAAAAATTTACCAAAAGCTATTGATCCATCATACGCTGTGGTACAAAAAAAATGCTGGGCTCAACCGGGATTTGAACCCGGGACCTCTCGCACCCAAAGCGAGAATCATACCCCTAGACCATTGAGCCGCTTGTAGAAAAGTATAAAAATTTTTTATTTATTTATTTTTAAATATCTTTTGTATACCCATCTTCACTTTCTTTGCATCTTGTACTTCTTGTATTTACCTGTTTGGTAACTTGGCCTAAAAGTGTCTATTAATTTTTATTCGGCTTTTTTCTATACTAGCAACTAAAAATAGATACACTTTTTTAAACAATTTTTGGTTTATTCATCTCGCCTGGGCATATGCAAGTGATATTTTTAAGATACTATAGATTTTAAATTCATTGACTATAATTTTATATAGAAAAGATATAAATATAAATATTTATTATATGAAATTTATATCAAATTATATGGTATCAAATTATATGCAACTTAGATTTTTTTGTGGATCATTTTTGTTAACTGCTGTATATAAGATACTAAAAAATTTATAACAAGTGACACTTTTTTTTAAATATACTCCACTAAAACTTACAAAAGTATGTGTGCAGAACGTGATTATGGGTGCAAACTGTGTTCCCCATTGTTTTTACCATTTAATGGTCCAGTTTTTGAATTAGGGTTTCAGTGACATATGTTAAACAGAACTGTTATCTAAGGTATTCTGTGTTAAGTATAAGATCAATCCTTTTACAATATGAATCATTCATCGAACGTTAGATGAATATGTTAAACTTATGAAATTTTACTACAAAAATGCTGACGATTTTTTTTAACGATTTTTATTCCGTGAGGTCACTGACGTTTTGTGAATGGATATATCAATAATTTTGTCGCATCTTATGCATCTTATAAAGTGATTAAATATCCATTAATAAAAACTCATTGTATTAAAAAAAAGTTACTGTATTGCTTGGCATTTGATCTGGAGTTCTTAATATTTTCGAAAAAGGGGAAGATGTGATAAACCCTCAATGCCAATCGGGATGTATTGAAAAAATTTGTAAAAACTTTCATTTTTTAAACATAATTACAATGTATTAATGAAAGCGTAATAACTGTTGCAACAACAAAAAGACACGTGTTGTTTTAATCAAAGTTTATTAAGAACAGAGAAATATAAGAAAAAGTAGATATAACACTTACAATGAATATCAAAGAATACATGGATAAGACATATATTATGTGTTGATATTTAACAATAACTAAGACATTTTATTAATAAACTATTCGGACAAAATGATAACTTTAACCAATATTTAAGAGATTCTCAGGAGACTCGTTAAGTTCTACTACAGAATATCACTTAAAGTCTTATTTTATTATCAGATTATTTAATTACATTTAGTATGAATATTTTCTTTTCATAAAAATAAACAAATATAAAATCCTTTTCTTGAGTACTTTTCAGGGTAATATACAATAGAATTGCTGCATTGCATTATTAATGTAAAACAAAAAGTTTACGAGTTTACGAGGATTATCGAAAAGACATGCTTTGCTCTGACTAACCTTTCAACATTTAAACCAAAGAAAATATTAAAATTCAATAATCACTATTTCAACTTAACAAATATGCTATATCTTATATCCTTATCATCTTTAAGTATCTTCATTTGAGATAAATGGTTATATCAAAAAAAACTAAATGAAAAAAATAAATACAATAAACACTCTCTAGGCAAGGAGGATCTCACTTAATTCATTCATCACATCCCCATACAAGTAAACCGTTAATCATCAAAATAAAGAGCAATTGTGGGTGATGTCTTCTTTCCGTGCCTAAAACTGTCGTTTTTATATTCTTATTTCTCAAAGTACGTTAATCAAAATTAATTCTATATTTAAGGATTGAATTCCTTTGAGTATGAGGATTGCCTTTTTTTGGGCTTAGTACACCAATATACTATACAACATAGTGAGTTGTCTATTTTTTTTTTCTAAAAACTACTTATTAAGTTCCTCTCTAACACAAAAAGTAATATAAAAATTACTAATAGACTGTCATTACAAAATTCTATTTACTCCTATCAAGAAATCCGCTTTTACTATTTAATGATAATTATAATAAACCTCAAATGTTTAGTGTCTTAATTTTTGCTCTGTTAATTAGTTGTATAAAGTCAGAACAAAGCTAATAATTCGCCGAAAAAAATTTGAAAGAAATCCAAACCATTTCCTAAATATTTTTTAAAACTTTATTAAAATCTTAAATAATACAAAGTTACTTAAACAAAGTTTTTTAATAATACAATCTTAAATATTAAAACCTAAAGAATTTTTGAATACAACTGTTTGTATCGGTAGGATGTATTTAATATATAATCAAAAATATGATTAATGTATATAAAATGCAAATATATTTGTCTACTATGAATACAAATCATGAAATATTTGAAATTTTATCAAAAAAAAAAATATTTTACATTATGTTTAATTCTGACAGAGATTTTAAATAGTTGTTAACTCACAATAAATTCAATATATTTAAAATAATACACTTTTTAATATAGTTTTGTGCCGTTTTATATCTTCCATATTGTTTTTAATTGTTAACTAATTTAAAAGAGTTAATGATGCAGTTATAAGTTTATGTACATCTTTTTTTGCACCAGATTAAATAAGCTTATAAATATTTACAAAAACTACTTTAAATACTAATTCCTAAATTATAATACATTTATATATTTTTAAACCCATTGCAGCTCTTCTCTCCGTTTCTCTTAAGTTCTGTAGTTTTATAGAATGTCGCTTTCATTTTTTGTTATTTCATTAAAATTATTGTTTATTATTCCGAATCGTTGTTTTTCATATCTGTTCGTAATCAAAATCTTCATACTGGTATTAATTGAAAATGTCATCCACCAATTGCTTTGTAATTACACGATGTGGTCTTGTTGGGTTTACTTTTGGACGTTGGTACAATCTGGCATTGATGGCGTAAAGACGTGGTGACAAATCGCAGCGCACGTTAAACCACCAATCACAAACAAAAACAGCCTGCGAAAATTGTGTACCATTTGGACATAGAAAGGAAGCCTGCCGTCCATCAATATCACAGTAATGCCAACCTGTCGAGAAGAATTTTCAAAACAATTAAAATATCACTAATTGCTATCGCAAAATTGAATTTTTTCCAACAAATGTAAACCAAAACTTCTTACATTACCTTGACATCTTGTTTCCATATCAGCAAAAAATCCAGGATAGGGTTGTTCGTCACAATAGAAATTCGTATAAGGTATGGCAGAGAGCACTGGATAATCTACTCCAGGTCGACCTATTAATAAAAATATTTTATAAGAATTAAATATAAAATTTTTTAATACAAATATAATATATTCAAGTAAAATAAATATTTAAATTGTGTGAAATTTAGGAATTGCTTATTATTTCATTTGAAAGGAGCTTAAACACCGAAAAAAATGTTATATAAACATATTGTTTTTGTAAATATACTTTTAGAATCATAGTTGGTGTAAACCGATATACTTAGCGTTTGCGGTTCGAGAAAATACATGAAGAGTAATACCTAAAGGCAAAAGAAAGGACGATTACTAGAAAACGTTGCGTGTGATTGAAATTTTTTAACAAAACTTATTTAACTTATTTAAAATATAATATAGTATAGATGTAAGGAAATAAAATCGAAAAATGTTAAAAAAAAATTAAGGATAAATTACATTTTCGCAAAAAAAACAATTTTTCAAGACATATAAGAAATTAACTGGAAACTATCAACATTTACATATATAGAATTATTGAAACATATTATATATGCTAAAATTGATATCAAATGTTTTTGAGATGTAAGGTATATTTGGGTTGAGTTTTTTTTTTTTTTGTTTTTTTGGATATATATATTTTATTTTGACAAACTGTGTACCGATATTAAGAATTTTTTTAGTAGTTTTGGCTTTTACAAATTGTAGGAATGATCTTTGAACTTTGCCAGAAGTTCATAAGACACACTTTGTATACATTCATATTTTTAAAACATCATTTAAATTCTGTACAAAAAAATAATATTATTTAACAGTATGAAATCAATTGCTCTCTAGTTATTCAGATAATAATTCTAATTTTCTAAACCTTATTGGATTATTGCTGATCTTACAGTTCTATAAATATAATTTCAAACGTTATTAATTGATCTCCTTTAATTTACACCACTAAGTCGTTATTTTGTTTTTTTTTTTTAGAACCCTACCTTTTAAACTTAATTTTTTTTACTAAAAATTCAAAAGGAAAATACTTTTCTTAAATCAAGGAAGTTATCGTCTGGCAAAAGAAAAAAACTCTACTAAATCAAATTGTAAAATTGCATTTTTTTTTACAATGAAGTGTTTTTTTTTTTTGCAAAAATCTTTTGTTACAAATTCGAAAAGTATAATTCTTTTATAGAAATTGAAACATTTTTTTTGTAACCAAATTAAAAGCTGCTAAGTTCAAACACAACAACTGCAGTCAAACCAATTTGCATTCACGCGGATAAATAAGAAGAATTTTTTATTTTTCATCTTATGCATCATATCTTTGTGTACACATTTGAAAATTGTTTTATTTGAACCAATCAATTTCCATTCAACCGCAATTTTTACAAAAAATGATAGTAAACGACATTCAAAATGCATGTTGTTTTCCTCCTTACCTCAAAATAATCGAAAACAAATGCCAATTCCTATCGAAAATGCCCCTCTCTAAAAAAAGAACGACAACAGAAAAAATTGCATTTGCACAAAAGTGTCAAATGCACTTGGAGTGCATAAAGCCAAGCCGCCGCATTTAAAAACGGCAACCAAAAATAACATTTCCTTTGGTGTACTACCAAAGTCAAAACATTGCAAAAGTGCACCTCACCACTCCAATGCTAAACTGCATATGTACAAACAAATCTATATCAATAATAAATGAATTTACGAGTAGATGCACTCCAACTCAAGCAGTCAATAGATACAAAAGAAAAAAAAATATTTAAAAATAAACAAAAAACTGCTGTTTTTGCGCTATTTTTTTCCTTTTCTTGGCCAAAAAATGCATTCGTGCTGAGCACACAAATTAAAGAATCCATATTGCACTCCAAAAAATATGTGCAGCACAAAACTAAATCAAAGGAAAAAAAATTATGTTGCAAGTTCTAGAAAACCGACAAGCAAACCAAATACAACACACGCTACATAAAATGCTGCAATGTAGCATGAGTAAGCTTGACTGCAGCATTGCCAGTGCAAATGCGTTGCTGCTTTCCGCTTACTGCTTGCTGATGACTAGCGTTAAAGATGGTGGTCGTGGCTTTGATGCTACATGGCCCTGGGTCAATAGAGCTCAATTATTATTTGTTGCTTATTGCAAAAAGTCAAACAAATGCCACGCAACCTATCAACACGCCACAAATAGCAAAGCAAACTGAGATTTCTTTTATATTTCAAATGATTTGGTTGAATTTATTAATTGACGACCAAAAACAACAAGAACAGTAAGAAAAAAATTGGAATAGAAAAAATTAGTGTTCCTTTCTATCCCTTCTAACTTCTAGCATTTCAAGATTTGTTGTTGTAATCAATTTGTATTAATTAAAACAAATTTTGTATCATAATAAATTATTATTATATTTTACAACCAATAATAATTTCTTATAAAAAATATTTTAATAATTTACAATGATTTTATTTGGATTTTTATTTTACTTTATTTTTTCTACATGTGCAGTCAGAAACAACATTCATTGCCTTGTGGGAATACGTTTCCATATTGACTATTGTTGCCATTTTTGCTTGATTCAAAATAATTGCATTTATTTTTATTTTGAAATGAAACATAAAATACGAGTAATATAATAAAAACTAAAGTTGAAACCAATGCAAGTGAATGAAAAGTCCTAAATTTTCATTTCAACACATTTAATGCCGCCACTGCAATATTTCAATGCAATTTTATAAATATTGAGTGTGAAATGGTCACGAATTCTATAAATAAATTAAGATATCCATTTTACCAAGCCACATCCACTGCTTTACGTATACAGTCCTATCCACGATGATGAGGCTGCCATCGTCACGTACGCATTGCCTGCGGCTGATAGTTTACTTTTGTATTTATTTGCTTTCAATTTATTATTTTTTAATAAACTTTTTATGCAACTCTAGAATTCTGAATGTAAAATATTCACCTCTACACAACAAAAAAAAATATTGTTATTTAATACTTGTTGAGAACATTTTTTATGAGTTTTCGAAGTATTGATGGCCATAAACAAATCAATAAGTAAAAAAGTGCTTGTATATAAATAATCCTTATCATATTCGAATAATTTGATATTTGACCTATGTGGGGAATATGATTTGCATAAATAGTTCGACTACTGATATCGAACTATACAAATATTTAGTTTTGTGTGTGTAATGTGCTGCTTTTTAAGTAGTTTTATAATCTAATAAATTACAATTCTCATATGGTTTGTAAATATAAAACATGTAATTGGTAGCAGCATGACATACCATTGAACAGTGTCGAACAGTGCGGCCAAATTTTAAACCAATTTTAAATGCAGTTTGATAAACAAATATTCCACAAAGAAAAATCGAAAAAGATTTTTCAAAAATGTATATAAATTTGGTTGCTGGACGGCATCAGAGTTAGAACATACATGACACATTTTTTCATGATAGTTTTTCTAATACAATTCTAAAGGTTTACGAACTACTGATGTATAAACCAACTATCCTACCAGTACAAACATATAAATCCGAAACTTGAGAGCTTGACTAAAAACACTCTGACCTCTTAACCATATAAGAGAAAAAGTTCTACCAAAAATTATTGGCATTACAAGTGAAGCAGAGCGATTCCGGAGACACCTTAATTACACCGAAATATCTTCAATATTTCAATGAACAATATTTTTAATATTTTAAATACTAAAAAGCCATAAACTGTGTTTAGAGTTTAAATATATTTTTTAGTACTCAATTTACTATACTTCTTAAGTTCAGATTTCTTCTTCTTCTTTGTATATATCATCTGTTTACTTACCAGGTATTGATTTTCCAAGTTCTAAATACTCTCGTACTGATGGACTAAGAAAATTAGTCGGTATTTCTGGTATATTTTTTTCTTGACTGTTATTGTCATCATTTTCTAAATCTTGTTGAGGTTCAGGTTCGAAATTCACTGGCTCTGGGGCACGTGGCCGCTTTGCACGTTTTGAGCGTATCGTTTCGCGACAGTCTAAAAAAATGAAAAGAAAAAGTAATTTAAGAATGTATAAAAAATATCATAAATTTCTTTTTGCAATTAAATTTATTTTATTTATAAATTTAATTGTATGTAATTCATATATATAAGTTAATAATATTTTATTTTAACTTTCTATATCTTTTCGACGTATTTATTAATTTGCAAAGCGATTCAATTACAAACGTGTGGTCCGGTTAGTAACCCAAGTAGAAGCACACTTTTATGGAGTTGAGAGCTACCGAAGCCGAACGGGACTTTTCCAAACAAATAAGATGATGTCCCGTCTGGTAGCAATCATGATTACTCCATTAATGAAACTATGCATAGGGCTGGATTCGGAAGACACTGGTGTTAACTTATACAAATAGTCAAAAACTACAAACACGTCTATTTATCAAATTCATAACTTCATAACAAATTCATAAATATTGAAAATATGAAAAGATAAATTTTATAAAAATTATTAATTTTGTTTATGTATTATGCATAAACTAATTTATAATACATTCGTATACACTAGGTATATGCAGGTTCCATATACGCTGAAACACACATATATCAAAAAAATATTTTATCTTTGATGTAGTATTTATATACATATAATGATGGTTACTAATCTCAACCGTCGAATACACCAAATTATCTGGATTATGTAGAATAATCGTTGTTTTTTATATTGTTTAATTAGTTGGCATTCATAAAAATAATAATAAAAACTATGATTTTAATATAAAAATATATTTTTTATGACCTTATTAAAATGTTTTTAAGCCATTATTGCAATTCTTTACATTTTTTATAATATATTTATTAATTAATTTTTTTTTTTCAGGTAAGCGCAATAATTGATGAGAAAATATTCTTCATTGGCAATTCAATTATTTATGATTTAAGAACTAGAAATTTAAATAAAAGAATTCAACAAATACACTTTGAGGTAAAACATATCTAGTAATGGAATTATATCATATTAAAAATTTATAATTTATATCACTTTTTGTATTTACATTTTCATTTAATACTGTGACCTACAAATATTATCTGGTACTTGTACTTCTGATCATTTTGATTATTTTATGTTACTGAAATTAAAAATTTTTGCAAATTATATATATCTCAAATTGTTATTTATAATTTAAAATGCATTATGATTCTAAATTTTACGGCAGCTTAAAGATTTTTCAAAATAATAAACAAAATATATTCATTCCTAACGCTTCGATACCTACATTAATTATCTTTAATTAGTTTTCGCAATAAAAATTATTTAATAGAATTCTAAAACTATTCTACTCTTTACAAAATTTCTATTATACGTTAAATGCAAAATTTGCCAGCACTACACAAATATCTCATTTTTGTTTAGCAATATATTTTTTAAAAAAAAATCAAATACCTGTAGAATCTCATTTTATCTCTGTATTTTTTTTTTTGTTTACCAATAAATACATAAAGGACAGAACCCTGTAACTATATGCGAAAACCGAGAGGCTGCTCTACTTAGCAATATCTAATTTCAAAGTAATCACTAACTGCACGGGGCGGTACGCAGATCTAAGATCAATCATTAAATAATCACAAAGCTTATGAGGAATACACAAAGTAATCAGTGAGAAGGGTGGGACTCTGCAGAAACCTATCAAAGAGTAAAAGTGCCCAGATGCACTAACTTGAAAAAGGCTCAACATAAACAATATATCAAAGAAAATCAAATATCTGTAAACAAGTAATATTTGAATGCAAATAACCGCATATTCTATAAACTAGTGCCCATTGTTCACCACCTCTTCAAAGAAAAACGTTATTACCCAAGGTTCTTGGGTAATATAAATATATACCCAAGGTTCTTGGGTATAAGATAAATAATATCTTAATGACCAACCAAATAGATAATACTTTAAATAAAAGTATAAATAAAAAATATGGTTCTTTTAATCAATCTATTCATCTTAATTTCATGACGAAAATATATACTATATGCTAAAAATGCATACGTTGCATACGTCTAAATCTAGTATCTTTTGTTATTTGATCTAAAACACGATTTAATCAGAAATTATTTGAAATCAAATTTAAAAATTTGATTAACCAAAAATATAAAAACCCATTTTTATGATTATTGCTAAAGCAATAATGTAGCAATAAAACCGTAATTGCTATATTATTACTTCGTTCGTAAATGTGTCTAATTTATGTTATTTAATTAAATTAGATTGACTGTACAATTTAAATCACACCTTTAAACAGTTAATTTAATTTTAAGTACGTTAATCTAATTAATTTTTTACGTTTAATTTCAACGGAACTAATTATTGTCTATGCTTCTCGGTTAAGGTAACTTAAAATTGTATTGCAGCTCTCACTTTTAGGTAATTTTTCAGTTGCAATCAAACTAATTTAACGAACGATAAATTTCCTAAAAAGTAATAATAAATTAAATTACGTTATTTTTGCACATTTACCACTTAAGACTTATTTTTGAATGTTTTATTTTTATGTGCTAACAGATACTTAAACATGTTTAAAAAAAATTGTTTTAAGTAAAAAATATGTAACGTACGCAATGACTGTTTAAAATATTAAAATAAGAGGATTTTAAGGCGATCCTGCTTAAGTGTGGCAATGATATTATTGCCACTTTGAGGGCGTTTGATTAATGCACCACACCTCATTTAAAAGCGGTATTTTTCTTAAATTAAATACTATATGCGCAGACAATACAAAACAAAACATTATGGTTGTTATTAAAAATCATGAAAACATAATTTTAATTAAAATGAAAAAAACTACTCAACGAGATCGATCAATAATAATAAATACTTTTTTGCCTGCCATTAAAATTAATTACGAACGCATTAATGTCAAGATTAAGATTTTGCTTAAAGCCTGCCAAGTACGCTGGACGGATTGCTGCCCATATTAATAGTTTCGGCACGTATGCACGCACACCCTCAATTAACCCAATTTATTGAATACTATATACGTACCTAAGGCAATATGTATTGGAAATGTTTAAACTATATTTGTTGTTCCCCAATTGAGGATTGTAAAAAGCGTTAATAGCAAGTATTTACGCCAAATCAAAAGTGAATGCGGCTCGCATTAAGTACAAGCCAGAAGTGTAAGTAAGCTAATAAATATTGGCAATATTGGCAACTTTAACATTTTGACCCAAACGCGTTTTTGCATTAAACACAAATATACAATCTGACCTGCTTCACACCCGCCACACCAATATTTATTGTTTGTAGTATTTTTTGTCTGAGATCGCAACTTCATGTCTGGCTGGCTGGCTTATTGCCTTCAATTGTGTATTTACGCCAACTTTACTTAAAATTAGCATCAAAATCATTTTCAATTTTTTTTATTTTTTATTTATTTATTTATTTATTTATTTATTTATTTATTTATTTATTTATTTATTTTTGAATTTTGGCCATGACAACATAAAAATCGAGAATATTATTCAGCTGCGCATGCGCAACCCAACCAATATTTTGCAATTAATTTTCATGCAACTACGGCCGCTGTTGTTCTTTGTTGACGTATACATTTATTAAAAAAATTTTTATTTTAATTTTATTTATTTATTTTATTCTTAAGTACCAAAAATTTGTTAATATGAATTAAGTATGATAGCCAAATTTTGTCGATTTGGTTATTCTTGCAGTTTTTTCCCATATCTTCAAAACAATATACAATGCACATAAGTCATTTCGACTAACTTGTAATAAATGCATGTATGCAAATGCACTTTATTTACATTAAAGGTTATTACTTCCATCGGCTGCTGCTGGCCTCGCGAGTTGCTGTTAACAGAGACACATCAGTCATTATATTTAGTGGGATTAATTTCTCCACTATTTAACTGAGTTATTTTAGTTTAATTAAATTATATATTATAGACTTATTTGTATAATAACTAAAACATAATATTTATATAAATGGTTTATGATTATAAATTGTAATTTAACGTCATATTTTTCTGACGGAAGTAACTATTATATTTAATAGAAACTAGTATATTTCATAAAGAGATTTTTCGAACAGTAGTGAACTACAACGACAAAAATTCATTTTATATTATTTTATTTAATTGAATTTTTGGTTGACCATACAGCAGTTTCAAGTATTGCCAAATACCCATCATCAGTAGTCTTGGAATTATTTTTTGTATTTAATTATTTGTAAATATTTTTTTGAGAATGCAAGTACCAGGAATGGAACTCGTGTCCTGTCAAATTTGAAGCTTAAAAAATATATGTTCATTTAAATCAAAAAGTCACTGTAATTTGTTACATTTATTGATTGCGGTAAATTACATAGTTCTCGACTACATTGTATTAAAAAAATTAGTTCGTTATATATATATATACTTTCAATTATATCTAATATTTTTTATATGTGCATATATCGAACATTACGAATATATGTTTTAATAGCCAGTTATAAACATTTAAATATAAGTTCCGAGAAAACTATGTCAGAAGCTATTTATTTTTCACTTGATACTCCTTTTAAAGGACCAATAAACTTTTATTTTTAGCAACGGAAACTAAATATTTTGCTAGAATAATAAATAATAATGGAATTTTATAATTGATAAATTATAGATCTAATCCAATAAATATTTTGTACTACTAAAAAAACTCCTCAAAAGCCATATCGATTGCTTAATTGAAACTAATATACTTTCTGTTGTAAAATACGTCATTACCAATACATTGGTGCAAAAGTTTCAGGCCCAATATCCCATTCCCAAACCAAAACCGAGCAATTAAACAGGCTGTAATGGCACATCCTCCTTCTACTCAGTAATTGTATTCCTTCCTGCTAATCAGTCATCCTATCTTGTTAAGATGACACTTTATATAATAATATCACCGATGAGTTAAGTCAGCGTTATCCTACTAAAGAAAGCTGTCTATTTATAGACAATAGCATCAGTTACTTTATTCCAATATTATTAATATTTTAGCGCTTAATATTTTACCGCTTATAATTTTATAATTTTTAAAAATTGTAAAACCTCCGCCTCTGTTATTCAACGTATATATATGTACTCTTTTTCTTAAAAACTTAAGATTTTTCGTCATTATATATTAACAAGAATTGTTTTTATTTTTTTTATTCTGTAAATATATTTCATTAATGATTTTCCCGCGTTGTTAGTCATTTCAGATGACAAGGTTAGCAACTTGTGGGTTTTAATAAAGGCGCTTATAGATTGACTTTTTTTATTATTATTAGTAGCCTACAATGATTTTGCATTATTTTTAAATCTTGAAAAAACTATTCTTAGTTTAACATGTTATATACTTGCGTGTTAAATTTAATTTAAATTTTACTCCATAAATCGTTCTTTATACATCGAATTAACAAATATTACTTGATTTGCAGTACATTTAGTGCTGTGTGTGAACGTGTTTTATTAACCTTCACCTTGTTAAGTTGAGGTTTTTTCGTATGGCTGGGTTAGTATAACATTTTATTTCCTAAAAAAAATTTTTTTGAAAACATAAATCAAAATCTGTAGGTTTTAAGAAAATTATTATGTGAGAATTTAATTTTGGATGCAGTTATTTTGCAAATTTTTTTTTATTTTTTTTTAAGATGTGTTAACAACAATATTAAATATATAATTATCGGATTAATTAGTGATCATATTTTCAAAATTTTGCAACAAATTATTTAATAGACATTTTTTAAATATTTAATTTAATATTTTTTTAAATAAATTATGTATTGAATTACTTCTATATAAAATTTTTATTTGTACTAACACAATTAAATGTTCTGTTTTAACCTCTATTAATTTTAATAGATTTAATTCTGATTATCTTAAGATATATGTTATAAACCCGTTACGTGCGGATATAAAAATATAAGTTAAAATTTTAATATCTGTTATGATTTTATCTTTAAGTGTTTTTAATATAAATTTTTGTTATATTTATTTAAATTCATATAATTTATTTTTATCTGTTTTTCAAAGAATTTTTTTGTATTTTTAATAAAAACTTTTGTTTTAAAATAATTAATACTATCTGTTAAACCAAAGTTTATAAAGAAATAAATTAAAAAACAGAATAGATAAAACCTTGCAATTTTTATTAACAAAAATGTCTTGGATAACATATTCTAGATTTTAACAAGATCTGTTATTCATCAAAATATGTTATTTTTTTATCTTACGAGTATAACAATGAGCTGAAATTTATTATTTTATTCTCATCTTTTCTTTTTTTGTAATATGATAAAAATGTCTTGGATGCATATCCTAAATTTTAACAGAATATCCATATCCATCCATATTTTTTATTCAGTAAAACTGTGTTAGAATATTTTATTTATTCAGATAATACTAAATTGTATTTGATAAATTTTAACAGGGTTTGTTACCCATTAAAATAAAGGATTACTTATTTTTTTATCCAACAAAACTAATTGAAATTATTTATTTGTATATTGAAAATCAAATATATACATAGTGTTTCGTTATAAAGTGGCATAAATACAAGAAGTGATTTCTTGATTCAAGAAACAAAAAGCATCGTATCGTGTATGCTCAGTTTTAATAATCACTAAGATACATAACATACAATGTATCAAAGAAACGTCTACCAATCACATGTCAAAAAAAATAGTCTAAAAATTATAAATAAATTTTTTTTTTTTGGAAAAAATTAATCATATTTGTAGAAAATAGTTTTTCTAGAATTCTTGTTTTTGTATTATCTTAGGAAGATTTTTAACTAATAATTTTTTGTCTATGATATGTGTCTATAATTTTCTTTAATTGGGTTTTGAAGTTAGTTTTCTACTGCTTTTTGTGGAAAAACCGGTATTACTTTTTCAAAATAAATAAATATTTTTTAAAAAGTTTTGTGCAATGCTTTTCTTTTCCGAATCCATTCAAATATCTACAATGTAATGATTCTTAATTTTGATTTCTCTGTGATGGAGCTCGGCTGCCAGTTTAATCTATATTTAAGTTTTCCTGTTAATAAGTATAAGAAAAAACTCTAATGTTTTTAAACACAGTCAATACGTATTGCCAGAAACTTATATTATGTGACATAAGTGATATGTTACATAAATATGATTTTAACAAAAATAGGTATTTTATATAAATAAATAAACAATACGTTAAACATTACTTATAGTGCTTATATTTGTTGTAATTTATGATAATAGTAAATTTTCACCTTTTAATATTATATTATTGAAAAGTTTATATCATAAACACCTCTTGTTATTTTTAAAAGCATATCTAACAATGCGAGTGAATATAATTTAAACAGATACTTGCCATTTTTTTTTTCTTGTTTTCTGCAATTTTATATTTTATTTAAGTTTTGCAAGTCAAGTAAAGTGCAAGATATGTATATGATATCAGAGAGGAAACGCTTATTTTTCCAGACAAAGCAAAATTGTTTATAGTGTTGTAAAGTACAAAATCATTGCAATAGAATTATTGTGTGAATATTTATCAGACCTCGTATGCTATACTTAAGATAAAAACAAATTATTGTATAAAGAGAATTATGCAAGACAAATGTCTAGTGTTTGTTTATGTCTTTTCTACTGAAATCCTTCCCTATTGTTTATTGTCATGTTTAGTATTGCTAATGTTTTTTTAACAACTGTTTTTTTTCTATTAACGTGATAATTCGATGCACTTAAACGTTTTTTTTTTTCAAAACGCAGTGTGGCATAGAGAGGCATGTAAAATCAATTTATTTATTTCCCTCTGCGAATTTCAATTATCACTGCAATTTCTAAATATCTTTTAAAACTGTGAATACTGTTAGATATTGAAAATCCTGTAAGCAAAACAATTATTTTAATTACTACAAACACATTTCACTTAAGTCTGGTAAATGTCTGTGTGTGTACAATAGATTTCGTAAAATACATCAATTTACACAATCTAGTAATATCAGTTCATTCCACAATAACACCGTGATGAGGTCCGTGAAGCCCCATTAAAATAAGTGACCAATGTGATTTTAATGCAGTCCAGCTCCATAACGTGTTACTTAATTCTGTTTAAAACGTCGGTGCAAAAAGCGGCGTGCGTGTGCATTTTATTAAACGCCGGATTAAAGGCGAATCCAAATGACGCATTCGTGCTTTACAAATTTATATCGAAAGGTGTTGAGACGTCTGCCTGCCTGTACTGTATTGCATGTACGTATTGTATTTAAGCTTATTTAAATCGTTTTCATATTAAAAACAACTCTTCGCACCTTTACTATTTAAATGTTAAAATATCAATACTCCACAACTCAGATACATTCATGGTTTCGCTCAGTTTGTTTGCTTGTTTGTCTCTTATTTGCAATTATTACAATTTAATTGTTTACACAACAATAATTTCATTGCAAATAAATAAATTACTTAGCAATATGTGAACATTTTTTTTTATATCTCATAATAATAATATAATTATCTCATTTGCTTTGTGGTGAGATAAAAATAATAATGCTTACACAAATGTGGTAAAATTTGACAACTGTGAATTAAATTTATAGGCTTTTATTTATCAAAAGAATATAAAATATTCTTGTTTAATTTGGCGTAAGTTTCAGTTTTATTTAATTAAAATAAAATTAATTTTTTTTTAAAATTATAGATTTAATGTTAATTTAAAATTTCAATCTTTTAAGAAATATACAAAATGTAATATTATATTCAAACAAAGGGAACTCTAGTTCATTTACAAAAACAATTATTTTTTAAAAAAAATTATGGATGACTGTAATACTAATGATATATATGCTCCTGTACTCTTAGTACCAAACTAATAATACAAATACTGAAGTTAAAAACGTAGTTACTTTACTCATCTCTTCTGGTACTGCAAGGTCATTGTGCATTCTATTTCATAGATGGCCATTCTAACGTAACCTTCAAATATTGCAGCACCGTTCGTATTTGACAACTTAATAAATTTATCATAATGAGGCTCTCTTTCAACTTTTATTTTTTATTATTTATAAATTCTTTTAATATTTTTATTTTAGAGATATAATTGAAAGGACTTTTAAAATTGTAGTAATTATAGATATACTTCTACAATATTCATCTTATCAATGAAACTATCTTATTAGTGAATACTAACGCCAAGTAATTTTACATAAAATTCGTTTTTAGTTTAAGCCTATTCTAAACATATAAGCCGATTTACTAAACATTTAATTAATTGCTATCTTAAGCTGTTTTAAGGTGTATTAGTTTTGTAAAGTGTTTGGTATATTTTGATGCATGGTGAATGACATATTACTTTTGGTTAAAATACATTTAAACGGTGGCCGACATTGAGGGCAATAAAAGAAAATGTAGTTTTTATTATTACTATATTAAACACAATTTTCACTTTAATTTCCATGTATCACAATACTTAGTAGCTCGCTGGTCTAACAAATTCATATATTGTAACTGAAGATTTCTAAAATCTTAGAGATAGTTTGCATCCCCACTCACCGTACACTATAGATCTAGCCCCCGGAAACTGCTGGCCATTTGCAGACATCTTCAGAGCAATTCAGTTTTTCCTAACATAGTTAAAGTGGAGACTTAATCAGAATGTTAGTTATTAATAATGCCAATATCTAATTCATTCTATTTTCGTTTTAAAAAAACCTATCATTTGTTTTATATATATATATATCCGGCATATAAAATGGAATAATATCATATCCATTAAACGAAAAACATATTTATGAAAAGCTTAAGGAAGGGTTAATTTTTATTATAAGCACATATTCAGAGTATCGAAGACGGCTCTGCCTGCTAAGATAATTTTGTAATCATATTTTAGTTCTTAGTAAAATAATTTATTAATAAAAAAATAATAAAAAAAAAACAAAATAACAACAATTAAAATGCAATAAATTTTTAATATTTTTTTAATTTAAATTTAATTTGAAACATTAATTTTGGTTAATTGTGCGAAATAAATGCAATAAAAACTTCTTATTATTAGTGAATAAAATTGACCCACTCAAATATATACATACTGAAAAAAAAAAAATTCAATACAATAATTTGTACTTTTGCAATTAAAACACATTTAATATAAATCAACTCTTAATTACATAAAAAATTATGTTGATTAAAAAAACGAAATAAAGCAGAGTTAAATGGTATGCACTATTATACAGTGCGTCAGTATGCTTAACTTGATTAAAAGTGGTTAAATGCTAGGCTTGAAAATTATTATTGTTGTCGGTTAATTGTATCTCGTCGATGGCTGCATAACTATGCACATAATGTCTGAATATACAAAAAATATCCTGCGGCTCATTACTTTTGTATTGTTTGATTAACGTATGACACTAACCAGCCGTAAGCCAAATTAATAATTTAATAAACTCCAATACTTCGTTAAAGGATGTCCAACGAACACAACATAAACCAATACTTCATACAGTTCATACTTTATACAAAAATGATTACATTAATTTCATTAAATAATAAAATTCTTTTAACGTTTTTTGTTTATTTTCAATTTTATTTTAATAAATAAAAAAATATTATATTTTAAATGAATAATTTTAATGGCTTTTAGTTGAGTTTGAAAAAAATATTAGTTTAACGTAATAAATTTTACAATATTAATAACTAATATTTTCTGAAAGAATTATAGTTAAGCTTGTTATATATGAATAAAATGCTATATAATGAAAAATGTATAAACATCAAATGGTACTCCATAATGTACTCCATATAAAAGATATCTAACCTACACTTTTTGAAACAAAAAGTTTAGATTTTTTTAATAATAAAACTAAATAAAGTTATATAAAAATGTATATTCTTAGCTATATAATTCCCAAAATGCACCATGGTACATTAGGACGAATGACAACCTCAGGGACCTCAAGATTGATCCGATCAAAAAATGCATGAAGTATAGAGCCCTTAAATTATTTACGAAAACTGACAGGCTTACCAATGCCGTATTATCGAATCTCAGAATGGTTACAGGTTCCTCGGGGAGATATGCAGATCTGAGTTCAATTATTGCGTAGTCTGATGAAGTGATGAACAATAATCCCGTCAAGGCGTAGAGAGGGGTTATGAAGAAACTTCGCAGTGGATAGAGAGTAAAAGTGCTCAAGTGCACTGATTCAACTAGCCTTAACATAATAATTTACGAAAAACTATTCAGAAATTTTAGTTTCTATGTCTTCATAAATTACAACGATAACTAAATAGTTTCCAACTATGTATGCAAAATAGTGGTGAATTTTTTTTTAACTAAAAGATAATTTTTTTATAATGCATAAATATTTTATTAACTTATGTATGCATTCTCAATTTTGGTCCAAAAATTTTGCCAGGCACACTGAGACTCTTTAGAGAAACTTTAAGATTAATTTGAAAAAAAAAATGCATTTATAGAATATTTTTTGGAATCAAAACCATTCATTTTATTTTTATTTTATTAATATTCTAATAGAAAAATTTTTTATATCTTTCCGAATAATTGATTTATTTTTGTATATCTTTTTTTATGTTTTTTAAGTCTAAGCTCCAAATATGTATGTATTGATTCAATAGAAGTTCATTAGTCAATTTTTTTTTTGCTTATAGAAAAATGAAAACATATTAATTATTGAATATTATTTTTATTGTATTCAGATTTGTCAAAAATACAATAAAATATCAATACTTGATTGAATAAATAAGTAAACAAAATGACAATTAAACATAAGTAATACTCTATAAATAAAGAAAAATATTTATACTATACATTATTATATATCATGTGAATATATTTGATTTCCTCAATATATATCTTTTGCTTAATATAAAAATATCGTATAAACAAATACAAATAAAAATAAATAAATTAAATAATTTTAATGGTTTTCGAGTGTGTTTTTGTCTATTTAATACTTGTTACTTTAAAAATGATAAAAATCGAATTGTCTAAGACTTGAGGTAAAAATTGTGCAGATTTCGAAAGCTAGTAATCTTAACATTGTATAGGACGACGGACCATGATGCTTTGAACTATATTCGGTTTTAATGTGCAAAAACTAGTTATATTGTTTTTTTTACGATTTATGTAACTACTAAGACAAAAGTTACCCAAACTGAGAGTTTACTACCAAAAAATAGAAAGAAATAGAAAAAACAACGGATACAATGTTTTGTATTAAAATAAAATTGCAGCATATACTCGTAAGTCGTGACATTATAAGTTTTTGTACCAATATTGATTTAAAGGTGTGGCCTCCCATTGCAGTAGAAACAAATGTATTATAAGAATAATTAAAGCAAATAAATAAACTGTATAGATTTAAAATAGATTACGAATTATTGTAAGTAAGATTGCAATATGTTAAGCAGATGGTTTGAAATGAAAATACTTAACGAATGTCCAATAGCTTTCAGAGAGTTTTTAGTACTATTACCAAATTTTATGACATTGAACATGGCGAAGGGGTTTCCTTCAAATTGTTTTAATTTCACTTCTTTAATTGCTTTATTGTATTTATAGATTTTATAGTAACCCTTATAATATTGATAAATTGTATTGATAAATTCAATTTATTTTTAGAAATTATTAATTTTATTTAGTATAACTTTAGACTTTACAATTTTTGCATTAAATTATTAGATATTTTAGAATATTATCGAAATATTATATTATATTAATATTATCATATTAAGTTATGAGAGATATTGTTTTGTGGGGCATGTTTCATTTTCAATATTTACCGATGGATAAAATGTCGAAAAAAGGTTTACTTAAAAAAATTATCCTGACAAAATATTAATATTTTTTTCTCTTCCGTCTGATTTCTTCACACTCATCAATGCGTTACGATATACATTATTTTAAAATGTATATCAATTTTGTATATTTATATGGTATATGTATTTATATAAATTTGAGGTTAAATTTCAACTTCTATTCACAAAATAATGGTCGCGCCCGTGCGAATCGTGGAGTAACATTAGCATGACTTTCTCAGTATTACATTTCTTGACTAGGTTCTATACATAACAAACAGAATGGTATTGAAATTTAAGAATTAAAAATATAAATATGATTAATTAATTCAATTATTCTATATAATTATTCTAATATAAACACAGCAAGTGAATTTGTTAATAAAACTTTCACAGCAAATTAACAAAACTTCAGAAAAATGTGTGAACATGAAAGTCAAGTACGGCTTTGGGTCAATTGATTAAGGTGCGCTGACTCTAAGCTTCAAATTTGGCAGGACACTTACTCGATTCCTGGTACTTGCATTCTCAAAAAATTATTTGCGAAAAATTAAATACAAGAATTATTTCCAAGACCACTGATGATGGATATTTGGCAATACTCGAAACAGCTGTATGGTCAGCCAAAAATTCAATTAATTAAAATAATATAAAATAAATTTTTGTTGTTGTATTTCACTACTGTTCGAAAAACCTCTTTATTGATGTTATATTTATATTATATAGCATTAAATTAATTTTCCTCGTTTTACTATAATTTTATTAATTATGTTTTAATTAGAATGATGTATTTAAATACTAATAAATATAAAAAATAATAATTTGGAATAAATTTTTATTTTTTCATGTAATATATTCAAACCTGCAAAACATTATACTATTTAAACGATATATTATACAATTTTCATTAAAAATATAACTATTAACATAGTTTTTACTATGCACTCAATCATAATTTAAGTATGCAGCATTCTTATAATATAATACTTTCAATTAACGTAAAGAATTTATATTAGTGCACGTAATATATTATATTTTTTGTACAAAAAAAGAATTGGTTGTAAAATTTTATTTGAGTTCAATAAATAATTACTTTTTATTGTTATTGAGTACCTACCTCTAGGTTATTCGCAGCTTAGTTTTAATAATAGACAACTCATAAAAAGTCAGATTACTTAACACCTGCGCCGAATTATTAATTTAATCGGGCATTTTAATGCTTTACTGCAGCATTTTTTGTATAGAGGTTAAAATAAATTATGCGCAAACAGTTGTCCAACTTGCTGTGCGCACAAGAATAGGCGTCATAATTATTTTTTTTTCTACCTTTTTTTTTAGTTTTGTTAACAAAAATATTTAAAATTCTTATGCAATTTTCAATTGCCTACGGGTTATGGTATTCAAAAAAAAAAATATTAAAACTTGCTCTATAAATGCAAATCAAATGCGTTAAAGAAAATCGGACACTTTTTGCAGTTTTTGGAATTGTAAAATCATTACAGTTGCATGTAAATATGCAAACATAATCAGATCAAATTTGATTTAAAATATTGCACACCCATAAACCTCAGCTGTATTTAAACCGCACTTGGCTGGTTTTCTGAAAATTTGAATTACTTTTCATGCGTTTGTCATTATATTTCAAAGAATGCGACACGCACAAATCGTAATTTGCCAATATGAACTATAGCTTTTTTTTTCCTTTCATTGGTTATGTTATAGAAAATAACAACATAAATGGGTTTCTTAATTACTTTAATTCAATGGCATAACGTAACTTAAACCTGCTGCAATACTGACTTGGATTATTATAAAACTTAAAAGCTTTCTAAACTGTTACGTTTTTTAAAGATATATCTAGTTTTATATGGAGTTACGCATATGTGTTGTACAACATTACTATTGTTATATCACACTTTGCATTAAATATTTCTCAGTTTTTAGCACTAACTATGTTTAAATAACCAATTCCTTACGATAATATTGTAAAATTACTTAATTTTTCACTTCATTTTAATAGTTTTTGTCTTTTTTAGTGCTGTCAGTGAGCATATTTTATTAGTGCTATTAACTAGTCCTTTAACATTTATTTTTTTTTTAATACGTGTATATATTTAAGTTAAATTGAGGTTAATTTGTACCACTTCATGGAACGAAAATATTCAATTTGTAATTAAGATGAATTCAATTTAATATAATAAATCATATATAGTGTTTTAGTAAATTATAAAAATCGTTCTTTTTTCTCTCACAATTAAATCATCACTCTCTGTCATTGTTTAAAAAAACAAAAGTTTTATTTATTTTTTCTTTTTAATTAAGAGCCAAAGTGACAATTAAATCTCTTAAATCTTTCAATTTTAAATTAAAGCTAGTCAACTAGCTAGTCAAAATCTGCTCACTCTTTTTGGGGCTCCCGACTACTGAAACATTAAATCAAATACAAAAAACAAACATACGGTTTAGCACGCATATCACTTTATGGATACCTGTCTATATACCATTGGAGACTGTCAAAAGGGTACCTACTTACACTTTTTTTAGCAGGGTTATCAATTACAACATGTGGACTACCACGTGTTGACCATTGTATAATAAAATCAGAACCTGAGACCTTATTAACACTACCTGTAGCAATATAGTTAGATAGACTGAAGTTCTTTCAAGTGACAGGAGCCCCCGCTTATATTGATTGTAGAAATTGTAGTTACTTTGACAAGAAAGCAATTATCACATATTCTCTATTTGTCCAGCTTTGTTATTAAGAAGGCATTAGTTTATAATGACGTACTTTTTTGACAGTTTGACTGTCTACTCGTGATTGATAAGGACGGAAAGTGGTAAAATACTAAACTTAATTACTACATAAACACAACAAGAGATAGTGGCTTTAATTTTAACTATCGGGGTTTTTGGCGAAAAATATGGTTAATAAACCGAGAATAATTACTTATTCGAAGCAGCGAAACAGTGTATATTGGCTAGTCACTACAACTTACTTATTAGATATATTTTAAATGCTATTTTGATATTTTTAAGATATCGCACTATCTTTTCTTTTTTTCCTTTTCTTTATATATTTATTTTTTGCAATAAATCATTATTTTTTTTTACCATTTATTATGTATGCCTAGATATTTAATTTTTTTTCAAATTTTTTCAACGGGTTATTCATTAATTATTTTAAAGAGATAATTAATTTTAAAAATTTACATCCTTCTTTAAACCAGTATATTATATTTTACCAAGTAAACTGACATATTTGAAATATATTTTTAACGCGTTATATGCACTATCAATTGTATATTCCAAATATATATTAAACCAGAAATTTCTCTTAAAAAATAAAATAATTAAACAATTACTTTAAATGTTATATATGTGTATAGTATATATATGATATGCTCAGATATAATCTGTAAAATAATTAATATATTTTCAAAATCTCAACGTAATATTGTGATATTATTACAACTTATTTAATTTTATTGAACGAAAAGGGAAGAAAAAATCTACTTACAATTTCTAGATGGATATTTAAACGTGAATAATTTTTTAATAAAAATATCACTAAATATATATGTATTTGAAAGGCTTCAAAAAATTGTAAAGAAAAAATCGGTTTTATTCTGACCTCAAAAAATATTCTAATGCTTTCAAACTTGAATTCTTTCGACTAATGTTTAGCTATTGATATTGTTAAATATAGGTGATCGATTTATATATATTGTATGTAACCAATTATTTTTTTAAAAGTTATACATGTACATATCAATTATAATATTGTAGGTAGTAATAATATATAGTCTTCAGTGTATTATTTGACAAAAAAAAATTGAGTAATAAAAGTATTTAGTTTTCAGAATCGGATGGATGAAAAAATATCGGCATCATTTAAATTTAAATGTACTCGCATTTTAAAAATTAAATTTTTTTTTTCAATGAAAAACACCATAAGTATTAGATTGTGATAATTTTATATATTTATTGAATAATTTTGGACAAAAAAGTACCAATTTAAAATCAATGCTATGTTTTATTATTAATTGTTAATATTGTTTACTATACATTATTTCCCATCGTATAAAGTTCAATCGTTGTTATTAGTAAATCTAGTACCTTCAAAGTTTATCTTATTGCTTGTTAAAACGGATATAATGCGTTAGCAAAAGCCAACATTTTCTCATATAGCACTTTTTTACTCTGCTAACTTTTAATTATAATTTATAATTATTTTAAAAATTTCACACGCTATTTTCACACTTACTTTAACTAAAATCTCACTTTTTTAACTCACGACGACGCATCATTATAATTTAAAATAATAAAAATTGATTCTTTTCTTAATTAAAGGTGCGACTCACCTTCAAATTCTGAGACATAATGCTTAAAATGAGCAGTAAAACTATTTTATGTATATATATATTTTATATAAAATAATTAAATTATAAATAAAATAGCTAAGAACACCATTTCAGAACGCTTCTCCACTTCCACCTAACACTAGTCCGATGCGGTATTCAATTCGTATTTGCATACGTTTTTTCTCGATTTTCCCTTGATTATACCGCCGCCGCCAACTGCATTAATTTGCCTGCTTAGATTTTTTTTTTGTTTAAATGTCAAAAGTTAATTTGAATTGTTTGTGCAAAATTATTTGTAATATATAAAAATAAAAAATTATTTCTATGCAGACACATATATTCTGTATATTCTCAGATAGATTTTGTTATTCAATAAAAATATTTATTTCATTAGTGAGTGATTTGCATAAATTCATGCTACACACACGATTGATATTTTGTCTTCCTTTTTTATTCATAACCACCAATCAAAAAAAAAAACCAAATTTTCATTATGAAATATATAACCTTAATTGATATCGAATGTAACGAATGTAATCATTAAAATTTACAATTATTGCATTTTATTATTTTGACTTGTAAGCACTAAAACCAAAACCAAAAATATTCCGAAATAGTGCTTTAATGGTCTGTCATTTAATGACAACTTTTGTCTTGTCAGGAGCTTTATTTTCCTCATCAACACATTTTTGTAATATGTATTATGAATTAATAAAGTCTAGAACTGAAATTGATAATTTGATATATTAGATACTCGATAAATAACACACTTCAATAAAAAAATCTTAATTGATTGAAATTTTTATATAATGCTATATATATTCAATTTTTCAACTATTTTTTTTGCGATGAAAATGTTATTTTTTACCAGATAAAAAACTTTAACAATTTTAAATACAGACTAGAAGGTTCACTTCGACATAGCGATCATGTCGAATCCCAACCCGTAACATAGTTGGACCACCTACTAAAAATGGCTTCCAATAGAGCAGGGAAACAAGGTTATGTCAAGTGCTTATTGGTTGAATACTAGAGGTACCCTAAAAAAATGTGGCTTTTTGCTGTATTTAATGAAGAGAGTGGAATTATACAGAGCATTTAGGAAAAACTGGTTGAATAAAAATAATAAGATTGTGTACCAATAGAGCAGGAAACAACGTTATGTCAAGTTGACCAAGAGGGAGTACCCTAAACAGCTTGATGCGTTATGCACCGAAAATAGTTAAAGTATACAGAGCATTTGACTAGAAGTGGTAAGGGATATGCTAGTCCATTTTAGGCAGTCAAACTATGCCTGTGACTTTTGATAGGGTTAAGAGTTAATACAAATCTTCTGAAAATCAAGTAATAAACCTTCTCATGTTTCGATATTGATTATAATGACATGAAATCATTCCTTATTCAAAGACTATTTGTAAGCAATTATTTTGTTGTTATCTATGTATATTTATTTCTATAGTTATTATTATTAAATAATAGTCTATAAATGCACCCAGACCTAACAGATCTATTATGTACTTATGAACCCAACTAAAACAATTCTAGACTATTTATAAATCTCGTAATTACTGAGAGCTTAATTCTACCTATTTAACTTGGGACTATCAAGTCCCAAGGTAATCAAATTTACATCTTGCCACCGCTGAGCAGTTATATAAAATATGTTATAATGTTTCCTTTTCCTCGACAGAAATCACTTTATACAGCACTTAAATTCTTCACGTGATAATTGAGTCTACAGTGTCCTATAAAAAGTTCAGTGTAGAGTTTAATCTCATTTCTGTTAAGGTTAAGGATAGCGTCAAATGTGTTCAGGATCAATGAATTTTATTGACTGCCGCATGCCTGTTTGGGTTCTCTAGTGTTCAAGTAGATTTTATTTCTCCTGTTCATATAATAAGTTATTTGTGAAGCTATTTATTACCCCGCAGAAAGACGCTGGACCAATGAAAGCAGTACATGCAACCTTTTTTGCTAGGGAGTCTGCTATTTCATTGCCCTCATGCCTCATATATAGTTATTTCCTATAAAAAAAATTATAAAGTTTTTAGGATTTTTGAGAATTTTTTTATCAGAGCATTGTATGTTTTAATAACAAAAGATAATATATAGAAAAAATTATATAATTATATATATGTTAACTAAAAGCTTATATCAAAAAATTCACAAAAAGCCTGAACAGAAACTGAACTCAAAACGGTCGAAACATAAAATTTAACGCCTTAATTAAAGACTTTCTTATTGCTAAAATTTTTACACTCCTATTTATTACTTCAAAGATAGGTATATAAATAGTCGATTGTAATTATTTAATATTACAAGTAGCGCTTTTTTTTTAATGTTGTAACACCTATCACATAATATTTAATGACAAATAAACCTTATAGCCTCCGAAAAACCACTTAATTTCTGTACTCACTTTTACTACTGTAATTATTTTAAACTAATTTTTGTCTACTCATTTCTTTCACTTAATTAAATTTACTCATTGAGAATTTAATTACTGACTTTTATGTTACTAGAGTTGCACATAAAATTGTATAATTAATCGTTTCCACTCCTGGCAGTCACAGTTGCAAACACCTACTATAGCACTCTTACATGAACATCTATCAGCGAATTGCATCACACTATATACAATCTATATACAAAAGAGATAAACAAACCTTATTAAACAGTGAATAGTGTTTTATATTATTTTTGTGATTTTATTTTTTTTATTTATTAAAATTTTTTATCGAAATGGTGTTCATAACTGAATGCATAAATTAATTGCAATTGTCTTTTGTAAGTTTAGAAAGTGAAACTGTGTTCATATTACTTTTTACTTAAGTAAGTATCCGTATATGCTGAAAGCAGCTAACACATTGTAATCACAACAAATCATTTCTGCAACAAGCTGGGTATTCAACTGTCTGGGTTCGTAGACAGTTACCCGAGGTAACCATCTCCATTCCCATCGCCATCGCCGTCAACAACATTTGTATTCAGACTTTATAATGCTAAATTATGCAAAATTGCAATTATTCGCATAATTATTTAAATATTTATATGTTGAAATATAGTGGTTGTCAGCAATACAAGCATTTGTTGTTCTACGTTTATGTGAATATCTTTTTTTATTTGTGTCTGGTAATGGTTGCAGCGAGCGGATACATTACATTTGTTGTGCTTGCATCCTATTTGACCCATACTTATGAGCTCTTCAATAGACAACTCAAAAATTTTAAAATTAGATACAAAAAAAAAAAAATAATTTTAACAAAAAAAAATTTATATTGTACTTTTAATTTACAACATAAGATTGATGCAAAAAATATGTTTGCAAATGATATGTTCAGTTAGCATTGCATCCATCATAACAACAATTAAATGATTTAATAGATAGTTTTTTGTAAGCACTTAACACTCAACACTTTTTTTCTTTTAACTTTAATGTACGAAAATTTATTACGGAACTGTTAAAAAGATCTTTAACACAAACTAACCTAACTCCAATGTTTCAATCTCTAGTTTTAATCTTTTTATGAAAATTTATATATATAATAACTAACTAAAAAGTTATCAATTTTATATATTTAATGTTTTATATTTTAAGTCTTAAGAGGAGTATATAAGTAAATTTAAGTTAAGACATAAATCTTAAAAAAAGTTTATATTTATTATTGATAATAGTTAACGAAAAATTATTGCTATAAATAAATAAAAGAAAAATATATTAAAATTTATAGCACTTACAATTTTATTACAATATGTTTAAAAAAATATTAATCCAAAAAATAAATCTATGAAATATACAAATATATACTAAAATATTCTTTTATATACATTAATATCTTTCCAAATACAATATAACTATCAGTTTTATTTGCCTGTAGCATTTCCACATTTGAAATATTAATACGCGTATAGGTTTTTGAAATTGGATATTATTTATTCCTCACATTTCGCCGTACTAACAGAACAGTATCACATCTTTTGTATAAAACGATTTGACAAGTGTACCTTACTTTTCCTTATCGCTCATATAGCGTCATAGATATTCTAATCGAAAACCCTTTTTAATCTTGCTTAACTCCATGTGGTTAAAGTTTATTACATAGAATTTAGGTTTTTTTCTTCAGAAGTCACGCAACCGCTCATTGCGTTGAGTACACCATGAAGTTAATATAAAATAATTTTTGAACAGTTTAAAAAAAAACTAGTTTCTTAGTTTTCGATGAGACTAGTGATTATTCTTGTTTACCCAAAATAATCATCATTCGAGTGAAATAAGCACTGTAAACGAACTTTTTCTAAAACTTATTTATACTCAACGGACTGAATCGACTTTTGAATGACTGAAATGATATTAAAAGGAGTATATTTTACTGTCTGTATTAGTATTTGGAATAGCCAGAAATTCCGGTGATAAAATCGTTTCAATATTAAGGATAATCGCTCAATTGATGCCTTTTTTAAATGATAAATTTATGTACCTTGATGTCTTTGTGCAATTGTGCATAAGCATAAATCAAAATATCCTCGTTATTTTTGTCGAACTCGTTGATTTCTCGCTCACAATCGTTGTAGTACTTCCTGATAGTATTATGCGTTCACCATTCCTAGTAAATTCATAAATAAATTGATTATAAACAATTTCCTTTGAATGAAAGAAAATGGTTAATATTATTTTGACTTCTTGCAAAAATTCAATTTTCTGTGGTTTGGCTGTGATCATTGCAATGCTGAACTTACTAATCATTTTAGTGATTCATCAAAGTGTATGGTTCAAAGTAAACATAAACCATCGTTATCGGAATTCTTAAGTCAAACAGTGTGTGCTGTGTTTTCAATATTCCCACAGTCATTTCGAAATATTTGTTACTTTCTCAAAACCTCAGTCCAATGGGACTCAATAAGTCCCATTGGAAGTAAGACAGACTGTAAATACATAGTCTACTTTTTGCTACCACTTCTAAAAAATACCGAAGATGTTCATAAATCTTTACATAGCTACAATACTGATATACACATTCCTTACTAATCACATCAAGCTACATGAGTACTATAGTAAAATACTACAAAACTTTAGATAAATAGTTTCAAAAAAAATAATTACAAACTACTGCATAGGAAAGACCGCATTGTTTAGCTGAAATTATGCTGATGTAAATTACTATAAAAAGTAATTGAAATTAAAATATATAGCTTTGCATTTGATACGATTAACGTGCTAATTTGATGAAATACATAATTACATATTTCGTTCAAGATAATTTGTTTAACTACCTCATACGAGCAAAAACACATTTGTAGATACAACAAATTACAAACTTAAATCATTAATTGAATTTTTTTTATTTTGTTTTTTTTTTCTGTTTTGTAAATTTTTTTGTTATGCCAAAGATTTAGAAATAACTTAAATGCGATATGCTTTCAAATTTGCTTAAGTATCTTTTTTACTTATTTTTAATTTATATTTACTTAAATGCTGAAATAATGAGATCTTTGTTTTTAATTAATCATTTTAAAGGTCAAAATACTTAAGTATTGTTATATATATTTTTTTTTATAAACTAAATTTTCTTATACTTTATGATCCAAGACAAAAACCGAGAAAAAGCGAAAATCTGTAATACCTCAAGCATATATTAATTCTTTTTTACCTAAATACACCTAAATACCATAATGTCTTTAAATATATAGGTATATATATAAAAATATATATTTTAAGTGCTTTAATGAAGCACACTTCGCGTCTAAATAAGTTAACCAACCAACTTTCTTAACGTCTAAATGTGTAATCCAATTTGTCCGAGCGCAATTAGATTAGATACAAGACAAAAATAGTGAGCAATTATGTTCAGTCGTTTAAACTTCTTACCTACATTTGGCCTTACTTGAAATGCCTACAAATAAAATAATATTTACAATTTTAATTTCAGTCACAAATATCTTTTATCTAAAAATTAATGAACATGGCTGTGCGTGAGTAAAGATTTTTCATACATAAGTAGAAAACGGCAACGCACTTCTGTGTAGTACGAGTATCTCACAAGACCGACCTGGGTAATGTGCAATAAAACGCTTATAACGTGTTTCTTTTATGTCTTTAGTATCTATTGGTAATTCTTTTAATTTTTTTATGCTTTATTTTATATATATTACAAATTGTTTTATTTACTTGAGTTTGTTTTTTGTTTTTTTGGCATTTTCATTAATTTAGTTTTGTGTGTCATATGACCATATGGGTAAATTACATTATTTCTTGGTACTACTGTGCGTATGCGTAAAAAACAAAATTTATAACCATAAGAAAAATATTTGACAGACAACTCAAGGTAATCAACGCATCTTCAACAAAGATTTATTGCATTTTAATGTTCGTTTATTACCTATTCTATGTCATTATGTTTCCAACTAGTTTTTTAATATTATATTTCGTTTAAATGTTTATTAAGATAAGAACACTGAAGCATATATAAAATTTTATTAAATAGCATTGTAAATTAAATGGTGAGTTTTATTCGTACATTGAAATGATGTTGAAACTAGCAATAATTTATAATGTTTCGTAAGTTAATCCTTCAACGTCAATTGTGCAATATATTTATGAAAAGAGTATGGACTTTATTGGCGGACATGTTAATACAAAACTCTTCTACCACTCATATCCTGAGAATGCTTTAAAATTATAAGTTTAGGTTATAATTTGATAAATTGAGAGATAGTGTAGATGTAATGAAGTATCAATTAGTCCCTTCATCGAGATGTACGAATCAGTAGTTAATCCGGACTATAAGATATATAATTTGAATTTTACATTTTTAAAATCCGTTCAGAACTCTCTCAAATTCCGATTATCAGAGTTTCAGTACTGGAGGTCCGGATTACCGTTGATTACAAGAATTACAAAAGCTCTACTGTATATCTAAGATTATGATTATTGTAATGAATGGGATTTATGATGATAAATAACTAATACTACGTTTACATTGTGAGATTAAGAAGAGAACAATATTAAGTGAATCTGTATTATTAATCCCCACCGTTTACATTTTGTTTCGTGTGTTTGACAAAAGTTTCAAAATCAATTAGTAATAAAAAAATTTGTGGAAATAGTGTTTAAACCTCAAGGAGCTTTTAAACGTAATTACTTTGAAGTCAATAATTAAATAAAGAACTATTTTTCGAATAATATTCCAACAGATTTCATTATTAGCACTTTTCGAATTTATTACGAGGAATAAATTTTACCTCAATATGTACTTTACTCACTTTATAAGAACTCTGATACGTAAACATATACAAGATAGAACATATTATTTTATAACCATATTCGCAATAAATTTTTGTCTTCAACTCTGCCAAAGATCATTACACTTTCAGATTATGAACAAGTATATCATAAATCTATATATTGTATATATTGTAGATTAAACTTGATAAATAAACTGTCAAATATTTGTATGAAATGCTTATAAGAATGCTATTATAAGATTAGATTTAAGGTTTGTGATTCGATTGTGAATATATCTACCACAAATAAATAAGGAGATTAAAAAGTTTCCATTATAAAGTAAGCTAAGTTAATAATAATAAATTAATTATGCTTTTAAATAAAACCAAGTTTTTAGTATCGTGTAGTTGCTTTAATAGCCCAAAAGAGCTACTAAAGCCAAACGGGACTTTTCCAGAGAAACAAGTTGATGTCCCTTTGGCGATCGAATAATATCGCATGATTCTGACGTTAGTCATGTTATCTTAAGGAAAGTTGCTTTAACATAGACGTTCGCAGAATTTTTAAGTGTGGGTATTTATAAATACTCTTTTGTTCGCGGAAATACTAGTAATTTATAGTTCTATAGTTCCAGATCGCCGTGGATATATAGCGAATCAGCTATGACTTACTCTAGAGTTATACTAATTTCTCTATGTATATGTAGAATATTCAATATCTCTTAACTAATTTTTAATTCTATCAGGTGTGTTAAATGATGACTCATTGAATACTATTATCGTTGGTATAACTGCCACTATTTATAATATTTTGTATACTGTAATTACGTTAAACTTTAATTAGACGATCTGTTAAAGTATATCAATTACTAGCTTTTCTTTTCTATATTTATTTCTATTGGAGCCAATGCACTTGAGCACTTTTACTCTTTCTTAACTCGAGGTATTTTTAAAACCCCTCTTTACGCCTTGACTGGATTATTGTTTATCACTTCATCAGACTAAGCAATAATTAACCTCAGATCTGCATACCTCCCCGAGGAGCTTGTAACCATTCTGAGATTTAATAATGCGTTGTTGGTAAGTCTGTCTTTTCTAGTTTACAAATATACTTTTCAGCTCATAGCTCATAAAGGAAAAAGTGTCCACCCACCCACTTCCGGTAATTTATATATTTACTAAAATTTTAAACAAATATATTTGATGGTTTAGTAATACTTTTACTCCTTTCTTTATTTTTTCTTCATTGGAATATTGTCTGTGCATGCAATCTCGTACTAATCAATGTATTTAAACAATTTAAATATAAGATATAATTAAGTAAATGCTTTTATTAATTTCTTTAACTTACCTGTTATAAGTAAATAACCCAAAATTATGAATAATAAAAATGATATCCTATGCCGCAACATGTCGAATTAATTATATGCAATGTTTTGTGCTCCTTGCACCGAAGTAATTAAGGAAATTAAATAAATTTGTTATAGCTGCTATAATTTAACACAATTAAATGCACTTTTAATGGAAAATCGCAATCTCAGCACAAACAACAACACTAAGTATATAATTTGTTTCAATTTAAATAATTTTTATTTTGTTGCACAAACTTTATACAAAAAAAAAAAAAAAATACTATAGAAAATTTTGGAAGAATTGTACAATATTTGAGTCAATGACTGACTTGTGGTGGGTCTCTCGTAGTTTTGTAGTTTTCGTTGTAAAATATAAAATTTCGTATATTGAAATCGTATTGTGGGGGCATAAAAATAAAAGAATTCGAAACAAAAAAAAGTTAGTGTAAAATTATGTTGGCGCAACGTACATAGATGGAGATCGAGTATATATTATGCAATGGAGCAGTTTTTAACTAAATTTTAGGTTAACGTTTAATTTAGTTTGTCTTGTTTTTGTCTATTTTTTTTTTATACAACCAAGATTTTGTTATTATGTCTTGGCTTATGTTGTATACTCAAAACATATAGGCTCTATTACTGAAAACATCGAATGGACTTGGTGTGGCAAGATGAGTAAATACTTGACGTTGAAAGTGGTAGCTGTGTGATGTTTATTACTAAAATAATTTATATTCCTCTTTTTTGTTTAGCTTTGTTTTTTGTATATTTTAAAATATTTAAAATATTAATAAATATTGCAACAGTTAAGTGAGCAATTGCGACCTTTAAATTGAGTATCACTTTCAGTAACGCACGCGCACTTCCACAAGGTAAATTGGTTATTCAAGTTGCTACTACATGCGTCATTTGATATTTAAACGCTTATATATATATGTATTGATAAAAAAATGTATTTATTAGTAATTAATTACCGCTGCCGCTTCTCTATATAGTATACATACTTTACACTTGAACTGTTATCAGTTAAAAAGTAGTTAGCTTTCAATTACAATGTTTTTATTTTCATTTTATATATTTTTAATTTTGATTTCAATTTTTTATATGCAAATGATTAAATTTCATTAATTTTACGTATTTTTGTAATTTTACAGTTGTTAATTTTATGGTTGCAATTTTAATGTAATAAAATCTTAGTTACGCTCTGCGGTTCCTGTGTTTAACAGCCGTGTTACCGCTGTTACAGTAATTTTGTTGCAACTTGCAATTTTAGCCACACCAAAAAATTTTAAATTTTTTCTTATTACATACAAAAGCTCATTTGAAAAAAATGCTTATAGTATATGTTAATATTAAATTTGCATGTCACGACGATTTGGCTGCAACGAGATGTGGCCAATATATAAGAGCAGTCGGCACCAAAAAAAAAAACTGATACACTTTGTGTTGCACTTAGTATTTAACAGAATTATGGCAACGAATTTTAGATTAATTAAATGCACTAAATTTTTTTACCTCAAATCGTGATGGTAAAAAACTATTTTAATTGTTTGTTATAATTAATAATTTTTTTTTATACAGTTTAAAGTCAATTTATTTATTTTTTAATAGTAATTAAATTAAATTAATACTTTTTCATAATTTTATTTTAGTTAAAATTAAATTTCAAAACTTTTTTTGAAAATTATTTATTATTATTAATGTTTTCCTTTATACAGCTTAAAGTCAATTTATTTATTTTTTAATAGTAATTAAATTAAAATAATATTTTTTCAAATTTTTATTTTAGTTGACATTAAATTTCAAAACTTTTTTTGAAAATTATTTATTATTATTAATTTTTTTTATACAGTTTAAAGTCGATTTATTTATTTTTTAATAGTAATTAAATCTAATAAATATTTTTTCAAAATTTTATTTTAGTTCAAATTAAATCTCAAAAACTTTTTTTGAGAATTATTTATTATTATTAATGTTTTTTTTATACAGTTTAAAGTCGATTTACTTAATTTTTTAATAGTAATTAAAATTAAATCAAAATAATACTTTTTTATTTTTTATTTAAGTTAAAAGTTATAAATTCTTCTAAATTTTTATTTATTATAAAAGATGCATTCGTATTTTGTGTAAAATTTATTTTGCAGTTCAAGACAAGAGTTCATTACACTACAATCTTTAATATATATTTTTCCAAGCACTTAATAATATATTTATTTATTAGATGCAGTTTATGTATTGGATAATTGTATGCGCTTAAAATAATTTAAATATTGATGTTATTAACATGTTCCGAATTAATCATTCCGTAATACATTTAAATCTTTCTTTACAAAATTTTGTGTCTATAAAAGCTTAAAATTGTAGTATTGATGTAATTAACATGCTCTGTATTAATCCTTCCGTTTACAAATAAATTTAATAATAGTTTTTAGATTACTTTACGAGACTATTTTCATATTCGCTTAAAATAATAGTATTATTGTGATATTATTTACTTGTTCGTATTGTTCCTTCCGTTTATATACACAACACAGACTATTAGTTATAAACTTTCATTATAAACTTAGAATTTAATTTAAAATTGTGTTATTCATATTAACGTACACCGAATAATCTAATAATCTTTTTGAAGTTTTATAACATATTTTTTTTAGAATTTTGTGCATTAATCAATTTCTTTTTAATATAATTATAATATACCACAATTTAATTTTTAACTAATAGATATGATTTTTTAATCGTTTATTAATTTAAAATACTTGCTTTTAATTATTAGTGAATTTAATATATTTATTTTTTAATTATTAGTTAATTTGAAATATTTTTTTTAATTATTTACTAATTTTAAATATTTTTTTATTACACGAGTATACAACTTTTAAATATTTTTTGAAATTGATTTATTACTAAAATACTTGTTATTTTATTATATAGTTTTATGATTTTTTTTTAAATTACTTTAAAATAGTTTTACTAGTTTTCAAAGTTCCATAAAAATATCACCATTTACCGCTTCCAAACTGAACGCTACCAGATCCGTTCGATAACCGAACACAAACTGTTTGTTTGTTGCCATCAAAAATGCTTTCAGCTCACATTAATGTTGACTTTATTTTCAACTTAACTTAATCCTACATTCAATTTTCCCTAACTTAGCTTAATTTAAGTTCCGCTCAAAGCTTGAGCTACAAATTAAGCTCACTAAAGATCTTCACATTGAGCAAAGACTCAATTTCAGCATCGTCAGTGTGGCAGTTGAGTTTTACTTTTATTTGTATGAGCTTTGGTCGTACTTCCAAAATGTTATTAGACAAGTATTATTGCAACTCGTAGAGGTGCATGCTTAGTTTTTTTTATGGCTTTTTGAAAACTTACTGGCAGTAAGTTTATTTTATAAATATATTTATATAAATTTATTCGTAGATTTAAAAGACGTGAGGAAATCATATAACCTATTTAACCCCATATCAGCATTGTTATGAATTTTTTTTTATTTGAGGGTCATTGGCTTAATTATCTGCACAAAAAGCTCTGTTGAAAGGGTCAAATATAATAAATTGCAACAATAACAAAATATTTTATGTATAAAAAAATATTTACACTTATTTATTTAGTAGAATTTTCAAATTATTTAAAAAATATATATATAGGTATATCTTAAATGATTTGCTAAACTAACGTATTATTTATTCAGATTGATTAACAGTGAGGTTTAACTACTTTAGACAATTCTAAACACTAAAAGGTGTGTAACTTACTACTATTTTTATTATTTATAATAAAAGTATTAATAATTTTTAGTATTATAATTATAATTATTATAATGTCACTAAGGTGTGATTACAGAAAGTTTCAATTGGTAAGTATTTTATATTTTTACCCAAGAAGTTTGTAAAATAATTTCGTAAGCTTCTTTGTCCTTACATACAAGGTTTTGAAAGAAACTATTCTTTTTTTTGAGTAAAAGTTCTTTTGTCACACCTATGAAGCAGTTGATTTAAATTTGTAAAGATAATTGATACAGAAGCATATGATTGAGAGAGCCTAAGTTCACCACAACCTATGTTTAAATAATGATTTATAACACAAAAGAAATTGATGGAATTCTCTTTATTATTTGTGGATCACATCGATCAATAAAATAATCTATTAATCTGGTGTTTTTGCAAAATAAAATAATGTTCTCATACATAGTTTAAACAGTTCAAACACTCTTGAAAAATACGGATTCGAAATCCATATAAAATACATATAAAATGTACTTCATCTTGTAAAGTATTTCCAGTTTGTAGAGTTATGAACATGTTTATAATCTCTGCTATTTAATTAATTTTCAATTCTGCTCAATAGAACATAATATAATTGTCGTATCAAAGATATACTGTGACTTGATTTGTGATAATTGTTTAAATTTAAAAAAATTTTTTTTTTTCACATAAGAAAATACAAATAATAAATTCCTCTTAACAAATTCTTCTAATAATTAAGGATTTTTAGGATGACTGAGTCAACGGTCAGTAATTACGTGTCATCAACGAAAACCAAGGCTCGTTCAAACCTTATGTCGTAGTTTCAGCATTCACAGGGTTTCTTTCGGAACAATGCTAACTTTAGCTATAATATAAAATCAATTTATGTTCTTAAACCAATAAATAAATAATTTTGTCATGAAGTCAAGTATCCATAGTTTTAATACCATTACGCTGTATCATTATACTATTTCACATAAAAAATTTTGCAAGTCACATCCGACATCTTTATATTAATCTATTAGCTTAAATTTTTTATATTATAAAATCAAATTTTTTTTCTGCAATATGTTTTCTTAATATCATCTAAATTCTTCGAATACTCCCCTGGTATTAATTTAGTACCATATAGTACATACATTGTGACCGAAAAGTTTCCTTTGCGTTTTAAATAAAACGCAAAATTCTTAATCTTCATCAATATTTATTTTATCTCCTTCAAAATATGCTCCATTAGAAGCGATACACAAATGCCAACGTTTCTTCCAATCATCAAAACATTTTTTATAGGCGCTTTCCGGTATGGCTTTGAGTTCCCTCTGCGAATTCTGTTTTACGTCTTCTATGGATTCAAAACGCGTTCCTCTGAGTGGTAATTTGAGGTTGGGAAACAGGAAAAAGTCACACGGTGCAAGATCAGGTGAATACGGTGGCTGTTCGATGGTATTTATTGAATGTTTGGCCTTAAAATCGTTGATAATGTTGAACAAATTGAGGTGAATCGGAACAAGCCGGGCGTTGACACGTCGCATACACAAATTGTCCACCAAAATCAAACGAGCCATCTCACGACCGATGCCTAGCTCTCGTGCTATCTCTCTAACACTCACATGAGGATTTTTGAACACGATTTCCTTTGCCTTTTCAATGTTTTCGTCGGTGGTAGAGGTCGAAGGTCGTCCAGAACGCGGCATGTCTTCGACGGTCGTACGACAGTCCTGAAAGGCTTTGTACCACTCATAAACTTGAGTTTTCGATAAAACTGATTCCCCATAAGCCTTTTGTAGCATTCGCAACGATTCTGCACACGAAATTTCGTTCGAAAAACAAAATTTGATGCAAACTCTTTGTTCAATATTTTTTTCCATTGTTTTTTTCGCAACGCACTACTGAGGTGAACTGGTTTCAACAGCTGCCGTAAACGAACTGTCCGACAGATCGCGCTCATTTTTGGCATAATAATTAGGACAGTGCTGCCAAACTACATAAACTTAAAATATCGAAAAATATACAGCGCGCGAATTTTAAATGAGAATTTCCGAAAACTTTTCGGTCACAATGTACTTTAGATTTTGATTTGCAGTTAATCTTTTGATGAATTATAACGCCTCTTGCTTTATTGCCACTTACTTGATTGAAACTAAGCATAACCCATTCCTACTGTTATTATTATCAATAAGCTGTGGAATTTTGCACTGTAATCTAAAGATCTATTGAGAGAATTTCATTGATTCAAAGTATATTTCTTAATTTTATTTCTTCATTAAGACTCAGAAAAAGTATTAGATCTACTTTACCGAGTCTTCTGTCTGTATATGATGTAATATGCTCATCGGGGCATTTTTGTCATTTACGCATCAGTGCCAGATAAGCTTCTATGACGTGTTTGACAGGTTCATTTTATTCCCTGTGAAACCTTCTATTATCTTTTTTTTTTTTAGTTTTTACAAATTATTAACTATGTTGCAAATAAGTTGGTAATTACATTACAAGGAAATGAAAGTTCATTACATTCAATACGAAACAACTATAATTTTTCCCTTATACGTTCCATAAATGCTTGATCCCTGTAATATAGAATACTGTTAAACTAATAAATGAAACCTGTAGAAGCAATCGATTGGAATCTTTAAGATCTCAAATATGGTTATATACTAAAATTACTCTAATATTAAGCACAATTACAATCCTGCAATAAAGTTTCGGTTCTCTCACTCACACTTCTCACTTATACCTTTAAGGCTTTAAGAGTTTATGCATGACACTCATAACGAGCTAGTCCAAACCTTACCTGATTTATGTAGTCAGCCACAAACCTTTCCTAATAAAAAAATCAATGCATTGTGATTAAATATATTTAGTGATGTCCAGTATATCATCATTTCAGGTCGATTCAATTGTTTATATATAGGTATACCAACTAAGTTATATAAATATTTACCTATCGATTTATTTCATATGCAGTGATTTTTTATTGTGTTATATCTTTAAGTGCAGAATTATTTACATTTAGTATTATCTAAATAATGTGTTGACTCCTTTTTTTTGAAAATTTATAAATTAGATGACTATAGTAATATGATGGAATATCAATTTGAAAGCTTTTATGTTATATACAAATAACTATTCCTTTCTCATCATCTATAATAAATTAAGTTATTTATTGCTACCGTTCAAAAAATAATCATAAATATAAAAAATGTAATCATAATTGAAATTTCATTTGATTTATTTATTTTTAATTAAATTTAATTTGAAATACAAATCCGCAGTCATGATTTTTTTAATTTTTGATTATTTTTGTGAATAAATTCATTAACTTCGTGCTGAGAATTATTAATATTGTTTTCTAACTTGTGCTCAAATGTTGCTGGCACATAAAGTTTATAACGACCTTTCGTTTTCGTTGTGGAAATAAAATAACTTCTTAATAAAATTGTGATTTTGAGTTTCAGTTGAAACAAGTTTAAACCTAAAACAGCCAAAACAGAAAATGCTAAACAACAACCCACTACCAAACATTATTCCCAACGGTGGAAACATAAAAACAGCTGAGCTGATTGCATCGGCTTTATTATGGATTTGAATGCTAACTGTTTTGCTGCTTACACCAAACAGATGAGATGAGCTTAGATTGCGAACAGATGAGAAATAAAGCAGCGAACAAACCAACTCGTTTTTAAAATAAAAAAGACACTAATAAATCTTTTTGTGAGGAGAGCTAATTTAGTATTGAAAGTGCATCCACTATACAGTTTCAGATCACAGTAAGGCTTCTGCCTTGGCATTACTGCGATGCGAATTGGTTTCGTTTTAGTATGAGTTGATGCAACAACAGTGTTGACCTTGCTTTTATAAATCTGCTTTACAGTGCATTGGTAGAATGTCTTTGCACCCGAATCTAGTATTTCTCAGCCCCATGCACAAGGCTTAAAATGTGCTTCACAACACTCTGTTTCAAGTTATTGTACTATTTATAATTGTTTTAGTTTTATTTTACTATTTTTGTTGCGGTGTTATTAATAAATCTTGCCAGTTAAAAAAGACATTAAAAATATATAATAAAAATACAGTAATTGTATTATTCTTATTTGTGAGATAAAAATAACTTTTTATTTAAATTACACCGTTATATTAAATTTTATATACAATAAAAGACACTGTAAGTTAATGGAAGGTCATTTCATTATCTCCATATATATTTAAATAAAAAGATATATTAGACATACGTATGATTAAATTACTACTTTATTACTCAAAGTGCTTATGTATGTATATGTATAAAATTAAATTCCATTTTGTTTATCAATTCCGAATAAGTTTTTTACTTTGAATTTGAACTAAAATTGACTATATATTTGTTATAATCCGGGTTATAATGTAGGCAACATAACATGTCTACATTGTAACGGAAATACATATTTTTCATAATAACTAGAATTAAAAAACTAATTATAACTTCATTAAGCCAATACAGACTCATACCAGAACTAATGTATATGTTTGTTACAACCGCGTCACAATAGAAACTGTCACAATAGAGGCTGCCACAAAAAATGCAAGACACATTATGTAAAAACCGAGGAGATGAAACAGATCAGCATTAGGATTTAGAAACCGGGTGTTTTATATCTTATCTTATGTTGAGCCTTTTCCGAGTTAGTGCATCTGGGCACTTTTACTCTATGATGGCTGAGGGGTTTCTGCAGAGTCTCACCCATCTCACTCACTATTTGAGTGTTCCTCATAATCTTCGTTATTCTTCAATGATTTATCTAAGATTTGCGTACCGTCCCGTGCGGTTAGTGAGGAACCGGGTGTAACTTGAAGAAGTTTTAACATCAGACAGCGGATGAGTATTGTTTTATTATTTAAACAAGAAGTTGATAGAAAAATACGTGTAACTATATTAGAAATTTTTATTTTTTTGTATTATTTTTTAACTTAATAATTTCTCACTATAATGCAACTTTTATATATAAAAAATTAATCAAAAACAGATACACATAAATATAAGTATCAGAACTTAATCTCTTGACATTGATAACTTAATTAAGTCTGAAAATCTGACATCAATAATAGTTTATAGAAAGTTTTTGCTTTTTAAGTTTTGTGCTTGTGATATAAGCACTAAAATAAAATGAACGATTGTGACCATTCGCCCTTTACAAAAATGATTCCGGGTTGAAATCTCTAAAAGCACTTTATGGTCACAAACTATGGTGCATTCTACCCATATGTTATTTGGTACACATTAAATATTCCCATTGGGTAAACGTTACGCCGAAATGTCTAAAATATGGCAAATCAAAAATCTTACTGTGAATGCACTAAAATTCGGAGAAAATTAAATATCGCATTATCGGATACATTTTAATTTGTGTCAATTAAGCGAACTATCTTCAGTTACTCCATAAAAAGGCAACAGTTGAAAATTGAGAATGCCAGATTTTATGAGGACGATCGGATTCGTGGCATATCTTACAACCCTAAATCAGAGTTACGCTCGCAATCCTAATTAAAGGAATTAAATATATATTATCTGTTTACTGCTTTAATTAAGACTGTATCTTATTTTAATCACTAACACATATTCTACTACATCACAACTATAGAAAAGTATTCAAAACTCTTCCATTTTAATATTTCAGTAATTTTAGTAGAAAAATTTAGAACCTTGAAATAATATTAATTAGACAAAAAAAACTTTATTATCGCATTATATTTCCATATATTTTACCAAATTAAATTACTTAATTATAAAATTAATTATATAAATTTGAAAATTTAATCTGAGATATAAAAAAAATCTTAAGTCATTTGATATAATAATTTTATAAAAAAAAATTTACTTCCTTTGAAATTATAATGTAAACCTTAACAAAAATCCAAGGCTAATCCTCACAATTAACAAACTAATTTCAAAAAGGTAATTTAATGCTCTTCAAACCAAAAACATTGGAATATTCTTGACACCCACGCACATCAGACATGCTACAGTGGGTCGGTTCACGCCTTTTATACTTAAGATTACAAGCCAACCAGATTCAGAAACAAAAGCCATTTGTTCAAAAAAAAAATTTTAAATACAATACATATATCGCGCAATCATGCTGAGCTCTTTTATTAATTTAAGACACAATTAAGATACAATATTGTGAACGGACAGACACGCAACAACAATATTAAGTTGTTTCTAAATAACAAAAATAGTTAAATAATTAGAAAAAAATTAGATTTTTTTTTAAAATTTTTTTAAATTATAAAATTTGCAAAATAAAAAACTTCAATTATTTTTTTATTTTTTGTTTAATAAACAAATGCATGTTTAATGACATATACAATATCTCAATTCTTATAAGCAAAATGGCTTACTAATTGCTTATGTTTATTTTAATTTTGGGCCTGCTAACCTCAAATTAATTGCATTTTAATCATTTTGTACACATTCTAAAATAATAATTGTATTTAGACCAAAGCACGCAGATTACCTTTAACCTCACTTTTTTACTCCAAAAGTTGTTTGCGGTTCTCAAATCCAATATCTCGAATTGTTAACTTCACACACAGGAATTTTTAAACAAATTACAAAAATGTTGTTTGCGTCTTGTATCTTGTTAAAAGATGATATCAATAGATTGTTTTTAAAAGATATTAGTAATTAATACTCGTCTCGCGTTTCAAAATATTTTTTTTTATTTTCTGTGTAAGATTCAATTTGTTACAAAATTCAATAAATTAATTTAAAAAAAATGTGTATCATTTATTAAATATTAATCAATTTATTAAACTGTATAAGACTTATTCAACTCTAAATTTAACGAACACGAGTACGTGTATATCAAAAGACTTAAGACACAAACTGCAATTTGAATAAAATTTATGGACGATTTCACAAATAAAAGAAATTCAAATGAGTGTATGTAACTACTGCTCAAAAAGTACTCGGATTTTGTAAATAAAACACACAAATTTAAATTTTATTCCAAATTTATTTTATCTCCTTCAAAATTTGCTCCTTCTGAAACGATACACATGCCAACGCTGAACCCAATCTTCCATACACTTTTCATAGGCCCGTGCAGGTATGGCTTTAAGTTCCTTTAGCGAATTCTCTTTTACCGATTCAATCGATTCAAAACGCTTACTACGAAGGGGCAATTTGAGTTTCGGGAATAGGAAAAAATCGCACGGATCCCGATCTGGCGAATATGGTGCCTGAGCGATGACAGTGGTGCCGTGTTAGATCAAAAAATCGCGTACAACAAGAATTTTCCATAGTAAAAATAGTTAAATGCACTTGAGGTAGTTTCACATTAACAACTGCTGTAAACAAACTAATTGACAGATGGCGTTCAAATTTGTACCATATGTCAAGAAAGGTCTATTACTTAAGGAATAGTTAACAAACAACAAAATCGGGATGAGCAGAAGGTATATACAAGTACTCAACTCTTGAACTCAAATTTTTCCTTTATCCTCAACACATTCTAATTAAATTCAATATTACAACACATAGATTAAATGAAATCAAAAATTATCGATATGATTTTTTTTAATTAATGAAATAATTAAATTTTTCAAATAATTTTTTTGTTTTTTTAAAGCATCACTGATTCAAACTTTGGATTTAAGTTTATCTGATTTTAGTTTAAGTTGTTGAGTATTTTTTTTTTGTGTTTTTTTTTTAATTTACAGCCAAACTTGTTGAATTTAAAAGCGTACATTCTAATTTTGTCATCGCTGAACGAAATCGTTGACGTGAACGTTTAAATTCACATTCGACAAAATTGCCAAATATTAATTGATGGTCTTTGCAACATTATTTTTGTGATGTATTGAAGTAAATTTGAAATTTCTTGTTCACACATTGTCAGTAAGCAAAAAAATTAAATCAAATAAAAAAAATTCAAGATCCAAATCTGAAAAGTGCCAGATAACTGCCTCCATCTGACATCTGCTACACGTTCATTTTTTATAAATTTGCACTTGTACCCACAATCTAATAAATGTTTTTATATTTTGTTTTTATTTTTTTGGCCCAATGCAACAATATATTCTTCATTTTTGGATTTAGTCCAATTCTATTTTGTTTATAATTTTTAACTTATGAACAAAAAGTGATTGTAAACTAAAACAAAAGCATCTTAAAATCATTTTTTTAAATATAATCGCTTGTGGTCTTTTAAAGTTTCATTATGTTGAAATAAAATAAGCATAAATTTTTAAAAATAGTAAAAATTGTCATTATATTACCATTAATCTAAGATAAAATTTTAAAAAAATAAAAGAAATAAATTTTTGCTTTTAACCAAATAAATAATTATTAACTCTTAACGGTTCTATTTTATAAATAAAACTTTTAGTCTATTTAAGCTTTGTAATAAGATTTGATCATTTAGTCTTAAATGTTATTTTTAAGATTTCTAAGAGTATTAAATATAATTTTAAATTTTAATCTTAAATATACTAAACAGATACAAAGAAATTATGTCGTATCATGTAACTTTTATTGCTGTTATCTTACTTAATCGTGAGTCCATGCAAATATCGGGAACCACAGCAAGCTAACTGCAATTGTATGTTAGTGAGATGTTAACACATTAATATTAATATTAGTTTAATATTAGTTATTAAATATAAATTTAATAAATCCAAAATATCCACTTAAAAATTAAATATTGTATATATTATTAAAACTTAATATACAAAAAAGTAACGGACTCAAAAAACTAATGAGGTTATAGAATGGTACTAGTGAGTTGAACTCAAAATTCTGTACAGCATTCTGATACAACATTTATACACTAAGCATCGCAGCTATAGCTCACCCATCCGTTAATGATAGTAAAACCAATACACAAATTATTACTTCACTTGAGAAACCACATACTTTCAGATCATAGCTCTTACGATATATAAATGTTATGTTATTTTTGTCAGTACTATTACTCCCTAAATAATATAGTTTATTTTAACAACACTTATTTATATGAAATAAAATATTTATCTTAGCAATCTTTTGTTGTTATCTGCAATGATTCCATAAATTTCTGATATCTTTATTAACCATACAACCGTATTACTCGTTACATATAAAAATTATACATTATAACTATAAATTCGAAACACATCTATAGAATCGTGCATTCAAGTGAAACTTATTAAGTCAATTAAAATGTTTCAAAAGCAATAAAATAATTTTAGAACCCCCATAGGTCCACATGAACGACGTCATTATTTAGTTCAACCTGTTTAGTTAGTATAATCAAAAAAAAAAAAACAAAAAAATAAAAAAATGAAAGAAGAATTATATTGTCACGGCAGCTGCTTTAATTTATTATGCTTACCAGTAGCTGCCACAGCTCTATATCTACAACGCATTGCTAATAAATATGTTGCTGCCACTTAAACTGCAACAATTGCAGCTACTTCGAAAGCAATAAAGTTTACTTTTATGTCAACTCTTAAATGATTATGTCGTCGTGAAACGAGATAATTTAATTGAAGTAAATAAATAAAATGCGTGGCTCTATTTCTTTTGTAATTTCTCAACTATTTCTCCTTCTTATTTTATTTATCGTAATTAATTTAATTAATTATTTAACTCATAACTTAACTCACTTAAAAAATGAATAGATATTAAATGTTAACGAATTAACTAATTAAAGGAAAAAATTAGAGTTTCATTAATTATCTAAAGAAGCATAGAAAAAATATTTATGGCCATGGAAAAAGATTGGAACAATAAAAAAATTAATAAACCAAAGAATATTCTTAAAATAGTTTTTAAAAATTAAGAACAAAAAATAAGTCAGTGTAATATTTAAAAAATAATTATTTTTGGTATAAATCATATCATATAACACAGACGCTTTAATAATAAAATTGAACACTATTATACATATTCTTATGGTGTTCTTCTTTTATGCAGAGTGCAACTTTTTACTTATATTAAAGCACAGTCAACTATCAATTAATTTCTTTATAAAACATAAAATCAGCTTTTCAATATCAAATAATGAAGCGTCAAACAGTACCAAAAAAACAATAAATAAATAAAAAATGCGGTTTCACAGCACTAAAAATATTTTATAGTAATTTTACAAAAAAAAATGCGTGTAAGAAACGTTTGTATAGTATTTTTAATGTGCAACACAACTATTACTAAAATATAAATAATAGATTATTTATCTCTCTCTCTCGAATGACTAATTCCAAGAAAAATAAATAGATCTTTTTTAAATTAGTCTCTATATGTAATATTTTATTAAACAAAGTGTACTTAGCAGTTCAATAAGTAGTTATATCTGATTACAGAAAAAATTTTTATTTCTCTTGAATAGATTTTTATTGGTTTTTTGTTTTTTTTAGGATATCAGACGTTTTGAGACACAAATAAAAAAATATATGGCAGACGTAGCAGAGCAAGTTACAGAACACTACAGTAAGCTTCACATTAATTTACAAATGGAACAACAGGCAGTAATGAAACAATTCAATGAATTCTGGGAAGTTCCACATGATGGTCTTGTAAATATGAAGAATAATTTAAAGAATTCTAAAACTGCAACAAACGTAAGCAAAACTCAAAAATTTTCTTTAAAAATTTTTTACCTTTTTTTTAATTTCAGTTTATGCGAACTAACTTGGAATTTCTGTGTAAAAATACACCCAGTGATCGATCTATAGATGGTCTTTTGAAAAAGTATTCAACTTACTTAGAAACACTACCTTGTAAAGCTCAAAATATGAAATTTGAGAATAATCCAATAACGTAAGTAGTTTATAAATGTGAGTCTTAACATACAATACACTTCAATTAAAATTTTCTGATGTTTGTGTGCCTATTGCATACCATTCCAACCAACTTATCCCTGATAAAATAGAATATTGCAGTTAACAATCTTTATTGATGAAAGATTATGAAAGAGAATCAGAGAAATTAATTGATTTCGCCAGATTTTTATATGTTAGGAGTCCGGTTACTTAATTTTGGAGGGATCAGGGGGGTATTTACTGATATTATACATTTTATGTAAATAACAATTTAATAATATATTTACAATATAATATAATTAATTGAAAGAGAGCTGTGACCAATGACGACCAAAAGATCATTTCATTTTTGTATGGTAAAACTAATATTATTTTTAACTAGATTAGAGCTGCAATCACAATTACTTTTTTCATCTGTTTTATTCTTTATAAATAATTTAAAAACATACAATAATTATCCATACTTTAATTATTTACTTAAAGCTATGACCTAATGTCATCAGCTTAACCTAGCGATTGCCTACTCTTTTTAACCCTCTAATCTTGTAGCGAGTTTGATATTATAATTAATAGCTATTGTTTATTATGCATACATAAGTGCATTTAAAAGATCTCATCTATAATTTATTCAGCCAGTACATTCCATTACGGACTCTGTGCAATTCCGTTTGACTTAAGTTCATTTTCCCCAAAATACTTGTATCTTATTTCAATTAAAATTGGGCAGATTATGATAAAGTGCTTAACGTAAAAGTGAAAACGTAGTATTAATCCCATTCTGTGAACATATTATTATTTATTATTATTTATTATTTTAAATATACAACTACATATATATAGATAATATGCAATTATAATATTCTTATATTTTTCTTTATAGGTTTGAACCTGCGTTCACAAACGCAATAGATTTTGGTTCTACTTGTAGTATTGCTGTTAAAAAACCAACAACAGAATTTGCAATGGGTTCACTATATTCTTATAATTTTGAAATTTTGGATTTTGATATAAATTATCCAACTCAATCGGAGTTATCTCTAAGTAGTTTGGATAAAATGAATATAGTGAAATCCAGTAAGATTTTAAAAAAAAAACGCACTCCAGTTAAAGAAAAAATCCCAAGTTATACAATTTTGAAAAAAAAAACATTTGATTCAAATGAAACAATAGAAAACTTTCATGAAATTTTATCATTACCCTCAGCTGATAATCCAATGGGTTGTGTAACATTTATCAAATCACCAGCTATGTTTTACATTCAACTGAAGGAGCATAAACCACTTATACAGCAAATTTCCAATGCTTATAAATCTCATTCAGTGGACTTAAGCATAAATAATGAATTTAATGATATTAATACTGATGTTGAGGTGGACAGTGAAATTGAGACAGCGATTGAGTTTGAGATTGAGATAGATAAACTTTATATAATACATTATACTGATTCTGAATACTATCGGGGTCTTGTAAAAAATGTTTGCATAAATCGTGTGTATAATGTTTACTTGGTCGATTTGGGGTTAACTGTAGATGTTGAAGTTAAATCTTTTAGGACCATCAAACAAGAACATATAAATATTCCATATGTCGCTATATGTTGTTCTATGTATAACTTAGTACCTAAGCAAGGAACTGAATGGGATAAAGATGCCACAATGCTTTTTACACAATTGACAAGTAATGAAGTTATTGTTGAACTTAATAAAAATCAGTCAAAAATAACAACTGGAGAGTGGAGTGTTAATATTATTGCACTTTACCAAGATAATTCTTATAGCATGAGAGATGTTTTACTCTATACAGGTTTTGCTATGGAAGTATCTGAAAATGGTACTACCAACCATTTGGCGTTTGCGCGACAAGAACATTGTTTTCAAAAGCGCATGCTACTGAATAATCAATTTGTAGTATGCCGCATCTGTTCGATAGAAAATCCCCTAGAATTTTATGCAATGCAAGAAGACTTGATAAAGGAAAAAAATGACTTAAATAAAAGTTTAAATGAACTCTACTCAGAGGAGGAAGTACTGAAAACGGTTTTTGTAGGATATATACATATGTGTTGCGCTACGCAAGTTGATGGAGTTTGGTATCGTGCCCGTATTGTGCGCATATTCGCAGGGGGTGTAATAGATATATTCTTAGTAGATGAAGGCAAAACGATAACAACAAAATGGAATCAGTTATATGAATTGTTGAAAGAATTTGTTAAAATAAAAGAATTTATATTTCAATGTGAACTTCTGGGCGTTAAACCTTCTCAAAAGCATAATTATCAATGGACCAATGAGGCATTAACAGAATTTAAGCACCTTGTACAAAACCCGCGAGTTGTTATTTACATAAACACCAAAAATAGTTTAAATGTATATAAAGTTAATTTAAATGTAACAAAAACGAGTGGCGATATAGATGTTGCTGCTGAATTAATAAAATCAGGGCTTTGCGATCCTTCAGGAGAATACTGCGATATTACAAATTCCGGTACGAAAAAACAATCTGATATGATAATTAATTCTGATAACAATTTTCGAATGGAAATGATTGAAACTCAAACACAAATCAAATACGATGAACAAAACAAAAATTCTATTATTCGTACACCAATTGAAATTGTTGAGATCATCAATCCATTTGAATTTTATGTATACGTGAAACAATTGCTTCCAGGTATAATAAATTTTTTATACAAACTTTCAAGTATCGACTATTTTCGACCACAAAAAGATCTTATTTGGAAAGAAAATGATCATTGCATTGTTAAGGCGAATGTATATGTGGAGTGCGTTCAACAGTTAATAGATGAACAATGTGATCAGAAAGATTACAATTTCATTTATCATCGTGGTATAATAATGTTCTGTGATACAGAACATAGTATTTACGATATTTTCCTGCGTGATTACGGAAAGATCATAAGAAATGTTGAAAAGTCAAATATTTATATTATTCCATTAGCTGATGATAATGTTTCAGATAGTGCTCAACGCTGTCATTTAGCTGCTATACAACCCATTAATGAAAGGAAATCCTGGTCAAAAACTGCTATTGACTTCTTCACAAGAGTTGTTACGAACCCTTCGAATGAACTTTCAGCGACTTTGTATGGCACTCCTGATAAAAGCAATAACTCATTACCTATAATACTTTGGATTACATCGACTGATAACAATGACGCTTTAGCTCCTAATCAGCAAAACCATGCAAAACTAAATAGCGCGCTTGTTAAGATGGGACACGCTTGCTGTTTGAAATGGGTCGATTTCAAGGACAATATCTTGGGGACTGAATGGGTGATAGATAAAAAAGACATAATTGATGACTCATTAAGAAAAATATTTAAAACAATAGGTAAATGAATTCATTTTATTTTATTTTATTTATAAACTATTTTTAATTTATTTTATTATATACCCTTGTTATTTTATTACATTACACATATACCACTTTTATTTTAATATAATAATCTGTATTATAAATACAGATGTGTCAATACCAGGTGTACCGGTATGAAGTGAGCGTAAAGATACAAATATTCCGACAGGGAACTTTTGTTGTGAACGAGCCTTTTTTTTTTTGTTTTTTTGCTATGACATGTGTGAAATATATTTAGTATACATCAAGTCATTGAACAGACAAAAATGTCGAATTTTGTACCAGAAAGTGATGATTTGCGGAAAGCATTAATTTTTTGTTTTCATTTGAAGAAAAGTGGTGCAGAGTCGCATCAATGCTTGTCGAGGCATATGGTGATCATGCTCTATCAGAAGCAACATGCAAAAGATGGTTTCAACGGTTCAGAAATAATGATTTTGATGTGAGAAATGAAGAACGTGGAAGACCGCCAAAAAAGTTTGAAGACGCCGAATTGCAAACGATATTGGATGGAGATGACACTTTGGGTCAAAAGCAAATGGCAGAAATGTTAAATGTTGCACAACAAATAATTTCTGACCGTTTAAAAGCTACGGGAAAGATCCAAAAGTGTGGAAAATGGGTGCCACATGAATTGAATGAAAGACAGATGGAAAACCGAAAAAACACTTGTGAAATTTTGCTTCAAAGACACGAAAGAAAATCGGTTTTGCACCGGATTGTTACTGGCGATGAAAAATGGATTTATTTTAAGAATCCTAAACGGAAAAAATCATGGGTTAATCCGGGACAACCATCAACATCAACTTTGATTCCTACGAGGAGGTCGAAAATTGGGTGTCTGGTTGGTTTGCTTTAAAAAACGAACAATTTTTTTGACGTGGTATCCACAAATTGCCAGAAAGGTGGTCAAAATGTGTAGAAAGCAATAGCCAATACTTTGAATTGACTTTAGTCAATTTTGTCAATAGCTTTACTATTTGAAGCTGTTATTGTTGTAACCATAGAGATTCAATGTACTCTCATTGGCAAAGAATACTGAGTTCCAGAAAGAACTGTCCTTGTACAGGTGGTGTTTGGCGAACTGCAAGCGAATTTTACAATTTTTGTCACTTACAAATGGCTTGTTCCGGGCAGTTTGTCCGTTAAAATTAGCATTTCTTAAAACTCTTCGGATACTTTTTGGATGATATTTCTTTCGAAGAAATATTTCAACGTCCTTGGCAATAGACGGGACATTTAATGTAGGATTTTTTTGAATTTTTCCTATTATCCATTTTTCATCTCATTGACTCGAACTTTATTGGGAGCTTGTCTGCCTTTGTTTTCCAATTGATGATCGTGAGGCTGAATTATGTATTGCACGGAAGATGAATTCAAGCCTATAATTTCAATAATTTTTCTTTGTGTTTTTCCAGAATGATAATGTTTAATAACTAATTGGCGTTAAAATCACGTTAAAATGCGCAATCAAAACTAAATGATCAGTTTTGCATTTGTCCATACCATTAGTTTCAAAGCGATTCAAGTATCCACAATTTCGGTAGTCCTTTTGGGTTCGTTTCGTTACCATCTTTTAATAATATATTTAAACCAATTTATTTGTTTAGGGACTTTACGAGTTGAAATTAATTTAACTATGGTATTATAAACTATGTATATATATTGTGTTTTATTACCATTTTATTAAATATAAAGTGGTCAATAATAACATTAATAATATAAATTAGAATAGTAATAAAATAAAATGTTAACAAAATTTTTTTGTATTTTAGAAAAGCAATCAACACCAGATGATAACTTTTTGAATACTTATGCGTCAGAACATAAAAGTCCTAAAAGTCTTGATTCCGATAATACATATGCGTCCAATTTAATTGATTTAACTCCAACAAAGCCTACAATGCTATCACCGTATTTTTGGCGTCAAAGAAAACTCATTCAGGAGACATATTTTGAAGGAAATCCTACCTATATTGACTACGATGGAATAATATACATGCATAAATCAATTGATAAAACTCAATTGCATAGAATGCGATTGAAATTAGATAAATATTTTGCAAGGTATTCGAATGAAATGAGTTTTCTGATGACCGATTTTGGGATAAACCAAGCGTGCATAGCTAAGTATAGTGCTGATAATCACACATATCGTGCCATTATTACAGCGATAAATCAAAATGAATTTAAAGTATTATTTATAGATTACGGAAATGAAGAAATGGTTACATTAAAAGACATTTTACCCTTTGCACCATATGCAAATATACAGGCATATGCTGACACCTATAAATTGATTGGTATAGGGCCAAAGAAGGGTACCAAGTATTCTGAAAGGGTGTTAGATATAATACACAAACAAATAGTTGGAAAATCGGTCATGGTGAGAGTTTCGCCATCTGCATTAACAAACAAAGGGAGGGACTACACATGGTGCAGTATATGTGATCAAGCAACAGATTTAGCATCAATGCTCCTTATTAACCGTTTGGTAGTTTTAGTGAAGGAAGAAAATGAACCTTCAAATAAGATGGACACAGAAATATTACCATTGATGAGTGATGATCACAATGATGATGATGATGACTGTTTAGTGAGATGTTTAAGGGACATCGATGATGTAAGTATCTAAACCATGTTATTTTTGTTCTTGTTTTTGAATGAAAATAACAGAATGTTTTATATACATATAAATATACAATTAAATAATAAATAAATAATAATAAAAAATAAATAAATAATATAAATAAATATAAATATTTATACTCATTATTTTAAAAGGTATATTTTTTTTGAAAATGCTTTATAAAAATTGCTTAGCTACTGGAAAACTTTTTCTTTTCAATAAAATTATGCAGAGCCAATAAACACGGACTTCTTCTACCTCTCCCGTATAATAAAAATATTAAATTTTAACATAATGACATAATTGTTCTAAATTATTACATATATACAATATTTTTATATTTTTTTTGTGAATCTGTAATCATTTTAATTATTTACATTTATTGAAGGTATCTCCTATTAAAGAAATGAGCGATCTTGATGACGAATACGGTAATGCCACATCTGATTTTCTCAATCAAAACAATAATTTTGACGACTTAGCACAAAAATTTGCGACTAGCTTAGATCTTTTAAATACAAATCATGAGGATGGTGAACCTACAAACGAACTTGATTGTACATTTCTAAACAACCCACCACCTCCAAAGAAACCCATGTTTACAAGAAACGAATATATGAAACTTAAAAGTGATTTTGATAGAAATCATATATTAGACGCTAAAAATATTATAAAAAAAGCTACAAATGCAGAGAGTACCTTGATTTCAAAACATCATACTGAAGGCTTTTCAAATATGTGTAAAGAACATTTAAGTATCTCATCTGATAATCTTGCGGAGGATAATGCTGAAAACATGCCAATAAATACTACAATAACAGCAAATGATTTAGAGAGAGACGTATGTGAAAGTGATAATTTGTATTATTTGAAAGTATTGTGTTGTATTTTTATTAATCAATTTATTTTTTTATTACAGATTTCACCTTTTGAGCGTTTTAGTCCAAGCAAAACGTCAACTGTTCGTACTCATAGTATGCTTAATATATTTACATTCCCAAAATTGAAAAAATTTCGTACATCTTTCAAGTGCACAATCATTCATATCGTACAACCTGATATATTATATGTAGTTCCTACTGCAACCGAATATGAGGACTTGTCCTTAGAGTTGGATAGCCTGATTAATGCCATAGCACCTAAGTTAAATCCACTCCAAAATTTTAATAATAATACTCCATGTTTGGTACAATATGCAAAAGATAATCGATGGTATCGTGCCGCCATTAAGAACTATAATAAAAGAACGAATATCGCTACTGTAACTTACGCTGACTATCTTTCTGTTGAAAATGTGTCGGTAGATAAACTAAAAGAAATTTCGGATCAAATAAAAAATCATCCATTACGCTTTTTTAAGGTACATGTAGTTAATGTTAAAAAAGCTAGAGCTTACTATGATCGGGATGTATGCGCAAAACTTTATTGGAAATTGAGAACGTATACATACAAAGCAAATGTTATAAATAATGACATTGAGAATAATATAATTGACATTGAACTATATGATCTAAAGAACAACAACATATTTGAAAAGGCGCACATTAAAGAATTTTTAGAATAAGAAATATTATTGTTTTGATCTATACTTAATTTGTTATTCGCTTATATACATTAATAGCTTTAAAATAATTTTTTTTTTAAATATAATCAATGCTTTGTAATATTTAAAAAGCTACACTCTTTAACTCGAATTAAATTTTTATAGTATTTAATTTTTATATACAAAAAAATGCATTTTTTTTTTTCAATTTATATTCAACATATGAACATTTATTTTTTTTCGAACAACGTTTAATAAAACTGAAATAAAACATAAACATTTGATATTTTTATTTTTAATCTATCTATATGTATTTCATTATTTTATATCATAGTATATTATTAGGAGTTCTTCACTGCTCCTTTATCTTTCCAGAGTTACTCTTAAAAATACGAATACGATTAATTTGAATATTCCTCCCCATCTTTCGGTTATTATTAATACGGAAAATAACAATAAACATAAGTTTAAGATTTTCTGTTGGTGGGTTGATTGGTTGCCACCATATAACTTTCCGTTGACTTCAATTAGCGATTATGCGCCATCTTACTACCACATTTTCCGCAAATAATCGTATGATAGAAAGATAGACTAAATCCATTCCGTCAAATTTGAATAATATAATAGGTCTATCGTCTTTACTGATGAACAATCTGATAAAGATTTTCTGTAATAATCAAATTTAAAAATATTAGTTCAATTTCTTTATATAGGCGCCCGATATAACCAATTTCAACTATTGTTGAGTTTTTTTATTTGGATTTACAAAAACTCGATTATAAGATATTATTTCTATCCATATTAATTATTTGAGCATATATTCAGGAAATATTTAGTTCGTTTTGGAATGTTTGTTGAAACTACCATTGCCACACTTTTGAAATTCAACGACTAATTTGTTTATTAATAGACATGCGAACTCTCTACATCAAATATGGTGTGGTGCATTTCAATAATATATGTATATGATCTATATAATATTCGCAATCGGTTTCAATACATTTAAAACATGCTATAGTAAACTGAACATATTCTTTGTATATGTATTAGAATAGGTTCAAATCCCAATAAGTTCTAGTCTAAAAACATGCTTTAAAAAATCATTAAATAATATGTCTCTATATCTAATATGAAGCTTTTAAGCATTTCATATATTCACAAAAATGCCTTCTACGAAATCGACATAAAGATTGAGCACTTTTTGGTATCGCTAAGGACCAAAAGGTCTACTGCCAGTCAGTATAACCTATTTTTATTTGAAATATATACATAAATAATTTACGGATAATAGAGATATTGAAGATATTAATTACTATTTAAGAGAATTTTTGAAATCAAAACTTGTTTAACATCTTAGTTTAACGATTTCAGTAGCTTAACATATATATCACTGATGCCTAGCCCCTAATATTTGTATTTGTTTGTATTTGTTATTGTAATGCCTACTGGCCGAAGCTTATTCTCGACTTAAAACAAACACCTAATTAATCATCGATTGTTCCTTACAAAGATAACATAAATAAATATTAAATTTATTATAGATACTTATGCTTTGTAGTTCTTGAGTACTTGAACAACACAAGCGATATTGATGCAAATGTTACAGAAGAGTTTATTTTTTTGATACTCTTTTTATCATATGAATTGATCATAATCATAATCATCTTTGTTATAGACAAAGCTGCACTCTTACTATGAATGCAGCTCTTAGTACTATTAATTCTAAGAAGACTTTAAAGGACTCGTGATCTATCTAAACTATTAATGATAATCCTTAATACCTTTCTTTTAAAAAAACCTAATTTATTATATTGAATAATAATTTTGTCAAAGCATCATTAACAGTGTTGCAAAACATAAACAAAACATAAAGCAACAAGTCTTATCAATAATAAACGATCTTATCCCACAGCCGACAGATGACATTGTTGCATAGAAAGTCGTATAGTCTAATAAGTATAAACTATATTGAACTTAAATTATATTATTTTCTGTAGACTCAAACGCCGCCTGAGCGTTATAAGTTCGCATCAAATATTATTTGCATATACTACAATGTAGAAAAACATACAACATAAAAGTGCATGTTAAATCAAATCAACAATATTGAGAGTACTGGCTGAGGCTAGAATTAACCTGTAGTAGAAGACGTCAATACAAGCAATATCTGATCGCAGCACTTAATATACCACACACTTTTATATTGCATTACAAAATTGAAGTTTAGCTTATATGTTAATCTTTTGAAGTGTAGAGTAACACTAATTTAAGAATTACAATCTACTACATGCTAAATACACGATTTGCATATATCAACTATTTAATTTTAAGATTTCGGACATAATGAAAGTGAGCAGTTTAGACTACTTCAAAGTGATTCGCTCAGCAATCATTGTAGCACCACAATAATAAATAATAGTGCATATCCCAATAACGGCTGGCGCTACTGCTTGAATTTGCTAAAATCATACATTTTCTTAACTATCCCAGCACTATTCAAATTTTGTCATTCTCAAGTAAAGAAATTCAAGCTGATTTCATCAAGGACAATATATCGGTCCTGGTTACAGCAACAAAGATAGCACGATCGGTCGAATGTATGTCACGGAGCTCAACTTTAAGACTACCCCTGTGTTGCTCACCCCTCCCAAATGAACCTTAAAAAGCAATTCTACATTCAGGATACACAACATAAACAATAACGCTATCAATACGATAAATGTACAAAAAAAAAACAATCTTTAAAATATAATTAATATTTCTATATTTAATTTTTGACCAATTTAATTTATTTGTAATATTTCATTAAACATCGTATTTATATTTGTAAATTATATAAGTTTTTTTATTCAATTTCTTTTTTCTATATTTTAATATTTATTATTATTTATTTATTTTTGTTTAGATTACTTAAGAAATATTTTAAAATTAAACTAATCGATTTTTTAAACAATTAATATTATTAGTTTTTTTATTTTTGTTTGTTTGTTTTAAAAATGTATGTTATATTGAAAATAATATTTTATTTATAGATTTAATAGTTGTTCTTTGCAAAATGCAAATAATTTTTTTTTAATATATATTTTTATATCAATACATTTTTTGTTTATTTTAATACATATAATTAATATATAATTTTGCAATCAATGCAAATTTAACTTAATTTGTAGACAAACAAAAGAAATGTGTTTAAAATAAATTTAACTAACTTAAATTTACTATGTAAAACAAATTTTTAACAATTTATTACATGACATACAAAAAAACTTATTCAAAACTTAAAATATAAATTATTGCACTTCAATTAATATGCGGTAGTGTTTTTAATTTTTTAATTTTTTTTTTTTACATTTAAAACCAATATATTTTTATTGTAAATAGTAAGATATTTTTATTTTAAAGCTTAAGCAATTATAAAACAATTTTAAAATTTATGTAAAAATAAGTGGGAAGCATATTGTAAATTGAGTAAGTAAACGTAAAAGGACATTAAACCTGAAATTAATTATACACAAAAAAGAAATCTACTTTTTTATATGCATGTTCATACTTTCAAAATTTGTTACACTTATTATGTTTTTTTTTTTGTTATATAGCTTAGAATAAACAATTCAATTCACTAGTTCATAAAATTGGTACGCCTTAGTTCAATAATAAAAAAAATATAATATTATACATAATTTGTTTGTTTTCAAATTAAAACATATTCTTATTTATAATTAATAATTTTACAATAAAATCTACAATTTAAAAATATATTCATAACATCAAAAATAATATTTAATACTTATTTTAAAAAATAAAGAGCAATTTAAAAACTATAGAATTATATATATAAAGATGATTGATATGAATGAATACTTTTCAGAAATGAATTCAAATTTCACAACATTAAAAATGTACTCCTTAGTATATTTACGCCTATTATTCGGGCTTATATGCCTTTTATATTATTTGCAAGAATTATATGAAATGTAAAATGGAAATGTATATTATAAATTAAAAAAACTAAATAACATTATGCAACACATTAACTGCTATGAATTTATTTTATGCTTGATCAAATATTTTGATATAAGTAGTTTGACAGAAATATATTATAAGTAAGAAATTAAAGTGAAACTTCAGAAATTATTAAATAAAATAATCTAATTTGTTTAAACTTAATAATATAATTTAAATTGATACAAGAAAATATTAAAAACAGGCTTTAAATTTACTTAATTTATCAAACTGTGAACACAAGAATTTGGTATGAATTTATTTTGTATTCTAATAATTATACGAATTGCTGACATATTCAAGGTATACTTTATTTCAATTGAATGCCATAAGAAATGTTTGAGACCATTCCATTGCTTTTAGCGAAAATCAACGTAACTTTAACTAAATACAAAATTTTGCATAAAATAAAATTTCTTATTACAAGCAAATTACTTTCTAAAAAATAATGTTAAAAAAATATTTAAATTTATAATTAAGTTTTGCAAACATTAAAGAATTATTATAAAATATAAATATTTTCCAACGATAAATAGCATAAAATTGTTTTACTTATGAATTTAACCCACAAAATTCTTGCGATTTAGGAATTCAGGAACGCTCTCATAAACTTATTCGAAAAATGTTTGCGACTCCAAAAGTGGGCTCCAAAAACAGTCTCATTCTCACATTTTTGTAAACTTGCTAATCTGCGATATCTTGTTTTCACCTTCAGTTCCAGATAGTTTAAGCTTGTAAGAACCATTTAATAAAACTGAATTTTATACAGATATAAAAGTTTGAAGCGAAAATATTGTTATAGGAATATACGGTATAGTGCAAAAGTAACATCTCAAGCTTCATTCACTATAAGATATTAATAAGACATTTTAGAATTTAAATCATAACAAGATTTATGCATTATTTACTTTTTATAAAAATACAAAATATTTGCAAAGTAAATTTACATATAAATCCATAAAACAATTTATTAAAATAATTCTTGCCTTAATTAATTAATTTTATATCATTTCATATTAATTATAAAATTACAATATTCATAATATTCATTAAATACATTAATACTTTTGTAAAATCTCAATTTTACACACACACAAATATACATTCAATTAAATTAAGTTAATTTGCTTACAATTAGTTTAGCAAATACTTTATGTAATGAGCTTAAACTGTTTTTAATTAATTTTTTTGTTTTTTTTTTTGTTTTTGTTTGTTTTGTATCAACAACTTACAAATAGTTTAATAAAAATGTTAGTTTCGACGTCATAAGAAAAAAAAAATTAAATTAAATTAAACATTTGTTTTAATGTTCACTAGAATGGTTGACAATTTATACTTCCACCGTGAACGGATCGCGTGAATGATGTATCTTCAAGTGTTTATTATGATTCGTTTTTGTTGTGGAGCATTTGCCACAGATCGTGCATTGAAATGGCCGTTCGCCAGTGTGTATACGTCGATGCTCAATTAGGTAATAGTGCCGGTGGAAAGATTTTTTGCAAAGATCACAGGTGAATTTTTTATTACCATGATGTTCACGCCTATGTCGCATATAATTGTACTTTCTAATAAATTTGCAGCCACAGTATTCGCAAGTGTATGGCTTGATCTGTTTATGTGCGTTCATATGGTTTTTAAAATCAACTTCCCGTACGAATGCTTTAGGACAGTGTTCGCATTTGAATGGCTTTGCGGTACGATTTGCATGCACCCATGAATGTATCTTCAGATTCCATTTCGTTGAGAATGATTTATTACAGATTGGGCAACTGTGTTGCACATCCATGGTATGCGATGCCATATGTGCTTTAATTGATGATTTAGCGAAAATTTGTTTGCACATGGGACACTCCATTGGCTCGGCATAATCAAATTTATCGGAATGCGCTAAACGTATATGCCTGCGTAGTGAGTTTGCATGCACAAAGCGATCACAACAATAAGGACAACATTTTGGTTTGGCATCATGTGTTTCCTTGTGCCACAGGAAGCGTGCTTTCGATGCTAACACTTCACCACAATGGCACACATATTCTTTTTTCCTCATTGTCATTCTGCCATGACGTTTACGATGCTGCGTCAGATTGGAATAGCGTTTGAAATTTTTACCTAACAAAACAAAAATTATATTATTATTATTATTGTTATAGTAATAGTATTAAGTATTATTATTAGTATTAAAGTATTATAAATAGCAATATGATTCGATTGCTTGCATTCTAAATATGAATCTATGCTTAATGCGTATATAAGCTTAATTTCACGAATTACCATAGTACAGAAATAATTTTGCTCTTAATTAATTAGTTTCATATCATTTAGTATTCATTTTAAAATTAAAATATTTATAATATTTAGTAAATACATTGGATAAACCAATGTTTTAGTTGTTACAGTGAAGTTTCTTCAAAAATCTTTATACTTTAATAAGAATAATTGTTATAATTGTTGTTATAATTAGAACATTTGAAGAAAACTAATTTGGATTTATGTGGACAGTTAATCAAGATAATTAGTTGCTTTTGTATAAAAATATTGTTGATATTATATCATTTACCAACTATT
>NC_051847.1:212326193-212338200 GCF_002237135.1 Teleopsis dalmanni
ATCTTACCACAAAGCAAATGAGATAATTATATTATTATTATGAGATATAAAAAAAATGTTCACATATTGCTAAGTAATTTATTTATTTGCAATGAAATTATTGTTGTGTAAACAATTAAATTGTAATAATTGCAAATAAGAGACAAACAAGCAAACAAACTGAGCGAAACCATGAATGTATCTGAGTTGTAGAGTATTGATATTTTAACATTTAAATAGTAAAGGTGCGAAGAGTTGTTTTTAATATGAAAACGATTTAAATAAGCTTAAATACAATACGTACATGCAATACAGTACAGGCAGGCAGACGTCTCAACACCTTTCGATATAAATTTGTAAAGCACGAATGCGTCATTTGGGTTCGCCTTTAATCCGGCGTTTAATAAAATGCACACGCACGCCGCTTTTTGCACCGACGTTTTAAACAGAATTAAGTAACACGTTATGGAGCTGGACTGCATTAAAATCACATTGGTCACTTATTTTAATGGGGCTTCACGGACCTCATCACGGTGTTATTGTGGAATGAACTGATATTACTAGATTGTGTAAATTGATGTATTTTGCGAAATCTATTGCACACACACACATTTACCAGACTTAAGTGAAATGTGTTTGTAGTAATTAAAATAATTGTTTTGCTTACAGGATTTTCAATATCTAACAGTATTCACAGTTTTAAAAAATATTTAGAAATTGCAGTGATAATTGAAATTCGCAGAGGGAAATAAATAAATTGATTTTACATGCCTCTCTATGCCACACTGCGTTTTGAAAAAAAAAAAACGTTTAACTGCATCGAATTATCACGTTAATAGAAAAAAATAGTTGTTAAAAAAACATTAGCAATACTAAACATGACAGTAAACAATAGGGAAGGATTTCAGTAGAAAAGACATAAACAAACACTAGACATTTGTCTTGCATAATTCTCTTTATACAATCATTTGTTTTTATCTTAAGTATAGCATACGAGGTCTGATAAATATTCACACATTAATTCTATTGCAATGATTTTGTACTTTACAAGACTATAAACAATTTTGCTTTGTCTGGAAAAATAAGCGTTTCCTCTGATATCATATACATATCTTGCACTTTACTTCACTTGCAAAACTAAAATAAAATATAAAATTGCAGAAAACAAGAAAAAAAAATGTCAAGTATCTTTTTAAATTATACTCGCTCGCATTGTTAGATATGCTTTTAAAAATAACAAGAGGTGTTTATGATATAAACTTTTTTGTAATATAATATTAAAAGGTGAAAATTTACTATTATCATAAATTACAACAAATATAAGTAGTTTTTTAATGTTTTACGTATTGTTTATTTATTTATATAAAATATCTATTTTTGTTAAAATCATATTTATGTAATAAAACATTTATGTCATATAATATATTTTTCTGACAATACGTATTGACTGTTTTTAAAAACATTAGAGTTTCTTCTTATACTTATTAACAGGAAAACATAAAATATAGATTAAACTGGCAGCCGAGATCCATGACAGAGAAATTAAAATTAAGAATCATTACATTGTAGATATTTGAATGGATTCGGAAAAGAAAAGCATTGTACAAAACTTATTAAAAAATATTTATTTATATTGGAAAAGTAATACCGGTTTTTCCACAAAAAGCAGTAGAAAACTAACTTCAAAACCCAATTAAAGGAAAATAATAGACACATATCATAGACAAAAAATTATTAGTTAAAAATCTTCCTAAGATAATACAAAATAAAGAATTCTACATAAATTGTTTTCTAGAATTATGATCGAATTTTTTGAAAAAATAAATCACAAAAAAAAAAAAAATTAAACTATCATAATTTCCAAATCCATTTAAGTACAAGCCTGTATTACATCTATATATAAAATTAATAAATATTTAGTGAACCGAAAATTTGTAATCGTTTCTACGATACGTTGTATGTATTTTAATAATTATTAAAATTGAGCCAACAGGTACGATGCTTTTTGTTTCTGGAATGAAGAAATCACCTCTTGTATTTATACCACTTTATAACGAAACATATATATATATATATATATATATATTTGATTTTCACATACACATACGAAAATAAATTTAAAAAAAAATTTTTTTTTCAATTAGTTTTGTTGGATAAAAAAATAAGTAATCCTTTATTTTAATGGGTAACAAACCCTGTTAAAATTTATCAAATACAATTTAGTAATATCTGAATAAATAAAATATTCTAACACACTTTTATTGGATAAAAAATATGGATGAATATGGATATTCTATTAAAATTTAGGATATGCTATTCACGACATTTTTATCATATTACTAAAAAGGAAAATATGAGAATAAAATAAAAACTCATTGTTATACTCGTAAGATAAAAATATAACATATTTTAATGGATAATAGATCTTGTTAATATCTAGAATATGTTATCCAAGACATTTTTATTAATAAAAACTGTAAAGTTTTATCTATTCTGTTTTATAATTTATTTCTTTATAAACTTTGGTTTAACAGGTAGTATTAATTATTTTAAAACAAAAGTTTTTATTACAAATACAAAAAAATTCTTTGAAAAACAGATAAAAATAAATTATATGAATTTAAATAAATATAACAGAAATTTGTATTGAAAACACCTCAAGATAAAATCATTGATAAGACACTGTTGCTAACAGTAGTCTCTGTTAAAAGCTAAGTTATATTTTTATATCCATACTTAACGGGTTTATAACATATATCTTAAGATAATCAGAATTAAATCTATTAAAATTAATAGAGTTTACAACAAAACATTTAATTGTGTTAGTACAAATAAAAATTTTGTATAGAAGTAATTCACTACATAATTTATTTAAAAAAATATTAAATAAAATATTTTAAAAATGTCTATTAAATAATTTGTTGCAAAATTTTGAAAATAGGAACATTAATTAATGCATTAATTATATATTTAATATTGTTGTTAACACATAAAAAAAATTTGCAAAATAACTGCATCCAAAATTAAATTCTCACATAATAATTTTCTTAAAACCTACAGATTTTGATTTATGTTTTCAAAAAAATTTTTTTTAGGAAATAAAATGTTATACTAACCCAGCCATACGAAAAAACCTCAACTTAACAAGGTGAAGGTTAATAAAACACGTTCACACACAGCACTAAATGTACTGCAAATCAAGTAATATTTGTTAATTCGATGTATAAAGAACGATTTATGGAGTAAAATTTAAATTAAATTTAACACGCAAGTATATAACATGTTAAACTAAGAATAGTTTTTTCAAGATTTAAAAATAATGCAAAATCATTGTAGGCTACTAATAATAATAAAAAAAAAGTCATCTATAAGCGCCTTTATTAAAACCCACAAGTTGCTAACCTTGTCATCTGAAATGACTAACAACGCGGGAAAATCATTAATGAAATATATTTACAGAATAAAAAAAATAAAAACAATTCTTGTTAATATATAATGACGAAAAATCTTAAGTTTTTAAGAAAAAGAGTACATATATATACGTTGAATAACAGAGGCGGAGGTTTTACAATTTTTAAAAATTATAAAATTATAAGCGGTAAAATATTAATAATATTGGAATAAAGTAACTGATGCTATTGTCTATAAATAGACAGCTTTCTTTAGTAGGATAACGCTGACTTAACACATCGGTGACATTATTATTTAAAGTGCCATCTTAACAAAATAGGACTAATTAGCAGGAAGGAATACAATTACTGAGTAGTAGGAGTAGGAGTAGGAGTAGTGTGCCATTACAGCCTGTTCGATTGCTCGGTTTTGCTTGAGGAATCAAGATATTGGGCCAGAGACTTTTGCACCAATGTATTGGTAATAACATATTTTACAACAAAAAATATATTAGTTTCAATTAAGCAATCGATATGCCTTTTGAGTGGTTTTTTTTTAGTAGTGCAAAATATTTATAAGATTATATCTAATAAATAAGATATATATTTATCAATTATAAAATTCCATTATTATTTATTATTCTAGCAAAACATTTAGTTTCCGTTGCTAAAAATAAAAGTTTATTGGTCCTTTAAAAGGAGTATCAAGTGAAAAATAAATAGCTTCTGACATAGTTTTCTCGGAACTTATATTTAAATGTTTATAACTGGTTATTAAAACATATATTCGTAATATTCGATACATGCACATATAAAAAAGATGAGATATAATTGAAAGTATATATATATATAACGAACATGACATATCTTATCGTGTCCTTACATGAAATACTAATTTTTTTAAAACAATGTAGCCGAGAACTATGTAATTTACCGCAATCAATAAATGTAACAAACTATAGTGACTTTTTGATCTAAATGAACATATATTTTTTAAGCTTCAAATTTGGCAGGACACGAGTTCGTATTTGTAAAATTATTTACAAATATTATATACAAAAAATAGTTCCAAGACTATTGATGATTTGTCAATATTCGAAACTGCTGCATGGTCAACCAAAAATTCAATTAATGAAAATAATATAAAATGAATTTTTGTCGTTGTAGTTCACTACTGTTCGAAAAATCTCTTTATGAAATATACTAGTTTCTATTAAATATAATAGTTACTTCTGTCAGAAGAATATGACATCATATTACAACTTGTACTTATAAAGTATTTTTATAAATAATATGTTTTAGTTATTATACAAAAAAGTCTATAATATATAAATTAATTAAACTAAAATAACTCAGTTAAATAGTGGAGAAATTAATCCCACTAAATATAATGACTGATGTGTCTCTGTTAACAGCAACTCGCGAGGCCAGCAGCAGCCGATGGAAGTAATAACCTTTAATGTAAATAAAGTGCATTTGCATACATGCATTTATTACATGTTAGTCGAAATGACTTATGTGCATTGTATATTGTTTTGAAGATATGGGAAAAAACTGCAAGAATAACCAAATCGACAAAATTTGGCAATCATACTTAATTTATATTAACAAATTTTCGGTACTTAAGAATAAAATAAATAAATAAAATTAAAATAAAAATTTTTTTAATAAATGTATACGTCAACAAAGAACAACAGCGGCTGTAGTTGCATGAAAATTAATTGCAAAATATTGGTTGGGTTGCGCATGCGCAGCTGAATAATATTCTCGATTTTTATGTTGTCATGGCCAAAATTCAAAAATAAATAAATAATAAAAAAATAAAAAAAATTGAAAATGATTTTGATGCTAATTTTAAGCAAAGTTGGCGTAAATACACAATTGAAGGCAATAAGCCAGCCAACCAGACATGAAGTTGCGATCTCAGACAAAAAATACTACAAATAATAAATATTGGTGTGGCGGGTGTGAAGCAGGTCAGATTTTATATTTGTGTTTAATCCAAAACTGCGTTTGGGTCAAAATGTTAAAGTTGCCAATATTGCCAATATTTATTAGCTTACTTACACTTCTGGCTTGTACTTAATGCGAGTCGCATTCACTTTTGATTTGGCGTAAATACTTGCTATTAACGCTTTTTACAATCCTCAATTGGGGAACAACTAATATAGTTTAAACATTTCCAATACATATTGCCTCAGGTACGTATATAGTATTCAATAAATTGGGTTAATTGAGGGTGTGCGTGCATACGTGCCGAAACTATTAATATGGGCAGCAATCCGTCCAGCGTACTTGGCAGGCTTTAAGCAAAATCTTAATCTTGACATTAATGCGTTCGTAATTAATTTTAATGGCAAGCAAAAAAGTATTTATTATTATTGATCTCGTTGAGTAGTTTTTTTCTTTTTAATTAAAATTATGTTTTCATGATTTTTAATAACAACCATAATGTTTTGTTTTGTTTTGTATTGTTTGCGCATATAGTATTTAATTTAAGAAAAATACCGCTTTTAAATGAGGTGTGGTGTATTAATCAAACGCCCTCAAAGTGGCAATAATATCATTGCCACACTTAAGCAGGATCGCCTTAAAATCCTCTTATTTTAATATTTTAAGCAGTCATTGCGTACGTTACACATTTTTTACTTAAAACAATTTTTTTTAAACATGTTTAAGTATCTGTTAGCACATAAAAATAAAACATTCAAAAATAAGTCTTAAGTGGTAAATGTGCAAAAATAACGTAATTTCATTTATTATTACTTTTTAGGAAATTTATCGTTCGTTAAATTAGTTTGATTGCAACTGAAAAATTACCTAAAAGTGAGAGCTGCAATACAATTTTAAGTTACCTTAACCGAGAAGCATAGACAATAATTAGTTCCGTTGAAATTAAACGTAAAAAATTAATTAGATTAACGTACTTAAAATTAAATTAACTGTTTAAAGGTGTGATTTAAATTGTACAGTCAATCTAATTTAATTAAATAACATAAATTAGACACATTTACGAACGAAGTAATAATATAGCAATTACGGTTTTATTGCTACATTATTGCTTTAGCAATAATCATAAAAATGGGTTTTTATATTTTTGGTTAATCAAATTTTTAAATTTGATTTCAAATAATTTCTGATTAAATCGTGTTTTAGATCAAATAACAAAAGATACTAGATTTAGACATGCAACGTATGCATATAGTATATATTTTCGTCTTGAAATTAAGATGGATAGATTGATTAAAGCAACCATATTTTTTAATTATACTTTTATTTAAAGTATTAACTATTTGGTTAGTCATTAAGATACTATTTATCTTTATTATATTTTCAATAATTATCAATTATGAAAGTTTCATTTCAGAACCTTGGGTAATAACGTTTTTCTTTGAAGAGGTGGTGAACAATGGGCACTAGTTTCTAGAATATGAACATTGCTGATAAAATAGATGCGCTTATTTGCATTCAAATATTACTTGTTTACAGATATTAGATTTTCTTTGATATATTGTTTATGTTGAGCCTTTTTCAAGTTAGTGCATCTGGGCACTTTTACTCTTTGATAGGTTTCTGCAGAGTCCCACCCTTCTCACTGATTAATTTGTGTTTTACTCATAAGCTTTGTGATTATTTAATGACTGATCTTAGATCTGCGTACCGCCCCGTGCAGTTAGTGATTACTTTGAAATTAGATATTGCTAAGTAGAGCAGCCTGTCGGTTTTCGCATATAGTTTTAGGGTTCTGTCCTTTATGTATTTACTGGTAAACAAAAATAAGATACAGAGATAAAATGAAATTCTACAGGTATTTGACTTTTTTTTGAAAAATATATTGCTTAACAAAAATGAGATATTTGTGTAGTTCAAATTTTGCATTTAATGTATAATATTAAAAACTACGAAAAATAAATACAGTATTTAACAATTAACTATTAATATATTAAATTAATAGGATAAAATTGATATTCAAAAAATTTATCTTATAGAAATTAAAAAACGGATTGAAAATATTTAAATTTAGTATTACCAATTAAAAGATTTAGTATAACATAAAAGAGTAGAATAGTTTTAGAATTCTATTAAATAATTTTGCGAAAACTAAGTAAAGATAATTAATGTAGGTATCGAAGCGTTACGAGGACTCCTCTTATACAAAAAATATTATTTGAAGATGGAATAAATCTTTAAGCTGCCGTAAAATTTAGAGTAATAATGCATTTTAAAATATGATATATATCTAAAATTATTATGTGAGATATATATAATTTACAACAATTTTTAATTTCAGTAACATAAAATAAGCAAAATTACCAGAAGTACAAGTACCAGATAATATTTGTAGGTCACAGTATTAAATTAAAATGTGAATATAAAAAGTAATGTAAATTATAAATTTTTAATATAATATAGGTAGATATGTAATATATTAGTAGATATATTTTACCTCAAAGTGTATTTGTTAAATTCTTTCATTTAAATTTGTAATTTTTAAAAACAATATTTTCTCATCCATGATTACGCTTACCTGAAAAAAAAAAAAAAAATTAATTAATATATATATTATAAAAAATGTAAAGAATTGCAATAATGGCTTAAAAACATTTTAATAAGGTCATAAAAAATATATATATAAATATAAAAAAAAAACGATTATTCTACATAGTTTAGATAATTTGGTGTATCGACGGTTGAGATTAGTAACCATCATATATGCATATAAATACTATAAAAGAGATAAAATATTTTTTTGATGTGTGTGTTTCAACGTATATGGAACCTGCATATACCTAGTGTATGCGAATGTATCATAAATTAGCTTATGCATAATACAACAACAATATTAATAATTTTTATAAAATGTATCTTTTCATATTTTCAGTATTTATGAATTTGTTATGAAGTTATGAATTTGATAAATAGACGTGTTTGTAGTTTTTGACCATTTGTTTAAGTGCATAGTTTCATTAACGGAGTAATCAAGTGATAATATTCGAACGCAAGATTGCTACCAGACGGGACATCAGCTTGTTTGTTTGGAAAAGTCCCGTTCGGCTTCGGTAGCTCTCAACTCCATAAAAGTGTGCTTCTACTTGGGTTACTAACCGGACCACACGTTTGTAATTGAATCGGTTTGCAAATTAATAAATACGTGGAAAAGATATAGAAAATTAAAATAAAATATTATTAACTTATATACCATATATGAATTATATACAATTAAATTAATAAATAAAATAAATTAAATTGCAAAAAGAAATTTATGATATTTTTTATACATTCTTAAATTATTTTTTCTTTTCATTTTTTTAGACTGTCGTGAAACGATACGCTCAAAACGTGCAAAGCGGCCACGTGCCCCAGAGCCAGTGAATTTTGAACCTGAACCTCAACAAGATTTAGAAAATGATGACAATAACAGTCAAGAAAAAAATATACCAGAAATACCGACTAATTTTCTTAGTCCATCAGTACGAGAGTATTTAGAACTTGGAAAATCAATACCTGGTAAGTAAACAGATTATATATACAAAGAAAAAGAAGATATCTGAACTTAAGAAGTATAGTAAATTGAGTACATCAAAATATATTTAAACTCTAAACACAGTTTATGGCTATTTAGTATTTAAAATATTAAAAATATTGTTCATTGAAATATACCGAACCTTATTTTTGTGACTGGTTTAAGATATTTCGGTGTAATTAAGATATCTCCTGAATCGCTCTTCTACACTTGTAATGCCAATAATTTTTGGTAGAACTTTTTCTCTTATATGGTTAAGAGGTCAGAGTGTTTTTAGTCAAGCTCTCAAGTTTCGGATTTATATGTTTGTACTGGTAGGATAGTTGGTTTATACATCAGTAGTTCATAAACCTTTAGAATTGTATTAGAAAAACTATCATGAAAAAATGTGTCAAGTATGTTCTAACTTTGATGCCGTCCAGTAGCCAAATTTATATACATTTTTGAAAAATCTTTTTTGATTTTTCTTAGTGGAATATTTGTTTATCAAATTGCATTTAAAATTGGTTTAAATTTTGGCTTTGATCTTTTTTAATTTTGGCCGCACTGTTCGACACTGTTCAATGGTATGTCATGCTGTTACCAATTACATGTTTTATATTTATAAACCATATGAGAATTGTAATTTATTAGTTTTTAAAACTACTTAAAAAGCAGCACATTACACACACAAAACCAAATATTTGGATAGTTCGATATCAGTAGTCGAACTATTTATGCAAATCATATTCCCCACATAGGACAAATATCAAATTATTCGAATATGATAAGGACTATTTATATACAAGTACTTTTCTACTTATTGATTTGTTTATGGCCATCAATACTTCGAAAACTCATAAAAAATGTTCTCAACAAGTATTAAATAACAATATTTTTTTTTTTTTTGTGTAGAGGTGAATATTTTACATTCAGAATTCTAGAGTTGCATAAAAAGTTTATTAAAAAATAATAAATTGAAAGCAAATAAATACAAAAGTAAACTATCAGCCGCAGGCAATGCGTACGTGACGATGGCAGACTCATCATCGTGGATAGGACTGTATACGTAAAGCAGTGGATGTGGCTTGGTAAAATGGATATCTTAATTTATTTATAGAATTCGTGACCATTTCACACTCAATATTTATAAAATTGCATTGAAATATTGCAGTGGCGGCATTAAATGTGTTGAAATGAAAATTTAGGACTTTTCATTCACTTGCTTTGGTTTCAACTTTAGTTTTTATTATATTACTCGTATTTTATATTTCATTTCAAAATAAAAATAAATGCAATTATTTTGAATCAAGCAAAAATGGCAACAATAGTCAATATGGAAACGTATTCCCACAAGGCAATGAATGTTGTTTCTGACTGCACATGTAGAAAAAATAAAGTAAAATAAAAATCCAAATAAAATCATTGTAAATTATTAAAATATTTTTTATAAGAAATTATTATTGGTTGTAAAATATAATAATAATTTATTATGATACAAAATTTGTTTTAATTAATACAAATTGATTACAACAACAAATCTTGAAATGCTAGAAGTTAGAAGGGATAGAAAGGAACACTAATTTTTTCTATTCCAATTTTTTTCTTACTGTTCTTGTTGTTTTTGGTCGTCAATTAATAAATTCAACCAAATCATTTGAAATATAAAAGAAATCTCAGTTTGCTTTGCTATTTGTGGCGTGTTGATAGGTTGCGTGGCATTTGTTTGACTTTTTGCAATAAGCAACAAATAATAATTGAGCTCTATTGACCCAGGGCCATGTAGCATCAAAGCCACGACCACCATCTTTAACGCTAGTCATCAGCAAGCAGTAAGCGGAAAGCAGCAACGCATTTGCACTGGCAATGCTGCAGTCAAGCTTACTCATGCTACATTGCAGCATTTTATGTAGCGTGTGTTGTATTTGGTTTGCTTGTCGGTTTTCTAGAACTTGCAACATAATTTTTTTTCCTTTGATTTAGTTTTGTGCTGCACATATTTTTTGGAGTGCAATATGGATTCTTTAATTTGTGTGCTCAGCACGAATGCATTTTTTGGCCAAGAAAAGGAAAAAAATAGCGCAAAAACAGCAGTTTTTTGTTTATTTTTAAATATTTTTTTTTCTTTTGTATCTATTGACTGCTTGAGTTGGAGTGCATCTACTCGTAAATTCATTTATTATTGATATAGATTTGTTTGTACATATGCAGTTTAGCATTGGAGTGGTGAGGTGCACTTTTGCAATGTTTTGACTTTGGTAGTACACCAAAGGAAATGTTATTTTTGGTTGCCGTTTTTAAATGCGGCGGCTTGGCTTTATGCACTCCAAGTGCATTTGACACTTTTGTGCAAATGCAATTTTTTCTGTTGTCGTTCTTTTTTTAGAGAGGGGCATTTTCGATAGGAATTGGCATTTGTTTTCGATTATTTTGAGGTAAGGAGGAAAACAACATGCATTTTGAATGTCGTTTACTATCATTTTTTGTAAAAATTGCGGTTGAATGGAAATTGATTGGTTCAAATAAAACAATTTTCAAATGTGTACACAAAGATATGATGCATAAGATGAAAAATAAAAAATTCTTCTTATTTATCCGCGTGAATGCAAATTGGTTTGACTGCAGTTGTTGTGTTTGAACTTAGCAGCTTTTAATTTGGTTACAAAAAAAATGTTTCAATTTCTATAAAAGAATTCTACTTTTCGAATTTGTAACAAAAGACTTTTGCAAAAAAAAAAAACATTTCATTGTAAAAAAAATTCAATTTTTCAATTTGATTTAGTAGAGTTTTTTTTCTTTTGCCAGAGGATAATTTCCTTGATTTAAGAAAAGTATTTTCCTTTTGAGGTTTCATTTGAATTTTTAGTAAAAAAAATTAAGTTTAAAAGGTAGGGTTCTGAGAAAAAAAAAACAAAATAAGGACTTAGTGGTGTAAATTAAAGGAGATCAATTAATAACGTTTGAAATTATATTTATAGAACTGTAAGATCAGCAATAATCCAAAAAGGTTTAGAAAATTCCAATTACATATTATCTTAATAACTAGAGAGCAATTGATTTTATACTGTTAAATAATATTATTTCTTTGTACAGAATTTAAATATGATGTTTTAAAAATATGAATGTATACAAAGTG
>NC_051847.1:212338300-212343178 GCF_002237135.1 Teleopsis dalmanni
TATTTTAAAGAGATAATTAATTTTAAAAATTTACATCCTTCTTTAAACCAGTATATTATATTTTACCAAGTAAACTGACATATTTTAAATATATTTTTAACTCGTTATATGCACTATCAATTGTATATTCCAAATATATATTAAACCAGAAATTTCTCTTAAAAAATAAAATAATTAAAAAATTACTTTAAATGTTATATATGTGTATAGTATATATATGATATGCTTAGATACCTTCTGTAAAATAATTAATAATAAATTGTCAAAATGTCAACGTAATATTGTGATCTTATTACAACTTATTTATTTAATTTTGTTGAACTAAAAGGGAAGAAAAATTCTACTTACAATTTCTAGATGGATATTTAAACGTGAATAATTTTTTAATAAAAATATCACTAAATATATATATATTTGAAAGGCGTCGAAAAATTGTAAAGAAAAAATCGGTTTTATTCTTATCTCAAAAAATATTCTAATTCTTTCAAACTTGAATTTTTTCGACTAATGTTTAGCTATTGATATTGTTAAATATAGGTGATCGATTTATATATACTGTATGTAACCAATTATTTTTTTAAATGTTATACGTGTACATATCAATTATAATATTGTAGGTAGTAATAATATATAGTCTTCAGTGTATTATTTGACAAAAAAAAATTGAGTAATAAAAGTATTTAGATTTAAATGTTCTCGCATTTTAAAAATTAAATTTTTTGATTTTTTTTTGTTTTCGATATAAAACACCATAAGTATTAGATTGTGATAATTTTATATATATAAGTATTACGTCAATCGTGCTAAACGTGATAGTCATCGCTCGAATTTAAACGCATTATTGAACGCATTTATTGAATAATTTTGGACAAAAAAGTACCAATTTAAAATCAATGCTATGTTTTATTATTGATTCTTAATATTGTTTACTATACATTATTTCCCATCATATAAAGTTTAATCGTTGTTATTAGTAAATCTAGTACCTTCAAAGTTTATCTTATTGCTTGTTAAAACGGATATAATGCGTTAGCAAAAGCCAACATTTTCTCATATAGCACTTTTTTACTCTGCTAACTTTTAATTATAATTTATAATTATTTGAAAAATTTCACACGCTATTTTTACACTTACTTTAACTAAAATCTCACTTTTTTAACTCACGACGACGCATCATTATAATTTTAAATAATAAAAATTGATTCTTTTCTTAATTAAAGGTGCGACTCACCTTCAAATTCTGAGACATAATGCTTAAAATGAGCAGTAAAACTATTTTATGTATATATATATTTTATATAAAATAATTAAATTATAAATAAAATAGCTAAGAACACCATTTCAGAACGCTTCTCCACTTCCACCTAACACTAGTCCGATGCGGTATTCAATTCGTATTTGCATACGTTTTTTCGCGATTTTCCCTTGATTATACCGCCGCCGCCAACTGCATTAATTTGCCTGCTTAGATTTTTTTTTTGTTTAAATGTCAAAAGTTAATTTGAATTGTTTGTGCAAAATTCTTTGTAATATATAAAAATAAAAAATTATTTCTATGCAGACACATATATTCTGTATATTCTCAGATAGATTTTGTTATTCAATAAAAATATTTATTTCATTAGTGAGTGATTTGCATAAATTCGTGCTACACACACGATTGATATTTTGTCTTCCTTTTTTATTCATAACCACCAATCAAAAAAAAACCAAATTTTCATTATGAAATATATAACCTTAATTGATATCGAATGTAACGAATGTAATCATTAAAATTTACAATTATTGCATTTTATTATTTTGACTTGTAAGCACTAAAACCAAAACCAAAAATATTCCGAAATAGTGCTTTAATGGTCTGTCATTTAATGACAACTTTTGTCTTGTCAGGAGCTTTATTTTCCTCATCAACACATTTTGTAATATGTATAATGATTTAATAAAGTCTAGAACTGAAATTGATAATTTGATATATTAGATACTCGATAAATAACACACTTCAATAAAAAAATCTTAATTGATTGAAATTTTTATATAATGCTATATATATTCAATTTTTCAACTATTTTTTTTGCGATGAAAATGTTATTTTTTACCAGATAAAAAACTTTAACAATTTTAAATACAGACTAGAAGGTTCACTTCGACATAGCGATCATGTCGAATCCCAACCCGTAACATAGTTGGACCACCTACTAAAAATGGCTTCCAATAGAGCAGGGAAACAAGGTTATGTCAAGTGCTTATTGGTTGAATACTAGAGGTACCCTAAAAAAATGTGGCTTTTTGCTGTATTTAATGAAAAGAGTGGAATTATACAGAGCATTTAGGAAAAACTGGTTGAATAAAAATAATAAGATTGTGTACCAATAGAGCAGGGAGTACCCTAAACAGCTTGATGCGTTATGCACCGAAAATAGTTAAAGTATACAGAGCATTTGACTAGAAGTGGTAAGGGATATGCTAGTCCATTTTAGGCAGTCAAACTATGCCTGTGACTTTTGATAGGGTTAAGAGTTAATACAAATCTTCTGAAAATCAAGTAATAAACCTTCTCATGTTTCGATATTGATTATAATGACATGAAATCATTCCTTATTCAAAGACTATTTGTAAGCAATTATTTTGTTGTTATCTATGTATATTTATTTCTATAGTTATTATTATTAAATAATAGTCTATAAATGCACCCAGACCTAACAGATCTATTATGTACTTATGAACCCAACTAAAACAATTCTAGACTATTTATAAATCTCGTAATTACTGAGAGCTTAATTCTACCTATTTAACTTGGGACTATCAAGTCCTAAGGTAATCAAATTTACATCTTGCCACCGCTGAGCAGTTATATAAAATATGTTATAATGTTTCCTTTTCCTCGACAGAAATCACTTTATACAGCACTTAAATTCTTCACGTGATAATTGAGTCTACAGTGTCCTATAAAAAGTTCAGTGTAGAGTTTAATCTCATTTCTGTTAAGGTTAAGGATAGCGTCAAATGTGTTCAGGATCAATGAATTTTATTGACTGCCGCATGCCTGTTTGGGTTCTCTAGTGTTCAAGTAGATTTTATTTCTCCTGTTCATATAATAAGTTATTTGTGAAGCTATTTATTACCCCGCAGAAAGACGCTGGACCAATGAAAGCAGTACATGCAACCTTTTTTGCTAGGGAGTCTGCTATTTCATTGCCCTCATGCCTCATATATAGTTATTTCCTATAAAAAAAATTATAAAGTTTTTAGGATTTTTGAGAATTTTTTTATCAGAGCATTGTATGTTTTAATAACAAAAGATAATATATAGAAAAAATTATATAATTATATATATGTTAACTAAAAGCTTATATCAAAAAATTCACAAAAAGCCTGAACAGAAACTGAACTCAAAACGGTCGAAACATAAAATTTAACGCCTTAATTAAAGACTTTCTTATTGCTAAAATTTTTACACTCCTATTTATTACTTCAAAGATAGGTATATAAATAGTCGATTGTAATTATTTAATATTACAAGTAGCGCTTTTTTTTTAATGTTGTAACACCTATCACATAATATTTAATGACAAGTAAACCTAATAGCCTCCGAAAAACCACTTAATTTCTGTACTCACTTTTACTACTGTAATTATTTTAAACTAATTTTTGTCTACTCATTTCTTTCACTTAATTAAATTTACTCATTGAGAATTTAATTACTGACTTTTATGTTACTAGAGTTGCACATAAAATTGTATAATTAATCGTTTCCACTCCTGGCAGTCACAGTTGCAAACACCTACAATAGCACTCTTACATGAACATCTATCAGCGAATTGCATCACACTATATACAATCTATATACAAAAGAGATAAACAAACCTTATTAAACAGTGAATAGTGTTTTATATTATTTTTGTGATTTTATTTTTTTTATTCATTAAAATTTTTTATCGAAATGGTGTTCATAACTGAATGCATAAATTAATTGCAATTGTCTTTTGTAAGTTTAGAAAGTGAAACTGTGTTCATATTACTTTTTACTTAAGTAAGTATCCGTATATGCTGAAAGCAGCTAACACATTGTAATCACAACAAATCATTTCTGCAACAAGCTGGGTATTCAACTGTCTGGGTTCGTAGACAGTTACCCGAGGTAACCATCTCCATTCCCATCGCCATCGCCGTCAACAACATTTGTATTCAGACTTTATAATGCTAAATTATGCAAAATTGCAATTATTCGCATAATTATTTAAATATTTATATGTTGAAATATAGTGGTTGTCAGCAATACAAGCATTTGTTGTTCTACGTTTATGTGAATATCTTTTTTTATTTGTGTCTGGTAATGGTTGCAGCGAGCGGATACATTACATTTGTTGTGCTTGCATCCTATTTGACCCATACTTATGAGCTCTTCAATAGACAACTCAAAAATTTTAAAATTAGATACAAAAAAAAAAAAATAATTTTAACAAAAAAAAATTTATATTGTACTTTTAATTTACAACATAAGATTGATGCAAAAAATATGTTTGCAAATGATATGTTCAGTTAGCATTGCATCCATCATAACAACAATTAAATGATTTAATAGATAGTTTTTTGTAAGCACTTAACACTCAACACTTTTTTTCTTTTAACTTTAATGTACGAAAATTTATTACGGAACTGTTAAAAAGATCTTTAACACAAACTAACCTAACTCCAATGTTTTAATCTCTAGTTTTAATCTTTTTATGAAAATTTATATATATAATAACTAACTAAAAAGTTATCAATTTTATATATTTAATGTTTTATATTTACATTGTGACCGAAAGGTTTTCGGAAATTCTCATTTAAAATTCGCGCGCTGTATATTTTTCGATATTTTAAGTTTATGTAGTTTGG
>NC_051847.1:212343278-212358845 GCF_002237135.1 Teleopsis dalmanni
CTCATAAAGGAAAAAGTGTCCACCCACCCACTTCCAGTAATTTATATATTTACTAAAATTTTAAACAAATATATTTGAAAGTTTAGTAATACTTTTACTCCTTTCTTTATTTTTTCTTCATTGGAATATTGTCTGTGCATGCAATCTCGTACTAATCAATGTATTTAAACAATTTAAATATAAGATGTAATTAAGTAAATGCTTTTATTAATTTCTTTAACTTACCTGTTATAAGTAAATAACCCAAAATTATGAATAATAAAAATGATATCCTATGCCGCAACATGTCGAATTAATTATATGCAATGTTTTGTGCTCCTTGCACCGAAGTAATTAAGGAAATTAAATAAATTTGTTATAGCTGCTATAATTTAACACAATTAAATGCACTTTTAATGGAAAATCGCAATCTCAGCACAAACAACAACACTAAGTATATAATTTGTTTCAATTTAAATAATTTTTATTTTGTTGCACAAACTTTATACAAAAAAAAAAAAAAAATACTATAGAAAATTTTGGAAGAATTGTACAATATTTGAGTCAATGACTGACTTGTGGTGGGTCTCTCGTAGTTTTGTAGTTTTCGTTGTAAAATATAAAATTTCGTATATTGAAATCGTATTGTGGGGGCATAAAAATAAAAGAATTCGAAACAAAAAAAAGTTAGTGTAAAATTATGTTGGCGCAACGTACATAGATGGAGATCGAGTATATATTATGCAATGGAGCAGTTTTTAACTAAATTTTAGGTTAACGTTTAATTTAGTTTGTCTTGTTTTTGTCTATTTTTTTTTTATACAACCAAGATTTTGTTATTATGTCTTGGCTTATGTTGTATACTCAAAACATATAGGCTCTATTACTGAAAACATCGAATGGACTTGGTGTGGCAAGATGAGTAAATACTTGACGTTGAAAGTGGTAGCTGTGTGATGTTTATTACTAAAATAATTTATATTCCTCTTTTTTGTTTAGCTTTGTTTTTTGTATATTTTAAAATATTTAAAATATTAATAAATATTGCAACAGTTAAGTGAGCAATTGCGACCTTTAAATTGAGTATCACTTTCAGTAACGCACGCGCACTTCCACAAGGTAAATTGGTTATTCAAGTTGCTACTACATGCGTCATTTGATATTTAAACGCTTATATATATATGTATTGATAAAAAAATGTATTTATTAGTAATTAATTACCGCTGCCGCTTCTCTATATAGTATACATACTTTACACTTGAACTGTTATCAGTTAAAAAGTAGTTAGCTTTCAATTACAATGTTTTTATTTTCATTTTATATATTTTTAATTTTGATTTCAATTTTTTATATGCAAATGATTAAATTTCATTAATTTTACGTATTTTTGTAATTTTACAGTTGTTAATTTTATGGTTGCAATTTTAATGTAATAAAATCTTAGTTACGCTCTGCGGTTCCTGTGTTTAACAGCCGTGTTACCGCTGTTACAGTAATTTTGTTGCAACTTGCAATTTTAGCCACACCAAAAAATTTTAAATTTTTTCTTATTACATACAAAAGCTCATTTGAAAAAAATGCTTATAGTATATGTTAATATTAAATTTGCATGTCACGACGATTTGGCTGCAACGAGATGTGGCCAATATATAAGAGCAGTCGGCACCAAAAAAAAAAACTGATACACTTTGTGTTGCACTTAGTATTTAACAGAATTATGGCAACGAATTTTAGATTAATTAAATGCACTAAATTTTTTTACCTCAAATCGTGATGGTAAAAAACTATTTTAATTGTTTGTTATAATTAATAATTTTTTTTTATACAGTTTAAAGTCAATTTATTTATTTTTTAATAGTAATTAAATTAAATTAATACTTTTTCATAATTTTATTTTAGTTAAAATTAAATTTCAAAACTTTTTTTGAAAATTATTTATTATTATTAATGTTTTCCTTTATACAGCTTAAAGTCAATTTATTTATTTTTTAATAGTAATTAAATTAAAATAATATTTTTTCAAATTTTTATTTTAGTTGACATTAAATTTCAAAACTTTTTTTGAAAATTATTTATTATTATTAATTTTTTTTATACAGTTTAAAGTCGATTTATTTATTTTTTAATAGTAATTAAATCTAATAAATATTTTTTCAAAATTTTATTTTAGTTCAAATTAAATCTCAAAAACTTTTTTTGAGAATTATTTATTATTATTAATGTTTTTTTTATACAGTTTAAAGTCGATTTACTTAATTTTTTAATAGTAATTAAAATTAAATCAAAATAATACTTTTTTATTTTTTATTTAAGTTAAAAGTTATAAATTCTTCTAAATTTTTATTTATTATAAAAGATGCATTCGTATTTTGTGTAAAATTTATTTTGCAGTTCAAGACAAGAGTTCATTACACTACAATCTTTAATATATATTTTTCCAAGCACTTAATAATATATTTATTTATTAGATGCAGTTTATGTATTGGATAATTGTATGCGCTTAAAATAATTTAAATATTGATGTTATTAACATGTTCCGAATTAATCATTCCGTAATACATTTAAATCTTTCTTTACAAAATTTTGTGTCTATAAAAGCTTAAAATTGTAGTATTGATGTAATTAACATGCTCTGTATTAATCCTTCCGTTTACAAATAAATTTAATAATAGTTTTTAGATTACTTTACGAGACTATTTTCATATTCGCTTAAAATAATAGTATTATTGTGATATTATTTACTTGTTCGTATTGTTCCTTCCGTTTATATACACAACACAGACTATTAGTTATAAACTTTCATTATAAACTTAGAATTTAGTTTAAAATTGTGTTATTCATATTAACGTACACCGAATAATCTAATAATCTTTTATGAAGTTTTATAACATATTTTTTTTAGAATTTTGTGCATCAATCAATTTCTTTTTAAATTAATTATAGTTTACCACAATTTAATTTTATTTAATTGTTAACTAATGTATATGATTTTTTAATCGTTTATTAATTTAAAATACTTGCTTTTAATTATTAAAAGTTAATTTAATTTATGTTTTAATTATTAGTTAATTTGAAATATTTTTTTTAATTATTTACTAATTTTAAATATTTTTTTATTACACGAGTATACAACTTTTAAATATATTTTGAAATTGATTTATTACTATTTTTGTTATTTTATTATATAGTTTTATGATTTTTTTTTAAATTACTTTAAAATAGTTTTACTAGTTTTCAAAATTCCATAAAAATATCACCATTTACCGCTTCCAAACTGAACGCTACCAGATCCGTTCGATAACCGAACACAAACTGTTTGTTTGTTGCCATCAAAAATGCTTTCAGTTCATATTAATGTTGACTTTATTTTCAACTTTACTTAATCCTACATTCAATTTTCCCTAACTTAGCTTAATTTAAGTTCCGCTCAAAGCTTGAGCTAAAAATTAAGCTCACTAAAGATCTTCACATTGAGCAAAGACTCAATTTCAGCATCGTCAGTGTGGCAGTTGAGTTTTACTTTTATTTGTATGAGCTTTGGTCGTACTTCCAAAATGTTATTAGACAAGTATTATTGCAACTCGTAGAGGTGCATGCTTAGTTGTTTTTTATGGCTTTTTGAAAACTTACTGGCAGTAAGTTTATTTTATAAGTATATTTATATAAATTTATTCGTACATTTAAAAGACGTGAGGAAATCATATAACCTATTTAACCCCATATCAGCATTGTTATGAATTTTTTTTTATTTGAGGGTCATTGGCTTAATTATCTGCACAAAAAGCTCTGTTGAAAGGGTCAAATATAATAAATTGCAACAATAACAAAATATTTTATGTATAAAAAAATATTTACACTTATTTATTTAGTTGTATTTTCAAATTATTTAAAAAATATATATATAGGTATATCTTAAATGACTTGCTAAACTAACGTATTATTCATTCACTTTAATAAAGAGTGGGGTTTAACTACTCAAGACAATTCTAAACACTAAAAGATGTATAACTTACTACTATAATAATTATTTATAATAAAAGTATAAATAATTTTTAACATTATAATTATAATTATTATAACGTCTCATACATATAACAAGGTTTTGAAAGAAACTATTCTTTTTTTTTTAAGTAGGAGTTCTTTTGTCAAACCTTTGAATCAGTTGATTTACATTTGTAAAGATAATTGATACAGAAGCATATGATTGAGAAAGCCTAAGTTCACCACAACCTATGTTTAAATAATGATTGATAACATAAAAGAAATGCTACCGTCATAAGCCTTACTATTGATGGAATTCTCTTTATTATTTCTGGACTACATCGATCAATAAAATAATCTATTAATCTAGTGTTTTTGCATTTTAAAAACAAAAATAAAATAATGTTCTCATCCATAGTTTAAATAGTTCAAACACTCTTGAAAAATTCGGATTCGAAATCCTTTTTATATGTACTTCATCTTGTAAAGTATTTCCAGTTTGTAGTGTTATGAACATGTTTATAATCTCTGCTATTTAATTAATTTTCAATTCTGCTTAATAGAACATAATATAATTGTCGTATCAAGATATACTGATGACTGGGTCAACGGTCAGTAATTACGTATCTTCAACCACATAAGTCTCCAAGTCTCGTTCAAACCTTATGTCGTAGTTTCAGCATTCACAGGGTTTGTTTCGGAACAACGGAACAATGGTGACTTTAACTATAATTTAAAATCAATTTATGTTCTTAAACCAATAAATAAATAAATTTGTCTCTGAAGTCAATTATCCATAGTTTTAATACCATTACGCTGTATCATTATACTATTTTACATAAAGAATTTTACAAGTCACATCCGAGATCTTTATATTAATCTATTAGCTTAAATTTTTTATACAAAACATTTTTTGTGAAACTTATTTCTATTATAAAATCAAATTTTTTTTCTGCAATATGTTTTCTTAATATCATCTAAATTCTTCGAATACTCCCCTGGTATTAAGTAGTACCATATAGTACATACTTTAGATTTTGATTTGCAGTTAATCTTTTGATAAATTATAACGCCTCTTGCTTTATTGCTACTTACGTGATTGAAACTAAGCACAACCCATGCCTACTGTTATTAGTATCAATAAGCTGTGAAATTTTGCACTGTAATCTAAAGATCCATTGAGAGAATTTCATTGATTCAAAGTATATTTCTTAATTTTATTTCTTCATTAAGACTCAGAAAAAGTATTAGATCTACTTTACCGAGTCTTCTGTCTGTATATGATGTAATATGCTCATCGGGGCATTTTTGTCATTTACGCATCAGTGCCAGATAAGCTTCTATGACGTGTTTGACAGGTTCATTTTATTCCCTGTGAAACCTTCTATTATCTTTTTTTTTTTTAGTTTTTACAAATTATTAACTATGTTGCAAATAAGTTGGTAATTACATTACAAGGAAATGAAAGTTCATTACATTCAATACGAAACAACTATAATTTTTCCCTTATACGTTCCATAAATGCTTGATCCCTGTAATATAGAATACTGTTAAACTTGTGGCGACCCAGTTGGCTGTGCATTTATTGAATTTAAAAAGTAAAATTCAATTTCAAATATTTTTAAGTTTTTGTTTTGATTGATGAGAACGTTTCGATTTTTCTCTCTGTAAAAAGTTGAATAAAAGTTAATTAACATTGAAAATTTTTAGAGTTTTATTAATTAGCAAGGTGAACAGATCATTGCTAAATTGGTGACCCCGACGTGATCTCGAAAAAGTTTAAATTTAGAAATATTAACTTCTGAGCTAAATATCTAATTATCGAGCTGTGATGTCAGTTGCAGACGAAGGTGTAGTAATGGCTTCTGATAGTGGAAGTGTCGTAAACCGTGTAGCAGTGAAGGTGCCACCGTTTTGGCACGAGCGACCGGAGATTTGGTTTGCTCAGATCGAGGCGCAATTTGCAGTAGCTGCCATTACGAGTGACATCACACAGTTCAACACGGTAGTAGCAGCGATTGAGTCAAGTGTTATCGCCGATGTAAGTGATGCAGTGCTTCATCCTCCTGAAACTGGAAGATACGCTAATTTAAAGGCTTGCATCATAGAGCGGTACAGTGAGAGCGAGCAGCGGAAGATTCAACGGTTGTTGTCAGAAGTTGAACTTGGTGATAGACGCCCAACACAGTTGCTAACGAAGTTGACAGCGTTAGCTAAAGACAAGGTGAGCGATGAGTTCCTTAAGTCTCTTTGGCTGAAGCGTTTGCCACCACAAGTGCGCGCTATTCTGCAGGCATCGAACGTGGCACTAGCAGAACTGGCGAAATTAGCAGACCGTATTTGCGAGGCGGGTGATTTTCAACAGATAGCTGTAGCGTCAGCCTCTGATTGTCCAGCCTATTCTGAGAATGCTGTGATTTTACGAAGGCTTGAGCAAATCGAACAGCGTCTGAGTCGTTTGGATTTACGTCGTAGTGAGTCGGTGCAAAGTCGATCGTCATCGAGGAGGCGTAGGCGAACTCGTTCCCGACCAGGAAGTCATCCAGATTGGTGCTGGTATCACGAAAGGTTTGGTGATAGAGCTAATGCTTGTCGGCAGCCTTGTAGTTTTGTGGCAAGCTCTCATCAGTCAAAAAACTAGGCACTCCTTCTACGTCGTCGAGCCGAGAAGGGGTTAGTGTTCGTATAGCTCGACTTAGTATTAAAGATCCCGCCACGTCGACCGTTTTCCTCATTGATACTGGTGCGGACATATCAGTTTTACCGAAGTCGTTCTGTCGTTGGAAGCAAAGGGCTAACAGTGTTGCATCAGTTAATTTATATGCCGCTAATGGTACGCCTATTCAAACATTTGGCGAGCGTCGACTGCTTTTGTCTTTGGGTTTGCGTAGAGATTTCCCGTGGACGTTCGTGATTGCGGATGTTAGCTGTCCTATTGTTGGAGCCGACTTCCTTAATCACTATGATTTGTTAGTGGATTTGAAAAGGAAGCGGTTAGTTGATTCGAAGACGACTTTGATGATGAAGGGTAAGGCTGCTGTGTCTCAAGAAGATACTGTGCGTGTGTGTGGTTCAGTTTCAGCTTATGCTGAGCTGGTTAATGAATACCGTGATTTAGGCATTATGAGTGCAAATCGGATGGGTTTAGTTACTAAGGTTGAACATTGCATCGAGACATTTGGTGCGCCGTCATTTGCTCGTCCCCGACGTTTAGTTGGAGCCAAACTTGAAGAAGCCAAGAAGGAATTCCAATTTTTAGTCCAGACAGGGATTTGTCAACCTTCGAAAAGCTGTTGGGTAAGTCCACTTCACATGGTTCGCAAAGGCGATGGAAGTTGGAGACCGTGTGGCGATTATCGCATGCTCAACGCGCAAACTAAACCTGATCGGTATCCGATTCCGTTCATTCATGATGTGACGAGTATTCTTCATGGTAAAACTATGTTTTCGAAGATAGATTTGCAGAAAGCGTATCATCAGATACCGCTTGCTCTGGCAGACATTCCGAAGACAGCTATTACAACTCCGTTTGGCCTGTTCGAGTTTCGCTTTATGACTTTCGGTCTCCGTAATGCTGCCCAGACGTTTCAGCGTTTTATGAATGAGACTCTAGGTGATCTTAATTTCGTTTTTGCGTACATCGACGATATTTTAATTGCGTCAAAAGATGAAGCAGAACACAGAATGCATTTGCGACTGGTTTTAGATCGACTTAGAGAAACTGGTTTGACCGTGAATTTTGCCAAGTGTAAGTTCGGCTGTTCCGAGATCGAGTTCCTTGGGCACGTTATTAGTGCAAAGGGTTTACGTCCTCCGGAGAGTAAAGTTCAAGCTGTTCGTGATTTTCCTCTGCCAGCAACGGTGAAACAGCTTAGACAATTCTTAGGCATGGTGAACTTTTATCGGCCGTTTCTGCGTAACGCTGTGCAGAATCAGCAGCGGTTGTTTCATCTTACACCAGGTAATCGCAAGAATGATAAGTCGGTGATTTCTTGGACTCCAGAAGATATAGAGGTTTTTGAGGCTTGCAAGAAGGATCTTGCCCAAGCTACGTTGCTTAACTTCATGGCTCTGGATGCACAATTGACGCTCACGACTGATGCTTCAGACGTTGCGGTGGGTGCTGTTCTCCAACAAGTAGTGAAAGGTGTGACTCAGCCATTGGCATTTTATTCAAAAGGTTTGAGTCCAGCGCAGACTAAGTATAGTGCTTATGATCGTGAGTTGACTGCTATCTATCAAGCTGTCCAGCATTTTAAGTATGCATTAGAGGGTCGTGATTTCGTCATTTTTACGGATCACAAACCATTAACGTTTGCGTTCAGGCAAATAAGTGAGAAGGCATCTCCTCGTCGTGCAAGACAGCTGGAGTTTATTAGTCAGTATTGCACTGATATTCGTCATCTGGCTGGTGCAGATAATACGGTGGCTGACTCTTTGTCTCGGGTTGCTACGGTTCAGTTGGAGGCAAATGTTATTGAGTTAATTGCTGAGGGGCAGAAGACTGATGCAGAGTTGCTCGCTCAGCTGAAGAGCCAGTCTGAAGATGGTGTTGGGTTGAAGAAGTTGAGATTGCCGGATTCGAGTATTGAACTGTACTGTGATGTGTCAGGCAGTCGTGTTCGTCCTTTTGTTCCCGCAAACTGTCGGCAGCTGGTACTCTCAAAACTCCACGGTTTGGCTCATCCTGGTATTCGAGCAACGCGGAAATTGGTGCAGGCTAGGTATGTTTGGCTTGGTTTGGTTAAGGATGTAGCTGTGTTTGTGCGTAGTTGCATTGCGTGTCAGAAGTCCAAGATTCAGCGGCATACTAAAACACCAATTGGTTCGTTTGCTGATATTGATAGTCGGTTCCAGCATGTTCATGTTGACATTGTGGGTCCATTGCCTTTGTCTCAGGGGAAGCGTTATTGTTTGACTTGCGTCGATCGTTTTTCTCGGTGGCCTGTTGCTGTGCCTCTGTCGGGCATTACGGCAGAAGAAGTTGCAGCGGCTTTTATCGACGGTTGGGTGGCAAGTTTTGGTTCTCCGCAGGCTATTACCACTGATTTGGGTCGGCAGTTTGAGTCTGCTGTATTTCGGGAACTGACGAGATTGCTTGGAGTGAAACACTTTCATACCACGGCTTATCATCCTCAAGCAAATGGCATGGTTGAACGTTTCCATAGAACATTGAAGGCAGCCATTCGATGTCATTCCTCAAGTAATTGGACGCAGTCTCTTTCGCTTGTGTTGTTGGGATTGCGAACGACACCGAAACTAGACCTAAATGCTAGTCCTTCAGAGATGTTGTTTGGAAATCCTCTTTGTGTTCCAGGGCAGATGCTTTCGGATTTCAAGCAGAAGTCGTCCGAGACTGATTTTGTGTCGGCGTTGCGAAGGGCTTTAGCTAAGGTTAAATCCGTTGAATCAACAAGACATTGTCATCCATCTGTGTATGTTCCGCGTGACGTTATTAATTGTAAGCACGTTTTTCTTCGAGTGGATCGTGCTCGAGCTCCACTTGAGCAGCCTTACGAAGGTCCATTTGAGGTGCTGAGTCGTAATGAGAAGACGTCTATTATTGTTTGCCGTGGGAGAGAGGTGACTGTTTCGAATGATAGGTTGAAGGCGGCGTACTTAACGTGTGATGATCTTGAACAGGTTGTTCCAGAAACGCGTCAGCCTTCAGCGTTGTTGAATGGTGATCAGTTAGTGACTTCTGGTGATTGTAGGCGTGAATCCCTGTTGCCGATTCCGAAAGTGACACGAGCTGGTAGAGTAGTGCGTTTCCCAGCAAGGTTAGCGGAATTTCGTGATTAAGAGTGGTGTTGTCGACTTAGTTGTGGTGTCGCGTTGTTGCTAGTACTCCATCGCTAGGAGGGGGTACTGTGGCGACCCAGTTGGCTGTGCATTTATTGAATTTAAAAAGTAAAATTCAATTTCAAATATTTTTAAGTTTTTGTTTTGATTGATGAGAACGTTTCGATTTTTCTCTCTGTAAAAAGTTGAATAAAAGTTTATTAACATTGAAAATTTTTAGAGTTTTATTAATTAGCAAGGTGAACAGATCATTGCTAAAAACTAATAAATGAAACCTGTAGAAGCAATCGATTGGAATCTTTAAGATCTCAAATATGGTTATATACTAAAATTACTCTAATATTAAGCACAATTACAATCCTGCAATAAAGTTTCGGTTCTCTCAGTCACACTTCGCACTTATACCTTTAAGGCTTTAAGAGTTTATGCATGACACTCATAACGAGCTAGTCCAAACCTTACCTGATTTATGTAGTCAGCCACAAACCTTTCCTAATAAAAAAATCAATGCATTGTGATTAAATATATTTAGTGATGTCCAGTACATATATCATCATTTCAGGTCGATTCAATTGTTTATATATAGGTATACCAACTAAGTTATATAAATATTTACCTATCGATTTATTTCATATGCAGTGATTTTTTATTGTGTTATATCTTTAAGTGCAGAATTATTTACATTTAGTATTATCTAAATAATGTGTTGACTCCTTTTTTTTGAAAATTTATAAATTAGATGACTATAGTAATATGATGGAATATCAATTTGAAAGCTTTTATGTTATATACAAATAACTATTCCTTTCTCATCATCTATAATAAATTAAGTTATTTATTGCTACCGTTCAAAAAATAATCATAAATATAAAAAATGTAATCATAATTGAAATTTCATTTGATTTATTTATTTTTAATTAAATTTAATTTGAAATACAAATCCGCAGTCATGATTTTTTTAATTTTTGATTATTTTTGTGAATAAATTCATTAACTTCGTGCTGAGAATTATTAATATTGTTTTCTAACTTGTGCTCAAATGTTGCTGGCACATAAAATTTATAACGACCTTTCGTTTTCGTTGTAGAAATAAAATAACTTCTTAATAAAATTGTGATTTTGAGTTTCAGTTGAAACAAGTTTAAACCTAAAACAGCCAAAACAGAAAATGCTAAACAACAACCCACTACCAAACATTATTCCCAACGGTGGAAACATAAAAACAGCTGAGCTGATTGCATCGGCTTTATTATGGATTTGAATGCTAACTGTTTTGCTGCTTACAACAAACAGATGAGATGAGCTTAGATTGCGAACAGATGAGCAAAAAGCAGCGAACAAACCAACTCGTTTTTAAAATAAAAAAGACACTAATAAATCTTTTTGTGAGGAGAGCTAATTTAGTATTGAAAGTGCATCCACTATACAGTTTCAGATCACAGTAAGGCTTCTGCCTTGGCATTACTGCGATGCGAATTGGTTTCGTTTTAGTATGAGTTGATGCAACAACAGTGTTGACCTTGCTTTTATAAATCTGCTTTACAGTGCATTGGTAGAATGTCTTTGCACCCGAATCTAGTATTTCTCAGCCCCATGCACAAGGCTTAAAATGTGCTTCACAACACTCTGTTTCAAGTTATTGTACTATTTATAATTGTTTTAGTTTTATTTTACTATTTTTGTTGCGGTGTTATTAATAAATCTTGCCAGTTAAAAAAGACATTAAAAATATATAATAAAAATACAGTAATTGTATTATTCTTATTTGTGAGATAAAAATAACTTTTTATTTAAATTACACCGTTATATTAAGTTTTATATACAATAAAAGACACTGTTAGTTAATGGAAGGTCATTTCATTATCTCCATACATATTTAAATAAAATGATATATTAGACATACGTATGATTAAATTACTACTTTATTACTCAAAGTGTCTTTAAGTATCTTTATGTATAAAATTAGATTCCATTTTGTTTATCAATTCCGAATAAGCTTTTTACTTTGAATTTGGACTAAAATTGACTATTTATTTGTTATAATCCGGATTAAATGTAGGCACAATGTCTACATTGTAACGGAAACAAATATTTTTCATAATAACTGGAATTAAAAAACTAATTATAACTTCATTAAGCCAATACAGACTCATACCAGAACTAATGTATATTAAACAGATCAGCATTAGGATTTAGGAACCGGGTGTTTTATATCTTATCTTATGTTGACCTTTTTCCGAGTTAGTGCATCTGTGCACTTTCTCACCCATCTCACTGACTAATTTGAGTATACCTCATAATCTTTCTTATTATTCAATGATTGATCTAAGATCTGCGTACCGCACACTGCGGTTAGTGAGGAACGGAGTGTGGACTTGAAGAAGTTTTAACATCAGACAGCGGATGAGTATTCGAATAATAATTTTAGAATTTTTGAGGATAAGGATACAGATCTAAATGTTTTATTATTTAAACAAGAAGTTGATAGAAAAATACGTGTAACTATATTAGAAATTTTTATTTTTTTGTATTATTTTTTAACTTAATAATTTCTCACTATAATGCAACTTTTATATATAAAAAATTAATCAAAAACAGATACACATAAATATAAGTATCAGAACTTAATCTCTTGACATTGATAACTTAATTAAGTCTGAAAATCTGACATCAATAATAGTTTATAGAAAGTTTTTGCTTTTTAAGTTTTGTGCTTGTGATATAAGCACTAAAATAAAATGAACGATTGTGACCATTCGCCCTTTACAAAAATGATTCCGGGTTGAAATCTCTAAAAGCACTTTATGGTCACAAACTATGGTGCATTCTACCCATATGTTATTTGGTACACATTAAATATTCCCATTGGGTAAACGTTACGCCGAAATGTCTAAAATATGGCAAATCAAAAATCTTACTGTGAATGCACTAAAATTCGGAGAAAATTAAATATCGCATTATCGGATACATTTTAATTTGTGTCAATTAAGCGAACTATCTTCAGTTACTCCATAAAAAGGCAACAGTTGAAAATTGAGAATGCCAGATTTTATGAGGACGATCGGATTCGTGGCATATCTTACAACCCTAAATCAGAGTTACGCTCGCAATCCTAATTAAAGGAATTAAATATATATTATCTGTTTACTGCTTTAATTAAGACTGTATCTTATTTTAATCACTAACACATATTCTACTACATCACAACTATAGAAAAGTATTCAAAACTCTTCCATTTTAATATTTCAGTAATTTTAGTAGAAAAATTTAGAACCTTGAAATAATATTAATTAGACAAAAAAAACTTTATTATCGCATTATATTTCCATATATTTTACCAAATTAAATTACTTAATTATAAAATTAATTATATAAATTTGAAAATTTAATCTGAGATATAAAAAAAATCTTAAGTCATTTGATATAATAATTTTATAAAAAAAAATTTACTTCCTTTGAAATTATAATGTAAACCTTAACAAAAATCCAAGGCTAATCCTCACAATTAACAAACTAATTTCAAAAAGGTAATTTAATGCTCTTCAAACCAAAAACATTGGAATATTCTTGACACCCACGCACATCAGACATGCTACAGTGGGTCGGTTCACGCCTTTTATACTTAAGATTACAAGCCAACCAGATTCAGAAACAAAAGCCATTTGTTCAAAAAAAAAATTTTAAATACAATACATATATCGCGCAATCATGCTGAGCTCTTTTATTAATTTAAGACACAATTAAGATACAATATTGTGAACGGACAGACACGCAACAACAATATTAAGTTGTTTCTAAATAACAAAAATAGTTAAATAATTAGAAAAAAATTAGATTTTTTTTTAAAATTTTTTTAAATTATAAAATTTGCAAAATAAAAAACTTCAATTATTTTTTTATTTTTTGTTTAATAAACAAATGCATGTTTAATGACATATACAATATCTCAATTCTTATAAGCAAAATGGCTTACTAATTGCTTATGTTTATTTTAATTTTGGGCCTGCTAACCTCAAATTAATTGCATTTTAATCATTTTGTACACATTCTAAAATAATAATTGTATTTAGACCAAAGCACGCAGATTACCTTTAACCTCACTTTTTTACTCCAAAAGTTGTTTGCGGTTCTCAAATCCAATATCTCGAATTGTTAACTTCACACACAGGAATTTTTAAACAAATTACAAAAATGTTGTTTGCGTCTTGTATCTTGTTAAAAGATGATATCAATAGATTGTTTTTAAAAGATATTAGTAATTAATACTCGTCTCGCGTTTCAAAATATTTTTTTTTATTTTCTGTGTAAGATTCAATTTGTTACAAAATTCAATAAATTAATTTAAAAAAAATGTGTATCATTTATTAAATATTAATCAATTTATTAAACTGTATAAGACTTATTCAACTCTAAATTTAACGAACACGAGTACGTGTATATCAAAAGACTTAAGACACAAACTGCAATTTGAATAAAATTTATGGACGATTTCACAAATAAAAGAAATTCAAATGAGTGTATGTAACTACTGCTCAAAAAGTACTCGGATTTTGTAAATAAAACACACAAATTTAAATTTTATTCCAAATTTATTTTATCTCCTTCAAAATTTGCTCCTTCTGAAACGATACACATGCCAACGCTGAACCCAATCTTCCATACACTTTTCATAGGCCCGTGCAGGTATGGCTTTAAGTTCCTTTAGCGAATTCTCTTTTACCGATTCAATCGATTCAAAACGCTTACTACGAAGGGGCAATTTGAGTTTCGGGAATAGGAAAAAATCGCACGGATCCCGATCTGGCGAATATGGTGCCTGAGCGATGACAGTGGTGCCGTGTTAGATCAAAAAATCGCGTACAACAAGAATTTTCCATAGTAAAAATAGTTAAATGCACTTGAGGTAGTTTCACATTAACAACTGCTGTAAACAAACTAATTGACAGATGGCGTTCAAATTTGTACCATATGTCAAGAAAGGTCTATTACTTAAGGAATAGTTAACAAACAACAAAATCGGGATGAGCAGAAGGTATATACAAGTACTCAACTCTTGAACTCAAATTTTTCCTTTATCCTCAACACATTCTAATTAAATTCAATATTACAACACATAGATTAAATGAAATCAAAAATTATCGATATGATTTTTTTTAATTAATGAAATAATTAAATTTTTCAAATAATTTTTTTGTTTTTTTAAAGCATCACTGATTCAAACTTTGGATTTAAGTTTATCTGATTTTAGTTTAAGTTGTTGAGTATTTTTTTTTTGTGTTTTTTTTTTAATTTACAGCCAAACTTGTTGAATTTAAAAGCGTACATTCTAATTTTGTCATCGCTGAACGAAATCGTTGACGTGAACGTTTAAATTCACATTCGACAAAATTGCCAAATATTAATTGATGGTCTTTGCAACATTATTTTTGTGATGTATTGAAGTAAATTTGAAATTTCTTGTTCACACATTGTCAGTAAGCAAAAAAATTAAATCAAATAAAAAAAAATTCAAGATCCAAATCTGAAAAGTGCCAGATAACTGCCTCCATCTGACATCTGCTACACGTTCATTTTTTATAAATTTGCACTTGTACCCACAATCTAAAAAATATTTTTATATTTTGTTTATATTTTTTTGGCCCAATGCAACAATATATTCTTCATTTTTGGATTTAGTCCAATTCTATTTTATTTATAATTTTTAACTTATGAACAAAAAGTGATTGTAAACTAAAACAAAAGCATCTTAAAATCATTTTTTTAAATATAATCGCTTGTGGTCTTTTAAAGTTTCATTATGTTGAA
>NC_051847.1:212358945-212371675 GCF_002237135.1 Teleopsis dalmanni
AAAAATATGCAAAATTATCATTGAATTACCAATACTAAAACACGTACAATGTTGACAAGTTGATCTAATAAAACAAAATTATTGTACTCTTCGGAAGAATAATGTGAGTGTAATGTATGGTTCTCCTTAGAGGCCGATCTAGAGATCGGTAAGAAAAAGAGTGACATTAAGAACAGAGAATATACGACTGTATCTTTTTCATTAATTCATTTAGAAATTGAGGGAAAATTATGTATTCAATCAATAACATACTTTAGAAGCATAAAACAAATAAAATCACACAGAGAAATAGTTTTTAATTTTTGAATCAGTAAAGCTTAAATAGTAAGTAGAAGTAGTATTTCAAGAAAGAGAAGAGCGCAGAAGTATTTGAAAAATACAACTGTCATAAATTAATATCTACAGAGAATATTTTACACTGGTCTGATGACTCAAAATATGAAAGAAAATGGAACTGTATCAGTCACACTCTCAGAAAACTATTTACTAATGTTATTTGGCAAGGAGAAACATAAAACACGAGTTAAGAAATGCATAGTATTAATAAGACGACATCAGGCCTTTTCTTTTGTAAGCATATCACAAAAGAACAACCGCTTATTTTAAAAATAACATATAAAACAACAACACTGCTCGTTTATTTAATCCAAATATTTTGAAGTTGCTTACCTAATAAGCGGTTTCACTCATTGTTAAGAGATTAACGTATTGCTGGCATGAGGTTTATTAAGATATATTTATTATTTTATAATTTTTTTTGTTTTTTTTTTTAAGTTACTGTTTTTAACTACTTTTATCCTTTATATTTTAAATAATGTTTTAGTAATTAGCACAAAATGACTTTCACTTTCGCTAGATCTTAGTTATATTGCTTTATAAAATATATATTATAAAATCACTTGACAACAATTTCTGAACTAAAGTTATAATATAAATCACTAATATTCTGTTTGGCTTTGTTTTTCTTTGTTTTGCTTAAAAAAATTATAGTTAATATCTAAGTTTAAAAAGACAATATGCAAATAACTTTGTTTAAGATTATGAAATAAGTAACAGTACACAGGAATAAAAAAAGGTTATATTAAAACGATTAGTAAGTTAGTAGGCAGGTGTCATATGTTTAGGCATGTATTATCTATAAAGTTATTTAATTAATTTTTCTGTTTTACTTTAAAATTAACTACCAATTAGCCTTGAAAAATCGTGTATAGAAAGAATATAATTAAATTACTATCTAATATATTCTAATTAAAGTCGATAATTTTATATAAAGTGAGAGTAATAAAATAATATGGAGTAAAATTATAATACATTTTCATTGATTAGGAGTGTGGAAGTATAATGATTTCTTATTTATTTTTAAATATGTGTGTTTAATTTTTAAAGTGGTTTTATATTAAATTTAATCAAATGCTTAAAAATGTTTAAATACCGATCATATCTTCTTTACTAATTTCAACTTCTTTATGTGTAATTGGCTACAAATTTATATAAAACAAAATTTCAATTATTTTTTCTAAACGCGCTAAGTTTAGTTTTCCGGTTTTTTTTTCTAAATTTAAATGACTTTCACTATTTTAGTAGTTATAAATAAAATTATTTATAAAAAATGAAAAAAAAAACATCTAATTTGAATCATTCTCACGTTTATATCGATGTTAATGTACTTTCTTTATTTTTAATAAAAGCCTTTCACATTTCTGCACTTCCTCTTTTATAGATACTCTTAAATTAATCTAAGTTGTTGGTTTGTTTGCAAAAAAGTAACAAACAGATTAAAGCGTAATAAAATTATACCCATTATTTTTAATCTTATTTACAAATTTTGTTTTTCTAGTAAAACTAGAGTGATATTGGTATTTTATTTAAAAGTCGTAAATTATCAATCATATTATATGAAAATGGGTGTATATTTCATATATAGTTAAATATTTGTATCTTTACAAGCATAGCATACCTTTTTCTATAACTACTTTCAATCGTTCATTCTATACAAATCAAGCAAATCAGTACTTCTGTTGCCTTGAAGTATCTTTTTTTGATATTAACTAATGCATTTTTATAAGTTGCTGATATACAATTGAGATAATCTTTGGTTTAAACTTATCCCCTAAAAAGAATTTTTAACAAAACAATAAAATAATATTGTACACACCATCAAGCGGTGTCATACCACAACTCGGTACATAAAACTACTACTGTTAAGTATAATATCTTTAAGTGGGGTTTGAATTTATCGTTTAATTTTGTTAATGTCTTATTTAAATAACTTTTAATTTTGAATACGCTATGTTTTAAACATTCATTTCTAAACAAATTTCTTTTAATGGCTTATGTTTTATAGTTTGTTTGAAGATATAAAATTCAAAATTAACTGGGAACTTATTGCAAACAATTTGTAAAATTACCTTGACCAATGTTACAAACTTATTGAGAAATTGTAAAACGTTGAACCATTTTGTTCAATGTAGATTGAAGTGGACCTGAAGTATTTAAAGTTGTGAACATCTTAGAGTACTTAAAAGTTAGACGAAATAAAAAGCCATACTTCCGCCTAACTAGAAATAAATTAAAAATGTTTTATTTTCAGTTACATGAATAAGATACTTTTTTGTTTTTAACAATAATTTAATTTTTTTTACTTTACTTTACTATTTTAAATTTTTTGTTCTGGAATTTAATTAAAAAAATTTTATTCTTCACATAAAGACTAATTTTAATATTTAATTGATTTTTAAATAATCTATCTAAAGAAACATGCGAATTGAAAATATTCGAAAGTATGTTAAATTATAATTGATTTTTTTTATTATAAATTTTTTTTTTATTATTAATTTTTTTTTTGTATATATTTTATGATTTCGTGATAAAAATCTTCAACTTCTTTAAAATAAAATCAAATTTTTGATACAATAATATATTTCCTACATTTTTATTATACTTCTTAAATATTTAAAAAATTTCTTATATTCAAATCTAACCTTTTGTATTTTTTTATCTAAAATCTTTACCTTTTCTTGCGTGAAGTACAAAACTCTTCACCTTTGCCTTCCATCCACAATGCATGTGGGTGCTGACTCGCGTGCTCATGATATTTTGTATTTTATCTTTTTTATTTAAAATTTAAATTTTTTCTCGTGAATTATTTTTTTGTTTTGTTGATGTACTTGTTTATTGTTTGTTAATAGTAGTTGGTAAATTTCAACAATTAGTTAATTATGGTTTAACCTCTTTAAAAAACGTTTTATTAAAAACGTTTCATGATTAATTACACTGAAGAAGTGGCACGATTAAATGGAATTTACATTAATTGAAATATGTTTTATACGCATCAAAGCGGTAAATATTTTTCAACACATAATTTCCCATTAATTTTGATTTTAAAAAGTAAATACTACTTCCATGAGGTCAGTATTAAACCACTTAATTAACTTTCGTATGTTAATTAACAGCAGGTGGACATGTTGCTATAATTTTTCTTTAATGTAGTTTTAAAATCAGTTAAATGCCGCATTATAGCATTAAAAAAGTTTCGATTTAAATGGGATAAATTTTAATATTATTTATATTAAAAATTTTCAATGAAATTAATGTTTAAGAATATACATAAATTATAGAACTGTAGGTGTTTGGTAATTTAAATAAATTTATAAAAATATGTTACGTATTTATTAGATTAAATTGTTCTTTTGGATTACTAAATCTAGTACTAGATTGAACTCTACCAACGTTTTATGGTTCAATTTGAGATACGATTCTTTCCCAGTTAAGTAGAAATTGGTCGAATTTTTGTCAAGCTTCCATAACTTGAAATACCATTTTGCAAAAAAAATGCTTCGAGTTAGAAAATTTTTTTATTTATTTTTATTTTTGAATGAAACTAGAATTACATTTTTAGATGTTTTTTATTTGAAATCAAATACAGCACAGAAGTCATAGTAAAGTAAAATATTCAGAGATCAGGTTTGGCATTTTAATTTTCTTTTTTTTATTTTCAGTAAAAAGAGATTTCAATTAATTTCAATTGTTATAGTGATTGTCAGTTATAGTATCATTCGTTTGTAAATCAAAATTCAGAATTTTGAATGAGACTTCCATTTCATTTTTTTTGAAGGCTGATGAACAATTTCATCCACCGAACACTCATCATCACTTTCCGTTGCGCTTAGAAGCAGATCCACTAATACCGAGCTATAAAGCTTAATAATATCGTCATCTGTAGGAAGGCTCGATGTACAAATTTCTTTGTCATGCTCAATGTAATCGTTAAAATTAGCATTGGAAATTATTTTATTTACTTTCAAACATGCTTCATAATTCTCTAACATCAATTCACAGTCTTCATCAATGTTATTCAAGAAAACTAAACGAATATCGTCCTGTTCGTCTCCTGTAGAAAATTGGCCAAATCCAACTTTTTTAAAGCAGTGCGCTATTGTTTGACTACTTATATCAATATCTCCAGCTTTTGTTATATGATTTATACAATCCATAAGTGTAATATTCTGCTTTTTTGTTCGCTTCTATACGCTTTAGTTCTTCTTTCACGATTCTGTTGTGATAGTTACACTTTAAAATTTGAATTACTCCTTAATCAAGCGATTGCAATTTAGAGGTCATATTCGGCGAAAGAAATGTCAATTGTATGTATTTGCAAAGAGGTAATTCAAGTCCTTAGTAATAGGAATTCTCCTAACAGCAAAATGAATTCACACTTAAAAACAAAAATTCGACTTATAGAATGAACTTTCTCATATTCCTATTCGCACGTGACAATATGCTTAATAAAGTTATAGAAGTTATAGAAGTTGGAGTTGTGGGTGCAGAATTGTATGTAATTTATTATTAAAAATCCTGTTGCACTTTTTTCAGTTTGAGTTATAGAAAATTCGAGTTATAGAATTTCGAGTTATGGAAGTTTGACTGTACTTATATAAATAAATATAACATTTAATAATAGTGAATAAGATTTGCCATTCTCTTACTACTTCGCATATGCTTCTCACCTACTTCTATTACTACTGCTAGTTTAATTATTTAGTTAATACTATTATATTCCCACATTACTAATGTTTAGCAAAAAGCAATTCTTGTTTAGAATTGCAACTATTCATAATTACGTCCCTTCCTTTCCATTCGCTTAATTATGGTAAGCTTTGCTTCTCAATAATAATACTCCTAACCTTTATCAATAACCAATTCTTTCGTATAATTGTGGTTTTTGGCGTATCTGAAAAAACTGTTTTCTTTAACATGTAAAATGTCATTAACAGTATAAAATTAATATTTTTATGCAATTAAAAAGTGAGTGAAAAAAATTATTTATTTTAAATGCTTTGGTAGTCAGCACAATTCTATGCAAAACAAGCTAAACAAAAATAAAAAATATTAAAAAAAAATAAATAAATAATATTGAAAAAATGTATAAATTCTATTTTTTATGTTTTTAAACGCCAAAGGCGTGAAAAGAGCGACCGACACAAAATAAAAACTAAAGCGATTATTGAGCTTGGCAATTGCACATGCCAGATACTTTGTGTAGGTAAATTGTTGCTGACCAATTTGAATGCGACTCTTGAGGTCACAAAACAGGATAAAAAAAGTGTCAAGATTCATTTTTAAAATGCAACTGATTGTTGCAAAAGCACGCTTTTTTAATGCTGATTGTGGCGTAAGCAAAGCAAAATGTTTTTCTACCACAAAGCTCGGAAAATGCCACACTTTCATAAAAATGAAATAAAAAAACAAATAATGAAAAGGTAACGCAAACAAAATCCTCGGAACTAAAAAGTGAATAAAAAAATAAAATAAATAAAAATATATTTTCTTTCTGATTTCTGTTATAAATTGAAACGTTTGACTTGTTTTTAATTGAAAAATAACCATGGAGAAAGTTCTGTTGTTGCTCTCAGAACTGCTACTGATGTTATTATGAAACGTGTGCCATTGGTTCAATTGAAGTTTGTCTGTAGAGTGAAAGCTTGACAGGATTTTTCAAAGATTTTCACCGCTTGATATACATAGACCATATAAAATTTATATTTTCTTTTTGAATGCTTTGCTGCTTTTCAAAATACAGTATGATTATTCACCCAATCTAAATTGAATGGAAAATTCTTATTTTTAGATAAAACAATCATTAGTATTATAAGTTATAATTGTAATAAATTACAATAAAAATTTCATTATTGGTATCCACAAATATTTAATACTTTAAGCAGCTTTTAATATTGTCTGATGTATTGACATGTGCATGCATAAAACATTTCCATAATTGCAGTTGCATTGCATATGAAACTGGAATCATCAGCTTAAAATGTTGTATTTAAAACGCATCAACGCTAGCAAAATTTTATTGCCAAATAACAATTTACGAATACTAAAGCTAATGACAAACAGCCAGTCAGACAATGTTGGAGTTAAAACCAATATTGCAACCATAACACCAATATAGCCCATTAACGTTTCCATTCCCAAACTGGAACCAACCGATTTTCATCTCATCGTCATAGTCATCATCATCTCATCAGCATCTCATCATCACCACCATCTGCAATAAACTTTGTCAAGCTAAACGACGAAGTGTTTCACTTTGCAGCCAGCAAACGCTTTGCAATTTGTGATTTGCTGCTCTTGTTGGTTAAATGCTGTCATATTTGCATTAAAAACTCACTTTGTCCGAAACTTGAAAAGCATTTCACAGCATTTTGTGTGTATATTTATTGTTTGAATATAATTTTTGGTGTAAATTAATTTATTCGTTGGCATGCATGCGTATGCAGATGCATTTCGCATCTGAACTGTTTGTGTTTGTGGTGTATGTATTGCACCATTAGACATGGAAATGAGTTATTTCATTTAACAAAAAACAAAAAAATCTGTCGCTCTCTGTTGGTTTAGTTTAGAATTATTGTTTAGTACTGATTTATCTGTCTGTTTGCTTACCTCTGAAACTAATATTTACACATAATAATTGATGTGTTGTTCAAATGCAATTTGTACTATGTATTTGTCTTGCTCATTGCTATTAACGAAAGTGTTTAAATGCTTCTACACACTAATCAATGGTGTAAACTAAGCTTTTAATTATAGTAGTAATTAATTTTTAAAAACACCTTTTCATTTAATAATTTAAAAAACAAAAATGTGTGCATCATTTATACAATAGTCATCATAAGCATTTAATTTCTAGCTACTTGCACCTTCTCTGATCTTCATCACTACCTTAACGTGTTTATAGAAGTTGGGATTGTTTTTTAAATTATCTATAAAATTTTGCAAATTACAATTTTAATTTAAATTCTTGCTTATTTTGTTGCCTAATTTTTTAATTATTGAAAATAGTTTTTAATAGCAACATAAACACCACAAATTACTAATCAATAAATAATATTAGCAGTTTGAAAAAAGAAGGTCGGTTTCTTAGAATCAACGAATTAAGAGTTTAACAATCTTGTATTTAAAATTTTCAAACTATGTATTTTATAATTTTAAAATAACTTTGATGTTTTATTCATAATACAAGTATATAAATTTATAACGGAAGTATTCGTACTTAGGGAGTACATATAAATAACTACAAAGAAACAAAAAGGTATTATTTTATTTTAAAAATTCATTAAGGGAAAAACCCTTTTGTTGCATTATCTTAGAACTAACTCAATGTATGATTTGATATCTTCAGTAAATGATGTTATTTAAAATTTTTCTCTGCTATTGATGAGATAATTACATAAAACAATTTTTGTTAGTTTTTAAGTTAGCTAACAAAAATCATTTTACATCATTTACTGAAGATATCACATCATACATTGAAAGTGCACCACCAATTAAGAATTGTCCTACTAATAAATGTTGTACGTTATCTTATAACAAAAAATACTTTTTCTATTCCTTAAATTTCGCATTGCAGGAACTAACTTTATATAAGATTGTTTGGAAAATAATTTTATTTTCTTTTATGAAGATGATGACGTTATATGCTTCCACGCTCATAATAAGATTTAGTTGATATTTAACCTCATAATTTGATGCAAAGAATTTGCCATCGAAAAATAATTTGTAGAGAGTGAATGTGCCAAACCTATTCGTGTTGTAAAAGCTTTTAACAAGTTACAAAAGTCTTATAATGTCTTTGCATTGTCTTAATGGACTTCTCCCTGCGGTAAAGAGGTTAGAATATTTTCGCGGTAAGCATTCCTGTAAGAATGCTAAGTAAGAAGCAACTAAAATCCCGATGCCACGCCGTCACTTGTGTAAGAAGTGTTCATGGTAGTAGGTGTTGTCCCAGCCTGCGACATCTGGCGAGAGATGGAAGTATCTAGTAGAAGCTCAAAAAAACAAATCACCTTTTGTTTTAATGAATATGCGCTTTAGAAATGTTTTAAATTAGTTTATACTTTTTTATTTCATAATCTCTTGTGTTGATCTTATGCATTTCAAATATATATAAACCTTTTTCTTGATGTTTGAGAAGCAAATCATAAACATTAACGGAAAGGCATAGAGCCACGCTTCCTTAAGCATTTAAGAAACCCGATTAAATCATATACATTAAAATTATACGTTTCAAATGATCCTGAACAATCGATTTGGATAAATTTAATCTCTCAGCGATTCCACAATTTGTTATCCGTCGGTTTGCATCAAATAATGTCTATTTTGTGTCTACAGCGTCAACTAACCCTTCAGAACGTGGTGCATCTTTAACATCAAAAATTGTCGGATCGAAATTTTACACATTATAAAGTCAATAAGTGTAAAGTTGATTGTGAAAAATATAATTGGACCACTTTTTAAAAAAATTAAAATGACTTTCCGAAGAATAAAAGAGTTTACTGTGTATTATTGTATATACATATCTAATGTTCTAATACTATTATGTTCTTTAAATAAGAAATAATAACCATTAAAGTTTAAGTGGTGTTTACAAATATATTTAAAATTATAACCTTTAAAATATAGCATATATTCAATTGTTTAGATTTTTTTTTTTTTTTGCTTAGCTTATATTCGGACAATTTATTTAATCTCATAATTAAGTGAAAGGTGTTTAATGTACTTATTTGGAATTATAAATGCACATAACCTTTCGCCTAAGTAAATATCACATACTTTAACACTCCCATTCTTCTTAAATATAAAATCTAAAATTAAAATTATATCTTAAGCTTATTGAAATTTAGTTATTGATAAATTTTTCATGCTTACCTGAAAAACAAGACATAGTCATGATAAATTATTGAAGGCATTGTATCTGCGATCGTGCACACGGGTTTGTACTAATTTTTGTAAAAATATTAATCGATGTGAAAACAATACTTTATTCGTTCATATACTGAAGTTGAAGCCTTAAATTTGTATTATTAATTTTTTTTTTTTTTTAATATTGTTTAAATAAAAGTGAACAGCAATGTATAATAAAATCTATGACTACAGCTGTGTTAAACTCGGTAATTAAATTTGAAAATACGACGGTAATAAAATAAGATCACCGATAGATACATAGATATTGGAGTCTATAGAGCAAAAAAAAGATAAAATTTTATATATACACGTATATTAAAAATAATTAACGTCAAAATTCTCTAAAAATTTTAAAATCCTTCTCGTAAAAGTTAATTTTGAATGTTAAGTAATGAATTAATATATTTCACCTAAATTTACTTATTCAAAAAATGAATTACAATATTTTGAAATATAAAATAAAAATAGTTCAAAATGTATATATGTATATATTTTTATTGTTATAGTCAAATTTTAACTGAAAAAAAAATTGTAATAGCAAAATTTAAAATTTTTTTTATCTTTTCATACTTTGGACGATATGTGTCCATGCAAGAAGGCATTTCTTAGCTACCGAAGTGAATGTATAAAATGTTTACAAAGCGGTAGCAACTTTGCAGTAACAACTGTTGCACATGTTTTACGTACGATATCATTTTCTTGTTAAGCTGATATGTTGCGAATGTTGCTGCTGCACTCATACGTGTAGATACTCAACTGAATTGTGCAATTTTCTGTTTTATTTTCAACAACCGCAAGATCAGCGGCAATCATTTAATGTTTCTGTAAATAAACTTCAATGGTCTTCATATTAAGTAATTTTTTACTCTTTTGAAATGATGAAAATTTCGAGGTTCATAACATCCTTAATCTTCTATTCGACATGCCAATATTAAAATGTATAATGAAAAAGAATTAAAAAAATATTCATATTGCTTACATCATAAAACTGCAACGGCAAATTTACAAGCCATTATTGCAGTGACTTCAAATAATAGTGAAAGTAAGTATCTGTATTATGCGTGCAGTTTGCATGAGTGCATATTTTAATTGTAATTACTTCATATTTTTTAGTCAATTATTTTGACAATATTATTTAACAGATTATCTACTTTTTATTTAAAACATTATATGTCGTAATAGTTACAATCTATTAAAATCTTTTATAGGTATAACATATATCTATTTGTGTTGAATATAACTGAAAATTCAAAGTTAATAAATAATATGTATATTGCATTAACTTAGCTCTCTTTTCTTACCAAACTTTTGTTAAAATTAAAGAAAACAATCTATAACAAAACAGATAAACTTTTGTCACATTAAAAATTAAAACTGATTTTCATATACATTAAGTTTTTTATGAAAATCTTCAAGCCTAAAAGCTCTTTTATTCGCCAATTATTTTACTGCTGTCAAAATTGCCATTGGTCATTGTTATTTGCACTTATTATTTTTATAAAATCTTTTTTTCTACGTGTAAGTGCTGTTAGCTGGGCTTTAGGCTGTTGTTTATTTATTTCACTTTTGTATTGTATTTTTTTTATTTTTGTATTTTTATTTTTTAACTAATCAGATATTCGTTTCATAATTTGATGTCCAGGCCTTCAGTCACCTTGTATATGACCACCTTAGCTATATTTATTTTAAGTTATATTTTAATAAAATAAAAAACTAAATCTATATTTTCCATTTTAATTAAGAACATTAGAAAAGTGGGGTATGCCATCAGTTTATATTAGTAGGACGTAGGGCTAAGTTATGTGGAACAGCGGCCAATCTGTTTACATGAACACGTAGAAATGGGATACCTGCTAAAAAACTTGTAACTATAATAATAGTATTGTTTGTACATTACTTTGATATACCTGGGTAAATGTATTGGTATGCATTAGCGATGTGCTGAAAGCATGGACCTATACTCATTACCGTGGATATAAGCTCATGAAATTGACGGAGCTTCAGTAAGCTAACTAGCAACTGAAGAACTGGACATCATATTATACAAATAATTAGTTAGACATTGGGCGACTGGAGGTATGAACGCCAACACAAATTAAAAATTGATGACATTTAACAAAGAAATATCTACAAAAAGAACCACTTTAATAAAAATATTTTTAATTATTTAAAGTGGTAATAGAAACATAGGTAATAGGGTAATATTATAAGACTTGATTAATTGCAATGCAGAGAATACTATAATAGCAGTCAAAATTTCTACACTGTTGGGAAATATTTTACCAATGATGTTGATAACATAAATAACCAAAATTTTAGTAGAATTTGTAATAGTTGTTGTCGAATTTACGAGTACGTATTTCCATACCTTCATATTAATTATAGGATGTAATTCCTTATCACCACTCTTATATAAAAAGATATGAAGAATTACGCACACTAAGAAATAAATTAAACACTTAATCCTTTGATATAAATGGACAGACAGTAAGGTAGATAGATAAATAAATAATTCAGCATCTAACAGCAACGGGATATATACATGGTATGTGCTTTATATATAGATCTATTTTTTTATATAATGTACGAATTTATAGAGACCTGTCCTTAGTTTAATTTTTTTATCTTTTGTGCTAAGTTTTATAATAGGCACCACCTTAATACGTTTAGAATTGGTTAGCTATTTGGTTGCTGCTTCCGTTATTAGTTCCGCAGATTAATTTAACTGAATTTATTTTAATTTTTACAATTTAAATTAGATACTTATAACTAAGTATTAATAAAAATAGTTTTCTGTCTTATGTTAAAGAATATATGTAGTTAGTGAATATTTCGTTATAGTTAATTACAATATGAAGAAATATACTTAATTAAACTATATTTACTATAACGATTTTTTTTTAAAACTTTTTGGTTACAAAAGACAACATTATTTCTAACATTTAATTAACCAAAGATAATAAAAGAGAGAGAATTTAAAAGTGTTGAAAGCATTGCTCCTACATCAAATATGTAAATCTTCAAAGAAAATGTATCAAATATCATAAAACTGTTGCAGTTTATTCCCACACAAGACTCTCTAGTACCAACCAACATTAACTAAAACAAATATGTACAAATTTATTGAAACTCTGTTTAAATATAACTTTATAATGCCAATCAAAATTTATGTAATAATGCACTTCTTCACAAATATGAAAAACTATAAAAAAAAACATTGTTACCTCAATCGGAAAAAATGCATAACACAATTTGATACCATAAAATTGTAGTGGCGGCTGATACAACTTCAGATACTGCCACTTTTCCAATATGTGCTCATATATCAAACAATAAATCTTTATAAAAAAAAACTATCTAACAACAAAAGCAGCTTAATTCAATTGTTCTCAATTCGATTTAAATTCACATAAAGAAAATTATAGCTATATGTATTTATACAATACACGTACAATATATAGATTGAGATGTATAAAAAATAGGT
>NC_051847.1:212371775-212376460 GCF_002237135.1 Teleopsis dalmanni
ATTTAAAAATTAAAAATAAATAAATAAAAAAAAATGAATTAAAAAATTAAAAAAAAATTAATAAGTAAATAAATTGAATAAAAAATATAATGTTAACATAAATGAAAATGATATAATTAATAAATAAAAAATTTTATTTTAAAATAAAAATTTTTAATAGTATAAAAACTTAGTTTTGCAATTACAGTGGACGTCCAATATAACGAATTTTATGTTGCACCCCTTGTTCGTTATATCGAAAAATTCGTAATATCGAATGTTATACATTTACCTACCAATATGGTTATTTTTAGGAGATTTCATATATTTGAGTTCATAAATTAACTTATAAACACGTACGAGTATATATTTATTTAAAAGTATTTTTTATTCGGTTGTTACAAAAATTATTTATAAGAAAAGACGCATTCAATCATAGTGTAGAGTAAAAAAAATCATTAATTTTTGTTTGTTTTTTACTACACTCAAGACTTTTCTGAACAGCTTTTTAAAAACTAAAATTTAATTCACAACGATTTAAACGTCCGCTTTGTCAAAATTAATTTTTAAATGATATTTTCAAACAAATACATATTAAATATAAACACCTTAATATGTACATATGTATGTCTGGATAGTATTTCGTATATGATAAACTGAATTTGTGAACAACAGATCAGTGGCGCCTGCATATATGCATTTTGCCATATATAGGCATTTTTCTCAGAAAAAAAAAAAACGGACAATTACATGCATATTCTAAGCTGAATAATGCTAGTTTTATAGTAAAATTATATTCAAAAGCATAATTTGTATAAAACAAAAACGAATAAGAAACAAAAAATTTTTTGTTCGTAATATGGAGCAGAATTTTTTTTTTCGTTCGTTATATAGAACAATCAATGTAAATATTTTGGGTGTTCGTTATATCGAAAATTCGTAATATCGAGCGTTCGTTATACTGGACGACCACTGTAATTATAATTGAGTATTATAAAAAAAAATCATTCAATTGTAAAGCAACTTATCAAATACTATGAATTGTTTCTATTTATGTAAAATGTAAAAAAAAAATAAAAGGAATCTTAACTTTATAATTAATTTCTAGAAACATTTGTTTAATAACAAATATTTGGAATAACCCTCAAAAATATTTCTCAAAATTGGTTTTAAAAAATCACCTCAATTGGGTAAAACAATTAAAACTATAAGCGGATTTGGCATAAAAACAAATAACTTTGTTGTTATTGTTGCATATATTAATTATAATAAAAGAAAAAATGTAATATATATATTTAGTTTAAAATATGATTTCTTTTAATTAGTATAACAATATCAATAACAATATCTCTATTCATTCAAAAACTTGAGGAAATAAGTCAGTCAGTCAGTCTTTGTGATTTTAAATTCTAAATATTTGCATACAAGATTTGCAACTGTTATTTATATTTTTTTTGCTAAGTAGTGTGAATTTGAATTATAATGAATAAAATTATATATATCTGATATATTAATAATAATAATAAATTATTCACAAACTGACAATAACTGAATCGAAGCGTACAGCAAAGTCATAAAGAACATGAATAATTAAAGTTTTGTACAGTATTAAATATATATATATATATATATGTTAGAGAAGTATTTTACTTAAATACAGAAATATTAAAATTCAACGAATATTAATATTCAAGAATTTATAAACAAAATAAAATTTTTAAAGTTAAATTTTAATCAGAAATGTTAACATTTATCGAATTTTTTAATTTTTATTGGAAAAATATCTTTTCAAAAGTCTCAAAGCAAAGGTTTTTTTTTTGATAATTTTATGCTTTTAATGTAAAATAAAATCAATTAAAGCATTTTATGATATTAAAATATATTTTCATATAAACTCTTAATTGTTTTAAAAACCAAAAAATTGGTTTCATTCACCCGCAACTGTCGGGTGTTGTAGTAAAAGTGGTGTTGCTACTTTCCAAGCAAAAAGTATCTCAAGATGTTGTTAAATGCAAATTTTATAAGTATTCAAAAATTTTTATATATTTTTATTGTAAGTTAAAAGTTTATGATTTTCATATATTCATAAATATTAATAAGTTTTTTTTTTATTTTTAAATAACAAAGAATTTGTTTAAACAAAAAAGCCAAAAGGCCACGAATTTTTATTTTAATTACCTCTGACTTTCTTTCCTCAAATTTCATATTTTAAACTAATATTGAGAATGCAAATTTTGATATATAAACCAATTAAATAAAAAGCAAAAGTTATTAATTATATTGGCTTATAATATAAAATATGAAATAAATAAAATTATAGTGCACTATACTGTTTTTACATATGCAATAGCAACCATCAAAGGTTATTGAAATCTTACCGTGTGTTGAAATTTTTTTAAGGAAACTTTGTGTTAAGAGTGTAAATAAAAATACGTTAATAATGTATTAATGCATAATAAAAGAATGGAAATATAAAGTATATAAGCACAACAGTGAAATAAATAAATTGGGAAAATACAGTATAGATTCAAGTTCAAACTACAAAAACGCGGCAGAAAAAAGCCAAAGCTCCGAAAAGATACAAAAAAATTGATACAGTTTTTAGCAAAACCCAAGAGTTGGCAGCAATGAAAAGAATTGTGGTTGTGGTCCATTGGCTTGGTCTGTTGTTGGCATTCGGTAAGTTAGAGCCGTTTTTTTTGCTTTACCAATAATTTTTTTTTTATTTCCATACAATAAAGAATGGAAAAACAAATTGGCTTGGTTATGCATTAAATGCTTAACTAATTGTTATTTTAATAATTAATGCGTTTAATTGGCTTAAAGTTTTGGAATTTGTACTTAAAAACGAACGATTTGTTCATCTTTTACCAAAAGTATAAATATAAAGCAGTTTAAGTATTATGCAAATATAAAAGTAGTTTAAGGTCGATTATATCGAATAGTACTTTTGTTAGAAGTTTACAGCAACATTACGTTTTACGTTTACGTTTTAAGTAATCTAACATTTTTTTTGTAAAATCTTAAATTAGATTTAATCTTTCTATGCAATAATTTTCTGGTTCAACTAATAAAAGTACACTTTTATGATTTATTTTTTGCAATTAAATGTTTGTTGCAGTTTAAATACTTTTTTATGGTTGTTTTAAGTTAATATTTTGCATTCAGTATCAACATTTAGTTATTATTTTGCTATGTAAAACTACATACATTAAACAAAGACCAAAAGTGCTAACATGTTTGAAAAATACTCTCAATTATTAAACAGTTTTAGTTAGAATAGTTTACTTTATCCAACAGCAAACGGTACATCTGCGTATTATATAGAAAAAAATTTACATTGCAATTTATCAGAAGAACCAAAAAAGAGCGAACATAAAATTATAACTGCATTTTCAAATTGATATCTGCTACTGATGTTCCTATATTACTTTTTGATGTGAATTTGAACAAAAATTGTTTTTATAATTTCCTAGTGCTTGTCGATGAGCATTGCTGTTTAAACATTGCACATTATGCTCTTATTGTGCATACATATTGATAATTATACCAGAACAAAATTACGGAAAGTTGAATAGAAAATGATAATATAATGATGGAACTGAAAATTAGATATAATTCAGTAATTTTAATTTTACATTAACATAAGTAATATGTTTTATCGTATTTAAGCGTGACAAATTTATTATGCTCAAAATAAGTATATAACTAACAAGGAAAATAATGTATATATCATTTCAAAAATCTAAAAAGTAGGTTTAATTAGGTTATAACGCGTATCATAGCGATTCCTTGTAGTGTAATGTAAAACTTAGATGATTTAAAACCCATAAGATGCTTTTTAAGGACAGGTTCTGCAGTAGAATAAGATTTGACTCTTCGAAAATAAGTTTTGAGAATGCTTAACTTATCTTGAGCATATGCCAGGCACTGATCAAAGTAAATATGGCAGGGACAATCAGACTAATATCTCTACAAGATATATATTTAAATGATATCATGACGTTTTATTCAATTTAAAGTGAAAGTTTTAATTATTTAGAAAATATTCTTGGTTTAACATTTTAAATACAGAACTGATTATACCGAAATTTTAGTATCAACAATTTTCATTCACATATACTTAATTTTATTTTTATAAAACAGTACTCTATATTTATTTATTTTATATAAATTTTTTTATATGATTGATATGATATGATATTTATATTACAGCTGTTGTATCATTATCAGTCAGATTTGAAGAAGTAGTAAATTACAATGTCCTCTTTGCAAAAGCATTATTGCAAAGATATCTCAAAATTTGAACCTAAAGTGCTACTTTGAAGCGCTTTTAGAGTGCGGTGTGCGTTTTAAGAATAGAGCGGCTGGTATTTTTAATAATTATGTTATAACACTAAAATCTTTCTTTCAGGTCTGTTTACTCTGAATAAAAATAGTTAAAAGATAATTGAACAAAAGTTCAATATAATATGAGATTGATATTAAAGTCTTAATGACATTATGAGATTTTTGGATAGAATTCGTGTACAATATTAACTCGTTAACTGTTATAACACTAAAATCTTTCTTTCAGGTCTGTTTACTCTGAATAAAAATAGTTAAAAGATAATTGAACAAAAGTTCAATATAATATGAGATTGATATTAAAGTCTTAATGACATTATGAGATTTTTGGATAGAATTCGTGTACAATATTAACTCGT
>NC_051847.1:212376560-212496635 GCF_002237135.1 Teleopsis dalmanni
ATTAAGTTATAATTTAATAAATCATCCAATTGAATCAACTCTGAAATTCATTATGATATTAGTATGACCCGGAACACAAATTATTTAAACATCATTTGCTTTATATACGAGTATTTCTTAGGGATATGAATACCATACAACAATCCTCTGGATCTCGTCTCTACGTTTGTAATCGATTTGATGGTAACTTGGCCTTTTATTTATAATGCTAGTCAATATATAATTATTAAGATAAATAATAAGAATACTAATTATGTAAGTATTATTTGTTTTATATATCGCAACAACACTGTAGTTGGTTTCGTCTGTACACTTGTAAGCGATTTGAATGTAGTTTGGCTATATAATGTTAATCAGGATAAACTTACTATATTAGATAATAAATATATTAGATATTAGATTTGCTCTATGTTTTAAAAATTTTATATTTTTCGTGTATCTCTAACACTTAAGGTCTAATATATCTCCGGTATCTAATTTTGGAAGACAAATTTTTACGACTTTTATCACTTTTAAATGGAATATATCGTTATTATAATGTATGTTATTTGATTTATTATATATATTTATATGCTATATTTTTTATGCTATATATAATTACCAGACCACTATTAACTTTCATCAAAATTCAGTTTGTTTTCATTAAATGATATTGTGGTATTACATGGTATATGCTTACCATATTATGAGTAATAATATCGTAAATTATAAATCAACCCAACAGAATGGGAATATCAAATCAATAATATTATTCTAATCATGTACTACTTACATTCCTTGATTATTCTAAACATCGTTTGTAGTTTTGTTATGAATCCACCACTGCTGTCAGCATTCACTTATCATTTGCTTTTATATTTTATACAACCTTGTTTTACATATCTTTGCTAATATAGCCTATATATATGTATATACCATATGCAATATATATACAAGTATACATATCTTGTATCTTTGCATGCCAGGTCCCCCTTTTCAAATTGATTGAATTGCTGCATTTTCTAAATTAATTCGAACTTCAAATGGTCAATGGAACGTCGCAATACAGTGATCAAGTGCATTATTTCGCCTTTATTACAATTATTCTTATACTTTTTATATATAGTGATTGCCTGTACATACATACATATATAAAGATATATATATCTATATATGCAAACGTGAATATAAAAAACAAAAGGAATTATTGCCATTACCGTGTCACCGCTGTTGGTTGATTCACAATAGTTTGTGTGAGTGTTACCTTGATTTTGCTGCGAGCTGGGCGCTGAGTACTGAATACCCAGTGTTGTTACTGCTGTTGTTGTTGCTGTTGTTGTTGCTGTTACTGCTGCCAATTCGTTTCTTGTTTTGTACATTAAATTTGTTTGATTGCAGTTGTTTTATTTGTTGTTGCATTTTATGAACCTAACCGACAAATCGAGACATTTGCATATAAATTGAGTATGCAATTTTCTTCTAGTTGTCTTTAAATCCAACTATGTATGTACTATACATACTACTAGTATGTTTATGTACATAAGTTTATGTGCTGTTGGTACACAGAGAATATCATTTGTAATAAATCTGCACGACGTATACTGTTGCCATGCAAGCTATATAGGCTATCATTAACATTAAAAAAAAAAAAAATAAAGACAAAATTTTATTAATGTAACTTTATTATATTTCTTTCTTTTTTTTTTGACATGCATACGAAAATAATTTTCATGCTTATTAAAATGTAAAACGCCACTGTAACTGCGAAAGCATATCTAATTCCAAACAGCTGATTTCCACTGCTTGATGTGGTGACTAATCAAGAAGTTATTTAACACACATTTTGTATTAACAAATTATTGAAGTGAATAATAAATATTTTGTTGTTTTGTGAAAAAAATTTAATATAATGAATTCCTAGACATGAAATAAGGTGTGACTCATCGTTTTTATATTTGAGAAATATTTAATTTCAGTATTTCATGCACAAGAGTGTTAAAATAATTTACATGTAGAGAAACTCACCACATTTATTCAAACTATAACGCCTTATAATTATAATTTAATAAATATTTTTTATTTAATTTTAATTGTAATAAAATAATTAATGTACCCTACAACAAGCATAGAGACGTAAGCACACATTTCAATTTATGTAAATTTGGAAAACATTAAATTAATCCATGACTTTTTAGTTCACTTTTTAGTTCATGTAAGTTTAATAACAAAATTCGGCTTGTGTAAGTAAAAGTCTGTTCACACGACAAATCTTAATTTCATCTTGATTTTGTGATTTTATAGTTTTGTTTTGTTTTGCTGTAGTGTCTGAGAATTATTCACAATATCGAAATACAATAATTTTATAATTATTATCGAAGCGAAATCATTTCATATAAAGATTCCTACTTCTTTGGTTCAATTACAACTAAATGAATCGTTTTAAAAATCGTTTTCTGACACTGATAAAGAAAAGAAAAATTATATATGCTTCCGTGTCATGATATGCTATGGGGTAATAACATTATGGATATGGACATAACATACTAAAATGTGGCATAATTTTTTTACAAATAATTTAAATTTTCTTATTAGCTTCCAATTATTTCCTATTTAAGACTAATTCCACAATTATCTTCTAGTAATGTTGCTCTACTAATTGATAAATGATTTGCCTGTTAGTATTTAAGCCGACGTACTATTTAAGCATTCATTTACACCTCATAGTCCATTTTAAAGTCTGCAAATAAAAAGTTAGACATTTTTAAAAAAATAATTACTTGTTCCTCTGTACAAAGTTCCATTTAGTCCAAATGGAAATATTTTTGAAAAAGAAAGTCGCGTGCAATGATTTCACATCGCAAAAATAAAAAATTTTCCCAAAGTAGAAAAATTCAATTAAAAAATCTTGTTCCCATTATTAAATGATTGAATGACGTACACTGCAAAAATTGTTGCCCTAATAAAAACTATATTTAGAACAATTAAACTATTTCTAAAAAAAACAATTATAATTTCCTTTATTGTTTATAAACTATTCCATCAGATTGTGAATCGTTGTGTGCTCCAAGAATGGGAGGCGATCAAGCATACACCCGAGTGCACAACATATTGCATCTTTTCACATTTTTTATTATATTTTGAATTTCTGAATATCTTAAGTTAAATGTTCAATATATGCAAGTATATACATATGTAAACACAGAGATAAGAATTTACTTCATATTCACGCTAAAAATAGCATAAATAGCTGAACGCAGAACTATGCACTTCGGTTTACCAATAATTTGTTCTATAAATACAAGACGCGATACATCGGGTTTTTCAAGCATTCTTCCCTTTTTGAAAATGATATATGACTTTTATTTTAAAAATATTTGAAGCATTTATATATTGCATGTATATTTAGAAAATTATTTGTAAAAAATATAGATATATAAAAAAGATATTTTTATGAATCATGGATATGTGTATAGCACAATAATACATCTTATTATCACCTTATACTACTAGGTGCACACTAAAATAAAAATAAATTACAATTAAATGTAAAATAAATAATAATAAATTAAAAAATTAAATCACATTTAAGTACTATGGTATATATAATGCACCCAGAAAAGTACGGACTATTGAAATTAATCATTGAAGGCAGAATTGAAGCCAGACGTGGTCTTGGGAAACGAAAGATGTCGTGGCTGAAGAATTTACGTCAATGGTTCAATTAAAGTACAAGACCATTTTTTTGAGAGGCTTTAGATAAAGTCAAAATCGCAATCATGTTAGCCAACGTTCGAAGCGGACAAGGCACCTAGAAGAAGAAGAATATATATAATAATAAATTTATTTCGCAAAAAAATGTCAATTCTCATTAAAAGAAAACTGACATTGCTAGCAGATTACCTGTCAAAATATCTTAACTCTCATCTTAACAGGATAGGTCTATCTGAAGTAACTGCCATTTCTCCATACAATAGGGAATAAGGTTTCTAGTGAAATTCTCTGTTGTTGTCTGGTTGTCTGGTTTTAAGTCAGGAGAAAAGTAGTGGAGCGTATACTTCTGACGCTGTGCGATATTAGAAACTACTTAATCATATTTATTAGGACTTTTATTTTAATAACTAAATATATATAATATATACATAATATATGATATAATAATATAATATATAATATAATATAAAATATATATAATACATATATATAATTCCTACTATGTTTATACTTATCCTTTGTGTCCCTGGGAGTCGTTTTTGCTGTTAATATATCTGTTCTATTCTAATATCCCGTTCGGCGCTTTTGTTATTATATCCTGTATAGTATAACAGAAGTATCATGTTATATCTTGAATTACAGACTAAACCACTATTTAAATACCAACATTACTACAAAACATACCGGAGAAGTGAGATTGCTCAAACCGTTTTGGTAGTTAACTAAGTTCGCTAGCCCAGCCACTTGTGAATCCAACTACGAAACTACGACCATTAGGTTTTAAAGAACAAATTACAGGGTTACAGGGTGAAATTACAGGGTTTAATATCTGTAGCGATTAATCGTTGACTAATTATGTAAAACTCTAATTTTACATAGCATAGGTATATTGAATTTTAATAAAGCTAAATGTTTCTTGAACAGAAGTACGAATATATGGATAAATGAAAGATAAAGTTATAATATTTCTAATATTCTAAAGACATTAAAACTGTTCATATATATAAATTTTTATAAATCCTATGATTATTGACATAATATATTCCTTATCTATTTATAACCGCATATGTATCGTTTCGTTTTTAATGTCGCCGGATATACAATAAGATATTAGTTCTAAAATTCACCTGTGAGAGGGTAATAAAGAAAATTATTTTTATAAGATCTAAATTCAGAATGTTCGTCAAACAATACATAGAATTCTAATAGAATATAATTTGGTGTTGGATACTAAATTTGACATTTATGAATTGGAAACAAAATCCTTTGTGAGAGACCTAATACTGATAGTGATAGTGATCAGCTAGCATGCAGTAATGTAATGTTTTTGTTGTGTTCCGGATAGAGCTATATAACAGATAACGTGAAGGGAATTACAAATATGAAAACATGGATTAGGTAAGATATGGTTAAGTAAAAGTAGTGTGAAAGAGTTTGTTTGGGATCGGAAGCAGATTATGGGTGATTCGAATTTCAATTAGAAATAGTCTGGTTCAAGGTAGAGAAACTTGGCAGAACCAAAGATCATTTAGATTCTAACTGTTCCTGCAGCGGCCGGTCCATGCATTAATCCTGAAAGGGTTTATTTCAGCAAATACGTTTTCTTTTAAACATTTATCTATCAATCTGATAAAGTAATGGGTTATGGGTAATGTGTTCTATTTTTTTTAGTAAAAAAAAGTTTCAGAGCAATATATTAGAAATGACTCATTTAGAAATAAGTATCGTGCTTAATATATCTGTAATAACTATTGATCCTATAGTCAGTTGAAATGGATTCACTAGTCATTATACAACAACTAGTGACCCCGACGTTAGTTCAAGAGTAAGCTTCTAAGGAAGCATGAGGCCATTACACCAAGAATAACTAATTACGGTTGCTTGTTAAAAAACTTAAAAAAAAGTATTGCCACTTCTGAGAAATAAATAAGAAAATTTTAAATATATAACAAGAATAAACAACCGTTGACGTTTTAATAGTGCAATCAGTATATATATTTCATTTCACATGAAGTAATTAAAATCTTAACCAACGTCAATGACGTAAAATACTTCGCTTGACTAGGAATGCGGTAGTCAAAATAGTCTTAGATAACATTTCAGGCGATAGCGATTGATGACGCTCATGAATCAAATCACGAAAATGACTTTTATATAATTTTTCCAAGTCAACTTAACGTGAAGAGCAGAGAAATTCATTAATTACAATTAAGACCCTTTACAGTTAATTTGCAACAAAGTAAACAGTTCAAATCAAATTTAATTAAATAATAATTTTCACGTTTTACGAATCCGTAATTTATTTTAATTACTACATCTCGTCTATTTGTTATTGTAGAATGTTTTGTAAAATATTTTTGCCTAAATGGCCTTTTGAACATTCAACGTAATTTGTTATTGTTTCGTCGCTATTGGCTTTCTTATTGCTGTTGTTGCTGTTGTTGCTATTGTTGCTCAGCTTTAATTACACTATAGAACCTATTATATGTATAACTGAGAAGTAGAATTGTTTATGGTTGAGAAACTGAAACTGAAAATTTTAATTATAATTTTGTCAAAATACTTTCGATCCCACAACTTGTACAATTCGTCTGGTTTTGTTCGCTCTAAATCAGTTACAAATGCGAATGAAAAGACGCGAGATGTGCTTGAAACGTAGCTGCAGCAAAAATTATTTAAAGTCAAATAAATTTATTAAATTGAAAAATATTAATTAAGATATTTTCTATTTTCTAATCACTTAAGATATTTATTTGTGCGATTTAAAAATACATATCTATACGTACGTGTTTACTATTCGCCATAAAACGCTAAAACGGTTCTACAACTGTAAAACTTACGTTAATTAGTCGTTGGGAAAAGGTACGCTTGGGTTAATTAAACGGAAAAAAATGCAAATTAAATAAAAATAAATTAAAAGCAAAAATAAAAAAAATTAAAAGCAAAAATAAAAAAAAATTATCACACAAGCCAAGCTATGGACGTGACTATGATGTCGCTAACTCGCCCACATTTTATAGATATTTACACCCATAATTCACTTTTGTGACTGTGGCCCCGCACTACGGCGCGCTTCAAAAATTCTAAAGTGCTTGAAATTGTTTATTGTTGCTGTTGTTATTGTTTTATTTATAGTTTCTTCATGCATGTGTGATGATCATTTATTCTATTTCAATTTTTCACAATACATTTTCATATATACATGAATATATTTAGAAATAAATAATAAATAACATTCAATTTGATGTTAATCATTTGAAATGTCATAAAATATTTGTTGCTTTAAATGTTTAAATGTGTCTAATCGACTCTGCGCCAATAGCGATTTAATGGATTTATGATTAAGATAGACGTAAAGCTTTCCTATTGTGAACAGTGATTGGATAATTATTTGATTTCACTACCAATAAGTTATATTGATTTTTCTTAATTCAAAAAAAAAATGTATGATATATATTTATATAATAGATAAACTTTACTTAATTAACATACCTCAACCAACATATCTCATAGTGAATTTCAATATATCTTAAATAGCTGCTCCTGACTGGACTAATTTATTATTACACGAGATAATGATACACCGCAACCTTTGAGATTCATTATGCTGCTAAATTCCTTTTTGGAAGTGGTGAATGACAGTTGGTCATCCTAATCGACAAGTGATTCCCGGACGTAGATCAGACCGCTTCTAGAACCTAACACTTCGTTCAATAATGTGTGTGACTGACACATAGATGGCGGCACTAATACTAAATAAATATTTTTTTTCGAAAGTGGCAACCTTTTTAGGCTTACTGTCAAAATCATATGTTAATCCGACCATTTGTTTACAAGGTACAGTGCTTTAAGTGACGCTACTTTTGAGTTTTCAAAAAAAAATGAATTCAAAGCAATTCCGTGTGCTGATTTATCATTGTTTTTTAATGAAAAAAAATACTGTTCAATGTCAGGAATGGCATGAAAAACATTATTCGGACTCTGCTCCAGCAAAAAGAAGCATTTGTTATTGGTATGCCGAATTATTGAACGAAGTGTTAGCCTCAGATGGAATTTCTTCTTCTATACCACAGTTACATTGCAATAAGGTTCTCAGCTTTGGATGATATAGTTCATTTATTTTCATGTGATAATTTATACATGAATTTAAGTCCAATTGATCTTTTGCTCCGTCCTATTGAAGTAGCTAGATATCACTATCTTGACACAGATTATTACAATTTGGAACCTTGTCTGAGATGCTATTTCGTTTTCTATACTACAGTTGCATTGCAACAAAGTTCTCAACTCCGCATGATGTCGTCCATTTATTTTTATGTGATAATGCACACATAAATTGATCTTTGCCTCCGTCCTATTGAAGTAGCTAGATATTCCCGTCTCGATACAGATTATTACAATAAAAATCTCACCGAACAATAATCAGCCCTTGTTCGTAAACAACCCTCACTTTTCTTTTGCACTTCCTACACCTAATCATATTCTAACTCATGGATTATCATTATATTATTATTATTATCTGCTTTATATATATATCCACTAGCTACAACAACAACAGGACCATTTTGTTTTTCCTGATGAAAGATTCCTAGACAAACTCAGATGAATAAATGTATTATTTCCAGGTACAATGGAAGATGGCAAACATTGTGATCTATTGTGCTATTCTTGGAGAAAGTGCTCCATATCTTTAAAATTATAACACAAAAAAAATATATATATTATATGTATAATATAATATATATATATTTTAAAAATTTCTATTTATCTGCAAGCCTAAGTTTTTAGTTTCTCAGTTATTGAATAAGCTTTTGAAGACTGATATAGATGAGCATACATTCCGCATTTATCGTAACGTGATAATATCGTCGGTATATCTTATACCCAACAGTTTTATTAAAACTAAGTACACAAGATAATTATTAGTAATGGTTCCAAATCAGGCAGAATAATATTTGATTATAAGAAATTTTATTCAGATCGATTCCGATTAGTTATGTCAAATCTATAATATAAGTAATTTTTTTAATTAGTGAGTGAATAGAATAAAATAATAGGAAAAATGATCCCATAGAAGCAACGAACTACGAATATTCTTTGCAACCAGACTTGAATTGAACCGAAAGCTACTTATCTTATCCGATATTAGAAATAACTTATCCGGTATTAGAAATATCTTATCCGATATTAGTCGTCAACAAAGGATTTTCTAGACTTTATTTGAAAAACTAACTATCTTATGTATAGTTGGTATTTGTGTGCTATAAGTAAACTTAACTATGTAAAAGGTACTTAATGTTTTAAACGAAAGTTAAAATGTTCTTAATGAAAAAGTTCCTAACCTAACTGTACACAAAACAGTTTCAATTCCATACTTAATTGGCTTTTATTAAGTACTTTTTTATACCGAACATGGTCAACAGGTCCCGAATCATTATTTTTTTTTTCCTTATCCAGATTGTAGTTGGAAACAAAAAACATGACTAGATGTGGCATTCCCTTTTAGTTAGAGATAACATTCTGTTACATCAGTCAAACTCATCTTATTGAAATACTAGCGCAGTTTAAGTTGTTCTCTCGGGTAATCTGAAATAAGCATTAACTCCGTCCTACAGAGAAGAGATGTCTCTGATTCAGCTATTTAATCAGGTACTTACCAGGAGCGCTAGTTCGATGTTTTCTACTTTACTATCTGCTAAAATTTTATTATAAATATATTAAATTAAATTACATTATATATTAAATTTATATTATGTCAAAATTATATAAGGTATAAATACGTACCATATATTTATCAAAATATCTAACTTTGGAAATGCCGTGTTCTTTTTAATTAATTTTTTCAATATATTTTGCCTTGATGGAGTGGAAGATATTTATTCAAATAATTAAACAAAAAAAATTCTGTAAATTTGCTGTCAATAAATGGCTTCTGTTTCAATAGAGAAATTCAAAATAATTTGCTTTTTTAATAATAGATACTAAAGACATTCTGCTATGATTGAAATTTTATCTTCAAGTTATATCTTTAAGTAGTAAATAAAGTTAATTCTATTATGATGAAGCTCTTTGAGCACTTGTGCACTTGAGCACTTTTACTCTTCCTTAACTCGAGGTACTTTCAAAACCCCTCTTTACGCCTTGACTGTATTATTGTTTATCACTTCATCAGACTAAGCAATAATTGACCTCAGATCTACATACCTCCCCAAGGAGCCTGTAACCAATATTCTGAGATTTGATAACACGGTGTTGGTAAATCTGTATGTAACACTTATGTGTGTATGTAACACTTAAATATAAATGTTAAATAATAAACATTTTTATTTAATTCCATGCAATATTCAATATTTTGAAACAAAGCAACAGTATCTTAATGTCAAAGATAAAAAAGAATTATTGCAATGAACAGATTGATTTATTATCGACATTTTAATTATAAATAATTTGCACAAATTTCCCCTTAAGCAATAAAAGAAATATTATGCAAAAATTCATAAACATTGGAAAAAATATCTGGAAATCTACAAATTACCTACGTCATAGGCGAATATCCACATGAGGTGATATGAGCGTTGGGTAGGTTGGTTACTTTGCGTAATAAATGCCGGAACCAGCAGGAAACAAGAGAGAGAGGCCATTAAAAACGATTGTTTTCTGCTTTTTTTTTTGTGGCCAAAAATTGTATCTTTTTCTTTATAAAATATATTTCTTGTTTTCATCAGAAACTGTGTTTCATTTTGATTTAAAATGTTTTATGGAAATTACTTTCATCACTAAACGTTTTAGTGCTTTTTAAACAAGTGAAAATAAACTTAGCAATTCATTTTCTCATCGCCTTAAGTGATGAAATCAAGCAACAAATTTTTGCTTATAGATGTGAAAAAAAAAAGTTTTTAATTTAAAGTGATTTTGGTTAATTTCTTATTTTCCCAACTAATTTAAAAAAACATTAAAATAAAAATATTTTTAGTATTGAATTTGTGACAGGTGCAAAGTACACATCCCTCGTCAGCTGCGCTCAATAAACGCGCATAAATGAACGCGATAAGTTTGTATCTTTCTCTAAAAATGGCTTAAAATTGTGCTTCTATTTATTAGCAAATCTCCAATGCTCAAATATTCAACAGATATTTTATAACTTTTTAGTTTTTTTTTAACACTCGCCATTATTGTACAGAAACTGCAACTGCTAATTTTATAAATAAGATAATATTTTTATTTATTACCTTGTGATATACAAATTAATTTATGTCGAAAATTACAAAATTATATTGGCAAACATTTTATTTTTATTTCGACAATAATTCACAATTTTTTTTTCTTTCTATTAGCAAGCAATTTCGCATTAAATTTTATATTAATTTTTTTTTTATTAGCATAGAAATTGCAATTATTTAAATTTGCTAGACGAGATATTACATTAAGGCTAACTGTACAATTTAATTTTGATTTAAATTTTATTCAATTTTAATTTCAATAAGGTTGGATCTAGATAATTTCTAGTTATCTGTATATACATATCTATAATACATATATATTATTTAAAATTTAAAAGGTTGCATTTAAAAGTCAGTGAAAAATCGTTCTCTGAAAATATGAAAACTAGTTCCCAGTATTAAATTAAATTACTCTGTACGAAAAAAATAAAGCCCTTTTAACCCAATGAAGCTATAGCTTGTTTGAATGTAGATGATGTATTTGGCAAGAATATATACATACTATAAGACAGGCAAGCTGCATTAAAGTCCTTGAGTTCGATCCAATTTACATCTAGGACGGTGCTTGACTACTACACACCTCTGAACGAAATGTCGACGCAGCTGAATATTTCTCTAATCTGGATTCCCGGCCATAGGGATATTTTCGGAAATTGCAAAGCAGACGAGTTAGCCAGAAAGGGTGCCTCATAATCATACTCGGAGCACCTAGACTATCTGCGCATATCGCTAACATCATGTAAATTGTTATTAAGTTCTTTCTGCACTAATACTTTTAACAAAAGATGGGAAGACTTAACGATATGTAGACATCTGTATGCAATCTGGCCACTTTCCGATAAAAGGAAATCGAAAACTCTAATTGAGAGGTCCCGCAAGGACATTGATCTTCTGGTAGGGTTGACTACAGGACAGTGTAAACTAGGGAACCATGCTAGAAGACTAGGTCTTCCTTTCAACCAATCTGTCGTAGCTGTGGGGAGGACGATGAGAACGCATCTAATTTTTTGTGTTTTTGCCCAGCTCATGCACGTCGGCGACTTAGTACTTTAGGAGCCCCCTTCCTTGAGGACCTGGACCAGTTATAGGATCTGACTTTAAATAGCATTCTATGCTTCGCAAAAGGTTCTAGGTAGTTTTAAACCATGAGGTTTTCATTATTTATATACGGCATCACAATGGGCCAATAGGCCTAAGTGGATCCACTGGGGATCACCGGTATAACCTAACCTAACCTAACCCAATGATGGTTTAAAGTTCAACTTTTGTTTTGATTAATAAAATAAATTAATTATTTATAAAAATTTTATATTTTAAGAATCTTCAGCGAACATGCTATGAATAAATAATGGAACGTTGTTACGCTTATTAGACATTCTTCCCAAACTGCGCTTTCATCATTACTTACCAAACAGTCGGGATTTATCACAGATTTATTCTTATTAAAAATATAAAAACAGTTCTCTTATATTCTTTTCTCTCTTAGTACATAAACTTCCGTTACACAGAGAGAAAGATAAATATATAGAAAGGAAGAGTTAGTATAGATTGGGGTAGGCTAATAGTTGAAATATATGGAATAAAAAGAGCAAGTAAGTGAGACTACAGACAAGAGTTTTAAAATAATAAATGTCTAAGTCTACGTAAAGGTCATGCTACTCCGAATTTTTGTGTGCAATGGGTCAATAAATAGGTGGTCAACATCATTAGAAGTAGGACTGGAATTGAATTATGAATTGGAGTTAATTGTACTTGTGAGGCACAAGGAACTGCGTTAAGTCGGTTCAATATATTTCTATACGTATTTCGGTAAATATGGGAGTTGTTTATCGTCACTAAAAATATTGACTTTTTCCTGATTTGAGTTAAGCTACTTTAGTTCTTGGTGCACATTGGACTTTTTTCTCATCCCCTAGAAATAGTGATTTTTTTTAATGAATTGAGTTGGAGCCAATATAGTTTTTGCTACACATGAAAGATGTTTGTTATCCCTGAAAATAACAAATTGACGAGCTATTGAAAATTCTGTTACGATTTTCGACAGAATTTTCTTATGAATAAAGATTCATTTATAAGGATTAGTTAATTTTCAAACTTTTTTCGTAAGGTTCACTGCATAAATTTTATTTATTGGTCGATTTAATCATCGTGAATTTACAAAAAGCATCTATAAAATATTTATTTCGATTATTCCTGGAGAAGTGAGACTTTTTTAAATGTTAACGGAAATGGAAATACAGTGAAAATGGATACCGAGGAGACTAGCCTGTCTTACGACCAAGAGAATTGTCTATTGAACAGAGCATACTTTATATGAAAGATTATGAATATAACACGTTTAAGAGACATATCCATTTATGAGAGCTTTCACTCTATTAGGACACGTTTTTCTTTATGATAGTATCAATATTCTTATTCATAAAAAAAAGAGTTTTATTTTGTAGGATTGATCCCTTGTTGAATGTAAATACTGTATTGTTTCCGTCAGTCAGTTACAAATAACAATGAATACAGAACTGATTTAATATTAATGAATACAATATGTTATGAAATACTTTTTATTCAACTCAAACCAAACTAATTTATGGAACTCAAGTATAAAAAAATTATTTTAACTGCGGAATTACGGCTTTCATAATTATAAAAATGCGGTAATTAAGGTTATTAAAATATGTCGAATTGTTTGCGGTTGATAGAACATAGCAATTTCTGTTTGTTAATTCATAATTCAAATATTATAATTAAATTATTTTTCTACATATATAAGATATATATATATGCGCCGTCTTTTTAATTATTTTAGTTTTGATTTGCAATATTGAAGTGTCTACGAGTATTTTGCATGTAAGGTTTCTTGTCAGGCGTACGTTGACTTTCTGACAGTTCTTTGAAGTCTCATCCTAATGATTGGTTTTTCAAAAAAAAAAAATATATACTGGCGTTATGACGTAGTCACATTGTTCATCAATGTCAAAAATTCGCACGTTTTGTAGCTACAATTTCAGGTAGTGATTTCACCTATTTTCAGTTCAAATTATTTTTGCTCAATACTGAAACGTGGAACCGTTTTTACGAAGTCAAGGTTACGCCAGTTTTTGTTTCATTTATAATTTTTAAATATTTTTTAATAATTTTTGTTTTCAGTCAACAATTGTTATTGTTTGCTTGAAATTACTTTTTTTTTTTTGTTTAATGTTGTTTATTTCCGCCACATTTAGAATTTATTTTTAAATATTTAATTAGTATTTTTTTGGAGATTTTTCGTTTTAATACAGATCGTAATTCAGATACCTAAAGTACATAAATGAATTTTAGAACGTTTATTTTGTACTCTTACTTTACTGCAAAAGTATTAGTAACGGAAACTTTTATTAAAAATTAGTATTTAAATTATATAAAAAAACAAAATAGATAATCTCTTTTTAATTATAAATTTTATTTTATATTTTCCAGATCAATAATTTGTTTGTGACGTTGAAACTTTCTAAGGTATGTATTCAAATTTTGGATTTAGTTTAAAAAAATTAGTTAAAATAATCATGTATATAATTAAAGTTAATTATTAGGTATTATAAGTTAATCATAATTTTAGTTTTACAATTGTAAATTTATCAATCAAAATTCAATTAACATTTATTTACATGTAAAAAATTAGATTTGATCAAACGTTTATGCAGAAGATTTATTTTATTAATTTTTCGGAAAATTTTTCAGTCTGTAACTATCATCTTTTTTTTTTACTTTGTATTTAAAATAAATTTTATTTATTTTTTTTTTTTAATTCTTGTGATCTTTTCTAATAAGTTAGAAGTTAGAAATCCATTCTAATCAAGTAGTTTTTACGTGCCTGCTTTAGAGCTGAATTAATCTTAAAAAAAGTTGAAGAATTCTAGCCAATAATTTTGTAATTATTGATATTGTAGTACTTCTTTATATATGTTGTTCTTTTATTGGAGTTATTGTTATTTACACTCTTTCATGTACAGGAATCCACATTTATGTCCTCCTGATTACTCTTTGACTTTATGATATTACGTTCCTTCAGTTTAGATATTTCTCGATCTTCTATTATGTTGAAAGCTACGAATATGTGGTTATGCATTTGTTGAAGGAGTATCTAGATTGTGTCCTAAGTGAAAGTTTGAAAAGTTTCAAATTTTAGATACATCCTTATGTACATTTGGGTTTACGTTATCTCTAGAGGCTCCAACTTTCTGTCTTAACGCGGTCAATTTTTGAACCATTTCTAGCTATATTAGTGTTTGTTGGTCAAACATATCCAAGCATCCACATAGTAGATTAGGCTCTATTAACTGCTAATAGATCAACAATTTATGTTAATTGTTCAATTTCTTTTTAAACACTTCTTCTTTTCGAAGTGATTTCATTGCATACTATTTATGTTTTCATACGTCAAATTGCCGAGTGAATATTTTATCTGTATATATTTCCATATATTTTATCTTTTTCTATCAATTTATGGATTTAAATATTCCATTGCACACCATTTGTGTTTCTCGTATGTCAGGTTACCAAGTGAAATTGTTTATCTATATTTATTTCTAGAAATTTTATCTTTTCTTAGAAATTTATGGAGTTTAGTATTTCATTGTATTTATTTGCCGTATATCAGATGACCCAATAAATCTTTTATCTATATCTATTTTGGATTTTTTATCCTTTTTTTTAATTTATGGATTATAGTATTTTATTACATACTTTTTTATTTAACTATATGTTCTTAGATATTTTATCTTTTAGCTTTTATTAAATCAAAAAATATTGCACATTTATAGCATAGTTAAGATAAATTCAACTAGAAAAATAGACTTCAGTTGAAATTTTAAATTGAAATCTATTTAATTTTGAACAACTTCTATGTAAATTCTTAAAGCATCAGCTTTATATATATATCACATAAAAATTCTTAAGGGATGGTTATCTTAACCGACATATCTGAAACATTCATTTTCATAACAAAATGAGTATAGTCATTTTTTCTATTTATCTAATACTATATTTTCACTGCTTACTTAGTAAGTGTAACTTTCATTAAGCATACAAAGAGCTTTCGTACTTTTTAACTTACTTAAAAATTAAGTAAGGAAAATTAGACAAAAAATGTCAAATGCAACACTTAAAAATAAATTTCCCACAAGGGAAATTAACAAAATTTGAAATATTTGTCATATGTTTTATCTGTAAAACGTAAACAAACTACAGTTAAGCTGTAAACAAACGTACTGAGTAAATGAGTATTTAATAAAATCTTTGCTTTTATCAGTTGAATATATAATAGATATATAAAATATATATATATATATATAAATTATTTAATCCATTTAATAAAGCTTAAAAATTATTTAATATATTAATTATGTATTCAATTTGTTGTGTGACATGTTATTGTGCTTCTGTGAACAGAAGCGCTCTTAAAACGACCTCAATGGAAACCACAAAATCTTAAAGTTACTTAAGAAACTTACTAAGTAAGTTGTAGAAACACTAAGTAAGCAGTAATATTTAAATACACGACCCATTTTTATGTGTGAACCATCTTACATAAATGCCTTTGTTCAGAATTGCTTAGTAGTACTAGGTGGGTATAAAAGTTCCTGGCTCAGTTGTCCTTTTCTGCCACCAAACAAAAAGGGTTAGTCACAAAAGATAGGAATGTAAGTCTCGATACTTAAATTAGAATCGTGGTTTAAATTTCTGTACTAAAATTTATATATTAATCTAATATATTAAATAGAATTCTAATAGAGTGTGCAATTCTTAAACTTATTCTATTATTAAATTTATTATTATGCTTAAAATCAATATCAACAGATAATCATTTTCAAAAATTCAAATAAATTATAAATTAAAATTAATATCCAAACAATTTCTATTCGTGTGAGTAAATATGATCTATAACATAATTTTGACTACACTTATCAACATCATCTTTTCACCTCAAAATTTCGCTGAATTTAGTTTTAGTTCACTTAATTAAAATTACGTTATACGCTCCAACGACCCCGAGCTAATTAATTGACTGCTCTAGTATAGAAAGTTGATCATGCATTAAATGAAGATCCACATATAATACAAATTCTCATTTAAACATGGAGGTGGAGACGCGTCTGGTCAAGATCACTAGTAGCTAGTGGTGTTGTGCCGATCGATGTAATCGCTATTTAGCGTGCTTACAAGAAATTCATAAAATTAAAAAAAAACTAAATCGATACGAAAATCTACAAAAAAAATGTACCGCCAGTAAAAAAAAATTAAATTTTAAATTACACGAAATTAAATATATACGAGTATATATGTACTTGTTAAAAAATAAATAAAATGAAAGTATCAAAGTTGCCAAAACAAAATGAAAACAAAATTGGGTGAGATACATGCTTTCAAAGCTAATTAAATTTTTCTAGTCTATGCAAAAGTCATGCCATGTTGCCACATGTTTCTATTGTAATTTCTATAGTAATTTTATTGTAGTCAGAAACACAGTTATAGTATTTGTTGCCATTTTTATTTTATAATAAATAGAAATAATTTACGGGGAAGAGTTGAATTGGCATTTTCAATTTGTGCCATGTTCCGTCTGCATGAAATTGTAAAATACAAAATAAATAAATTTAAGCAGTTTTCGTGATAATTTTTTAACAATTTTATTAGTTTAATTTTTAAGTTTATGGCTTTTGTTTTTTATCTTAACTTTTTGTATATCTTTTTTTTTTTTTATTTTATTGTAGAATTAAAATTTTGACTTTGAACTTGTATTAATTTTTTTTTATTTTTGTCTTGCCCTTTATATATATACCTCTCTCTATACTTTATTTTTGACAGTTTAAATGTCAAGTCACGTGATCATCGTTAAATTTTACGACTGTCAATGTGCTGCTGATCAGCACTGAAATTGTAAATATTTCTCAAGCACTTAAATCAAGTTCCTGCATTTTGTTATCTGTTTACATGCATAAATAAAAATTACAACAATAATAAGCATCACCGATTCATAGGTCCATCAGTCTGTATCTCTATAATGTGTGTATTTATATGTACATGATTCTCTTAATCATCAACATAATCAAACATTTTAAATTTAGCACAAGTACTTCATGTTGCTATTTTTAGTTCAAAGTATTTTTCCAATTTAAAAATAAATGCAAATTTACTTTAATCGTGATTAAATGATGTGCCATTGTCCATAGATGATCACAGGGTGTTTATATTGTTACATGGACTCAGAAGTATGTATGTATTCAATTTACGAGTGACATTGTATTAAAATATATGTAAAATTTCTTTATTTTTCTCACAGCATTGAATTTTTTTAATTCACAACAAAAAATCACTAAATGATAAGATATACAGATGTAAAGTGTATAAGTTAAAAGTTATTATTGAAAAAAATGTGGGTACTCTAACGCACATGATAGACTTATATTACTTACATAAACCTAATTTTTAATAATCCTAAAATCTGTACTAATAATATCAGAATTTTGAACAGGTTTACCAATTATTTCAGCTAAGTGTCATTGAACTTTAAAGTCATTATCAGATTAGATCATCAGTTCCGTTACTTTAACTTTCAGAATCAATTATCATAATTTTTCGGAAATCAGAGGTTAACAAATTTTGCTTCAGGATTTGGTAGAAGAATAACTGTTTTATATATGAGGTTTTTGGTATAAAGCCTCCAAATTGGAGCATATCCTGCTTGAGTAAAATGTTGACCTGGTTATTTTTTTGTGGTCTGCAAAGCCTCTATTGGTACTAACAGAGTACACCATGGGAAACATAAAGGTTGACATATAAACCGACAAGTTCATGTTGATATTGATATCTTGCTTCATTATTAATTTACAACAAAAATTTCATATTAATTTTGATGAAATCAAAATGAATAACAAAAAGTTGAAAATGTTTAGTCAATATATAATTTCAATAAATCTGTAACTATGAAAGGTTTAATATAACTATTTCTTTTATTTGTATAGTATTTTGCCTATACTCCCATTACCAGTGTTTTCCATTACACTCGAACTAACGCCACGATTCTCCAATCACGCGTATCTATTTTATTAACATATCCTAGTACATCATAGATTCATGTTACCATCAGTCTACAACTACCACTCTCAAATATTAGTGTCCTTGCAAGTGATTGTTTCGTTCTTTATTCGGAATAGATTTTTTGTACTTGAACTAACTCATGTTTACTGAAAGAATGAACTTCAATAGCGAATAGAAACAGAATGTCACGTTTTCTTAAATTAAATTTTGGAAAATGTCTTTTCTTTTCCGACTTATTTAATTTGAATAATAATACGTATCTGATATTATTATATTTAACAGAAGAGGATCCCCTGCTAGACCAGCTTATTAATATTATAATTTTCCACAATATAAAGGTCGATCGGAAGTCATATTATTTTCACATGTATCAAATTAAATACTTATTTTCTTGTTTTTAATATGTGTTAGATGTAACTACTAATAGTATCTGTCTTGTTCGTTAGAAATTAGATTATAGGAAATGAGAAGTATGATACTAGGATTGCCATCTTTAATATTATTTTGTTATATAAAACGGCGTTATCAGCGTTACAGTCTTTCACAAAATATATGTGGATCGTTGATATAACTGAATGTAATATGAATATTACATTCAGTTATATCAACGATTCACATCAAATACCTATTTGTTTGTTGTTGATATAATATATTAGTTCTATTATATATAACGTTTCAACGCAATAATATTTGTCTGCAGTTAGAGCTAATACTACAGCACATTAGAAGGACAATACTAGGTTTTCAAACTCTGATATGTCAAACCAACTTATTTCCGTTAGAGTCCTTTACAAAAAGAATGTGGGTCAGATTACATACTACTTTATTATATTATATATTGTGGGATAATGGGACAGCGCACCGTATAACAAGTGGCTTCACTGAAATGAAGAATTAGCCGTAGTAGACCACGAAACGACTTGGGTTCTTTTTCGTTCTTCGATTCTAGGATATTGTTAATGAGTTAAAGCTAAAGTGGGTTTCGTTCGCATAACTACATCGCTTGTTAATGCAAGCAGCTTAATTAGCTTGAGGTTGCCTGTCAAGTCATCCTCAACCCAATGGTGTCACAAGAGACAGTCTTCCTCCTGCTTGCCATGGAGGACAGTCTTCTTCCTGCGGAACCATGACACAATATATGCACCACTGTCTTGTTTTCTGCTAGACATAGTCTACAAGTGTCTTTGTCAGCAAGAGTTATCCTTTTGAGGTGATACTTGAAGTTTCCATGTCCCATAATCAATGAAGTCAGCAATACTACTTGCACTTATATTAAAAATTCAAATCAAGTTACTATGTTTTTGTTAGATAATATAATGGGTTAGAACTATTATATATAGGCTAGATATATACTATATAATATATTTAGATTTCAATGCAACTTCCACTGTCGTCCACAAGCCATTGACATAGTTTCGTTAATGAGTTTTCAATATTTACATTAAGAATACACATTGTTAAATAAAATCATAACTCATTTACCTTTCGCAAAATTAAATTCAAAAAAAATTGCACAGTTCATTATCGTTCGAATATATTTCCGCATGTGTGATCCTCCAGATCTTCAAACATTGAGCGTTCAACAAACCATTAGATTTGTCCTTGCAGTTCAAAGTGTGCACAACTGACGGCATATGCAAAACATCACTTAAGCAAATTCAAATAAAACTTAGAAAATTATTGTGCAAAATGCGTTAATCCATGGTATCCATGGTGTATGCGTTAATAGATCAAAAAACGTCCTCGCTGCCCACTTAAGTGAGTGCGAGCAACATAAACAATGCGAACACACTCAAAGACTCCAATATTGAGTGGAATCGATTGAGTGTGAAAAAGCCTTTTGTTTATGTTTTCTTGCGATTTGCGATTTGCGATTTGCTATATTTTTTTCGCAATCTTGCCGAAGATCTTTTTGTTTACATAAAATTTATAATTTAATAAAGCGCAAAAGCAAATAATCGGTAACCGTTTGAGCGCTTCGAGTGCTGGTGCCTGCAGTGTGGTGTTTGCTTGACTAACGATGAGCGTGCATCTTTGCTCAGTTTGCTCACTCAGTATCTGAGATACTTTCGTATTCGACTTAAATCAGAAAATTGCTGATAAATTTAAATCATTTACACATTGTTTTGGTTTGATACGGACGCGTCTGACTAAACTGAGGCAAGCGTTCAACGTTCAGTTTTTTGATAGCGTTTTGATAGTAGCGTCTTTAGACTGTGATTTTTCAAATTGTGAGTGATCATTATGTTGTTTATTATCATTATTATCAGTTTTGTAAATTAAAATTATTAATAAACTGTGAAAAAAAAACCCAAACAAGTTTTGTCAAAAAGAAAAAAGTTTATACGTTGTTTTGTGTGTGATTTTTGCAAAACGCGCATTTAACATTTGCGTGCTTTTTTATATTTCATCATACATAATTTTTTTTTCTTTTTTTTTCATTAATCTACATACATATAAATATTAAAGTTAGTAGAATTTAAATACAATATTAAACGGTTATTGATTATTCTTGCCTTAAGCTCACGTGAACTTCAATTAACAACTTTACAGAAACGCGCGAATATTTAAAGAAAATGATCACTTTGAGGTGCGAAACAGATTTTAAATATTTTGAATTAAAAAAAATAAAAGAAATTAAAAAATTTTTAACATTTTAGTTGTATAAATAAATTTTTGTGTGATCTTAATTCATTAGCTCACTCTGTGCTATCCATCTATATATACTATAAACTACTAACATGTGCTTATTTTTAGCGTCAATAAAAATCGCACCTATTTAAATTATTTCTTGTGGTTAGTCGTGTGACCAAGTGATAAATCGCTAGAAAAAACTACAAAAATTAACAACAAATAATTTGTTCAACAACTAAATAACATTACAAAAAAGAAAATTATAATATATAGTACATAGTACACGTTGATTTACATACTTTAACTTATCATCACTATCACTATCAGCCATAAGTTCTACTAAACCAAATTTTTAATATTCACTGGGAATTACATGTTGTGAAATTAAATCTTAACAGTACTCATTAGTAACATTAATATATGAAATAAATAAATAAATTCAACAATACTATCTATATATTTTGTGTTTACCTTGCAATTATGTGCTTTAGATGTTAAATGTAACTTACGTGCTATTTTAGACTTATGAGATTTTGGTTTATAAATTTCACAAAAATTCTAGCATTAATTCACTAACTTACCGGAACAAAAGAACAATAAAATTATATTAAAAATTTATCATTATAATGAGTCATACGCACAACTTCTTAAGTAAGAACTTAAGTAAGAGCGCTTTTGTATCCCTAAAAATGATCAACGAGGCAGTATTTTATTTCTAGAGTATACTTTTTAATAATATTACTAAAAATAAAAATAATAATCAATATGCTGCTCTGAGTCATTGTATAAAAACGGAACCATTGAGTAATATTCCTGGTACACTTTTAATGCTCCAACTTTTTAATCACATCCAAGAAAGAAATGATTTAAGTAAGATTTATCGACTGTTAGATCACTGATATATATGCTTTAATACCATTTGTTATGGTTTAAGCAGTCATATAAAATATTGAAGACAGTTTTGTCAGTGAGATTACTGTCAATAATGGCATAAAGTCGTCACATATTGTAGTGTCGTTGTTGTGAGGTGAATTAGAATTAGAGGTTGCAAGTTACTTGCAAATTATGCAAATCTTACAGAAATGATGAGTACCACATGATCGTACCGTCAGTATTGATAAGTGGCTTTGAAATACTATCCTAATCGTTGTTGGAACCATTAGATTAGATTTTGAGATGGATTGAGAACTTGTCACCACGTTATTGCATCCCTTAAGGATTATTGTGACATATCCACTTCAGATGAGTAGCTGTTAAGAACGCCATTATGTCTTTTGGTGAGATGTTACCTAATTCCGTTATAAGTAGGTAGGCATTGTTGAAAGTGTCACTCATTAAAATCGATCATGAATAAATATATTTATTCCTGTCTTGATTCTTACCGTTTAAAGTCGTCCATAGGTGGCTTTAGAATATTAATCCAGTCGGTCTTGGAACCGAAATTAATGCAACGCCACTAAATAAAATTCTATGAAACTGAATAGATATGTTACATTTTTACTATATAATAATAATTATATTATATTTTTGTAGGTATATCTAGATTCAAATTTTATAGATATTTATTAAATTTATTTCTTAAAACACTTACCATTTATATACCTCAATTGGTTTACTGAATATTGTGATGCTATTGTCATCTACTTTTTTGAGAACGCCTGTAAATACTTAGATCTATAAATATATGTACATATGAACTATCACAAATATGTATACAACATGTGATGAAAAAGTGGCAAGAGTTTTAAACTTTGTTAAAAAAGTTTGAGAAACCCTACTGTAATATATATTAAAGTATCGCCTTTTAGGACTTCAGATCGTTCTGAAATTTCGCCTATACGAAAACTCATCTATTGTTAAAACACGTTGAACTTGAACTCGCTCCATTATTTCTATCTTATCTATTGTTAACAAGCGTTTAAATGTCTTCTTGATTTTGGGAAATAAATGAAAGTTACAGATTTGCAAGTTTGGAACATAAAGTGCTTCTGTTATTACAATAATGTTATGTGTCGCCGTAACACTATACTGCGAAACAGTAAGCATAGTTGCGTTGACCTCGTTGAACAATTTATCACTATTGAACAATTTTCGAAAGTTCGGGTTCTTTTTTCCAAATAGCTCTATCTCAATTATATGAAGTAGTTTTCCATTCAAATCGAAGAAATCCATTCAAGTAAGGATCGTAAACAATCCAAACTTACATTCTACACCTTGCTCAAATCGATGCTACAAGGTTGTAAGGAATATTTGTAGAAGACTCATCGTTTTCTTCTAGGCAGAGAATATATTTATACAGATCCATCTTGTTGAATTGAAAGCTCAAATTGTGATGTCGTATTAGGAAGAATATGACAATGTTTTCAACTGTAATATCAGTTCTATTCAAAATCAAATCCAACATTCTTCTCACGCAAGTGACTGCTGAATGCTTCAAAGTAATGGATATTAGTAGAAGTCTCAATGTTTCTTTTCTGGCAGAAATAATATTCATATAGATTTATCTTGGTAAGTGATAGCGCTGAGATTGTTACGTCCTCCCAGGGATCTCAACCTACCATCAATCTCAATTCTGTGTTGTTGATGATGAATGTCTCTTTATAGACCAACCGAACTTTTATTTTTGACTATATTATGTATTATAATCAGATTTTATTTTATAGTATATTTAATTGTCAAGTTGATATATATATATTTTGATTACAACTTGCAATATTTACTTAGTTGATTAATTACTGTTAAATGTTTTGAAATTTAATTAATTTATAAAGAGACGTTTCATGAAATAAGTAATTAAATTTAATTGCAATTGCAAATTAATTTCTTTTATTACACAATTAATATTTTTATTGACTTCATTTCATTAATTACTTTAATATGCATTTAATGTTAATTTGTTTTATTTATATTTTCTTTGTTGTTACTATTTGTTGCAACTTTTTATTATTAAATTTAAGTATTGCATTTCATAGAGTGCACTTATCTGTACTTAATGAAAATGTGTTGTAAAAATATTTTACAACTGTTGCACTTGACCTTTAAGCCGTTCTCTTTCTTTGGTTAATTTTATTGTGAAATTTTTCATATTAAAAAAAAAAAAGAAACTACTCGTAAAGTGAGACTTTAAGTAATTATTCAAAGCTCAACAGATATTGTTTCAACCTTGAACTAATATAGTTTATGACAAATGGAAATGTGTTACAAATAATTAGGTTAATTGTACTTAAAACAATTAATATTTTATTTTCATAACTTTTATATATTTTTTACTATTTTTATTATTATTTCGTATTTTATTATTCTCTTTTGAATTTTCTATTTAAAACCAAATTTATTAAGTATTTAATCATGTCTTAATACTAATTAATAGCAATAGCAATGTAAAATCATATAAAATATCTGTATTATAAGTAATAAATGATATATGACATCCAGACATACGTTTTACTGTATTCTTCTTACTAGAATAAAAACTTATTAATGTAGTTATAGAGTTAATAGATAATAGTAGGTGAAGATAATAGACAGACGAAGCATTAACTGCTATTATTAATATTATTATGTAAGAAACACTATAAAGTACGACACAGGTGGTCTATTTTAATAATCCCAAATACTTTAATAATCCATATGCTTATGAACATGAGTATATTGAATCGATTTATTTTATTTCATATATTATATCAGGCAACAAATCTCTTCAAGTTCTGAATTGGACGGTTGCAGCTCAGTTCAGATATTCACAGAAAATGTTTTTAGTTTTTTATGATTGGACTTTTAAATAATGAAGAAGAAGTATTAGATGAGAGACATTCGGCTCGAGCATCACATTTAAGAATTTGCTTTTATACGAGTTTACATAAAACAAAAAAAGAAAATAAATTTAAATACAAATCAGATTTGTTATATGGACAACCCAAAGATTTTCACAAATTTAATATGTTTGAAGTATTGTTAATACTCGAACACATTAAAGCACTACTTGAAACCTACTCAACCTACAATGAGCTGTGGGAAACCCCCTCAGAATTTTAATAATCTTTCTGCTCTATGCAAAGACTGTATTCGAGACTACATTGAATAGATTTATGAATCGTATAGATGAATATCATAATACTCAAATATTTTAAAACACTAGTTCTGATGGTACCTTAATCTGCAGTGTCGTGTTAAATAACCTCATGAGAATTTTAATTATCTTTCTGTTTATGTATGTAGGGAATCTCCGTATTTTATATGAATTTATGAATCGCATTACAAGGGTATTGTAATACTGGAACACATTGCAGCACTAGTTGTGATGCTAATGGATCCTGTTAGTGTCATATTAGAGAACCTTGTCATTCTCTCGAGGAGAGAAATTTTAGTATTTTCTCTGCTTAGAACAAGAAGTCTATTCAAAACTGCTTTGAATGGATTGTTGGATCGTATTGGATGGATATCGTAATTCTCAAATATTTTGAAGTATTAGTTTTGATGATATCTCAACCTGCAGTATGCTATTCAAGAACCCCGTTAGAACTTCAACATTCTCATTCTCTCTGCTTAATGCATAGAGTTTGTTTGAGGCTGACCTAATGTAACTTTAATAATAATTTATTTCATTTTAATATTAAGTTCAAGTATATGTATCAAGTATATGTAATTGTATCTCCGAGTTCAAAAACAGTACAACCCGAATTTGACAGTTTTTATTTTATTAATATAATAACTGAGTATAAGTTAATAAAAGTATATTGGTGATTGAGTCAGTTTAGCCTTTATTATATCATAATATAAACACGATTAGTCATCGCTTCTAATTTACCAGGCACGAGTTCTAAGCCTGGCACTTGCAGTCCAAAGAAATTATATACGGACTATAAACTAATTAAATAAAAATTCGATTATTCCAAAGACCACTGATGAAGAGTACTTGACAATACTCGAAACAGCGTTGTATGATCAGCCAAACTTCAATAAAATTAAAATAGATTTTTGTGTTTGTCCTTTATTTCTTTCTTTGCTATTCAAAAATCCCTTTAAATATTAAAACTTTAAATGTTAATCAACTTTAAATGAGGTTTTTGGTTTTTGTATTGTTATTGTTTATAAAAGTCAAATTATTATTTTTGGTACTACAATTTCATTGCATTTCATTATTTAGTATGTTGGTATTTAATAATATTTTATATATGAATATTGTTAATTAAAATAATTATTATTATGTTGTAGCTATTTGAGCTAGTGCACTTGAGCACCTTTACTCTTTCTTAACTCGAGGTATTTTCAAAACCCCTCTGGATTATTATTTATCACTTCATCAGTCTAAGCAATATTATAAATGCAATTTTTGATTTTATATAATAATTAAAAAATATAATTGTAATAGAGAATTATTTAATATATTTACATAAAGTATTAATTCATTTTTTTACATACCAATTTCAAGGAAGTGTATAGTTTTTGATGAGTTGCAATATATTCCCTGTTGCTAAGTTCGTTAACGGTGCATACAACCATCTTACCAATATTCCTTTAATGTTTCGAAATGTCATATCTATAGTTCTTGCTAGGCTGTTAACAATTGACTGAAAATTTCCATTGTACGTGATGTCTCTTACTGTTATTTTTTTTTTTTTATTTCCTGCACAAATTTTTATGTCAAATTCCCTACAAATTTTATGGCTTTAATAATAAAACAAACCGCTTCGATCACTAAATAAGATTAAAATCATCAATGAGTTTTAGTAACTTTAAAGTCAATTCTCATATAAGCAAAGTCATAGTAAGACTTAAGTTTAGACGTGTAAATTGACTTATAATATTGTTAATTAAAAGTATTTAATTAATATAAACAAATTATGCCATTTTGATCATTTGACTTCGCAATTTGTTGGCATAGAAACTCTACTCCAACTCAACAGTAAAATCATTTAAAGATGAAAAGAGTGCCAAATATATGTTAATTGGCTAAAATAACAACAATAAAAATTGTTTTTATTATTTTTGACTCTCGTAGTTTTTGTTTTTAAACTTATAGTAAATAAAAATGAAACAAAATATTGTTCAGTTATGAATAGCGTCGTCAGATACAGTATCTGAGCGCTGCTCAGATACAGTCAATTCAGTTTCACATGCCAGTTCAGTTTCAGTTTCTCTAAATAACAAAATCAAAGTCGGTAAAAATCGGTAATAACAATTTATGGAACCGTAATTTGCACATTCGAAACTGTTTGCCATTCTTTCTACTGCCACTAATTTCTACTATTTATTAATTTTTTTACACATCACATTGTCGTTACTGTTGTGTTTTGTATCTCCGCACTCATGCATTTCACATTCGCAGTAGGTTCAACAGCACAAAAAGCAACAAAACTCCAACCGAAAAAAATAAAGCTCAATTTCAACAATATAATTCACACCCTTTTCAACAGCCGCGCACCTCTCTCTCCCCACGAAAATGGCATTTTGTTTTTATTATATCCATGAGGCTATATAGTATTTACTTGGGTATGAAAATTTTAAACAAATTTTATTTAAAATGTTTGATTACAATGAATCGATAACTTCAGTTGAATTTCTGATTTTGTGGTTTGAGATACGCGAACGCAAAAACGTGCTACCCTATAACTTTTATTTGCTTACAAATTTTTGTCATACACTCGCCCGTACAAGTATAAACAATTGGAAGTTTTAAAAAATTTATTTAAATAAAATACATTAAATATATTAAACATTAACATTTTTTATACTATTTAAATAATTTTAAATCAAATCAATTAGTACAAATGTCGCTTTACATGCAAAAACACGGAAATTATTTTATTTTATTGCGCGTTTTAAGTGCTATAATTATTTAATCCTTGCTAAGTATCGAATGAAATATATTTCGGGTATTCGTTATCGTGTATTTTGAGTTGATTCTAAAACCCATTTCTTGCCACCTAAATTTACGCTAATTTGCATAAAATTTTTACTAGAATTTTTATCAAATAAACTGTAGCAGTCATGAAGTTCCTCGATATTATTTGCTTCAAACAAAGTCAGTTAATATTTGAAAATATTTTTTGAATTTTTATATAAGAAGAGTGCAATTAAAATATTTTTCATTAATATCTAAAAGATCCCAAAATTGTGACAAAACTAACACTCGTTACTTGTTACTCTTGTGACTAACATGAAATACAGCAATTAATTCATCATAATCACATTATTTATACCCAATAAGTGCATTCTAATATTAATACTTTAAAAATGATAAGATAAAAACAAAAAATGACATAAAATAATTATTTATGACATTCCATAAAAAATTCAATATTTATTCATAATTTTTTATTATAAAATATTTTGATATATTGGTGGAAATAATTTATTTTCGATATGCAAAAATTACGCAAAATATTACAAAATATTTATTAATATCTCAAAATCCTAGATATGTGAAAATTTGCAGTTGACAGTTTTAAAAAATTAGTTTTTCAAAGCGTTGAAACCTCTGTGAAAAATGGAAAAACATTTCTAGTGTCACTAAAATCATTTTAGTAATAAATAAAAAATATTTTTTTTTAATATTAATTTAATATTTTATGATTATTATTATAAGGTTATGTTAGAATAATCAATGACATATTATATGAAGAATAGGCATCAGCAACCAAAAAGAAAAATTGACAAGAATGTGAGGCTGTCATGTAGTAAGCTTAGTCCTTTAAGGACTCTTAAAGGCTTGGATCTTCAGCAATTCAAAAGAAAAATAGACAAGAATAGAAGACTATTATAAGACAGACTTAGGTCCTTTAAGGACTCTTAAAGGCTTGTCGGAAATGGGCGTCATTAAGTAGAAAAAAAAGTAAATAGGAATAGGAGACTATTATACGATAGGTTTACGTTCTTTAAGGACTCTTAAAGGCTTATCGGAAATAGGTGTCATTAACTAGAAAAAAAATATACGAAAATAGGAGACTATTATACGATAGGTTTAGGTTCTTTAAGGACTCTTAAAGGCTTCGGCCTTTTAAAGACACTTACATTAAGCATGAAGACTTGCCGGAAATAGCTTCAGCAACTCAAAAGAAAAATATACAGAAATATGAGACTATTATACAATAGGCTTAAGTCCTTTAAGTAGTCTTAAAGGCTTTTATAAGTTTATAAGAATAGGTTAATATTATACGACAGGTTTACGTCCTGTAAGGAATCTGAAAGGCTTGTCTGAAATGGCCGTCATTAACTGGAAAAAAAGTTGATAAGAATTCGAATCTAACATGCTATTGGCTGAGGCCTTTTAAAGACTATGTGATGGTGAATAGGCTTAGATACCCAGAAAAAAAGCAAAAAATTGACAAAAGAAAAGAATACTTTTTGGTGTTCTAAGGGCAATTATACTAAGGATAACATTAATATACTACATTGTACAAGTTTTCTGCTGATTACCCAGAAATAACAGTTATATAGTGATGATTCATAAAGAATAGGTCTGAATAATTCAAAAAACAATTTCATATAAGAAAGATATAATGTGTTAGGCTTTAATCCTTCAAGGACTATTAAAGCCTAGAATGATATTAATATAACATATTGTACAAGTTTTTCTTCGACTATCCACAAAGAATGCTTCTAATATAATAATGACTAACAGAAATAATTTTAAGCAACTTAAAAAAAGCAAGAAATTGACAAAAATAGGATACATCGGATCAGGCTGTCCTTCATGAGCAATTCTATTAAGAATGTAATTAATATATTTCAACGTGGAATTTTTATACTGAATTGTTCTCTATAAACAGGTATTAGAACTGTTGTAAAATCTCATAAAATTATTCTGATTAAATTTTTTACAATAGACTTCATCTGAGAGTCAATCGTTTATCCTGATTCCAATAAACAAGGCGTAAAAGTATTCATAAATCTCACAATGTTTTTCGATTTAACTTCTTAAATTTCTTTTGATTGGATAATAGTGATGAGATTAGATAATATGAATTCTCTACATGTTAATTTCTCAAGACTCGACTTCGAAAAGTATTAGTTAAGAGTAGGGAGTAGGAAGTATTATATTATGCTATGAAAAATCATTTTTCACCTCTACCTCATTTTTTCTTGTGTCCTTTACATCGTTTTTATTTATTAATGTTCAAAACTTTTCTTGGATATATTTTCGAGATTTGCAACTCCTAACTCTACAATTTATATATAACTTATAACTTTTATGTTTACCGCGTAAAAAAATAAATTAATTAAAAAAATTTTTATTAACCCATTAATTTACTTTCGTATAGTATGAATTGATTTTCGTATGATATATTTCTACATATAAAAATTATGTGTAATAAATATTTACGGTTTCGTGATCCAATTTTAATTGGCGCATACATCCGCAATTCTAATTTGCCACAACAATTTTTCATACAATTGCCGGCGTCTGTCTACCTGTCATCAAAAATTCAGATACTCTGCCAAAATTTGTTCATACAAAAAATAAAAATAAATTAAATTAAAATTAAAATTAAAATGTAAAATTAGCTTTCGACTTACAACGTTTGTTGAACTCATTTATTTAATGTGGTTTAATTATAACATTTTTCAATATAAAAACAAAAATAATTGGTCTTTTAATCAAAAAGTTGTTTTTTTTTCTATTAGTGAAGTTGGGTACACTGGTCTAGTAGATCTATGGCTTGCAATAGTTTCTTACCTTCCACTTATTGAGCTCTAACAAAAAAAATTAATTGCTCGTTCAAAATTACAATTTATTAATAGTTGTAGTTAAACTAATTAGTTTTAAAATAACCTTAATAATATAATAATAATAATTTTGTACTATCTGCTAGTAGTAAATAACTATAACTTTTGATAATATATATAATTCCACAAAATAGTTTCAAAATATTATAATTTGTGTTTCTAAAAAATAAATTTGTTTAAACGCATTAAAAGTCACCCAGCAAGAATTTAACTCTCTCAGTTCTAGCATGTATTTACATCTATAAAAAGTAACTATCTGTATTTAGTAATGTTTAATTATTTATTTTTACTTTTTATTATTTTACTTTAAAAATTTGCGAAGCAAAACAACTACCAAATCCTTTACATAATGTAACTTCATATAAAGTATATATAATCTTCATCATGTATCAACATTTACTTGTCATGATTTTCAACTTTACAGATATTCTTTTCAATCTACTTTAAAAACAAACGCATATTTATACATATATAAAATTTACATAGACGCGTGTTTCATGTTAAAACCTATACTATGTCCTTACATACACGATTTCTGAGAATTATCAAGTATTACTATTGTCATCGAATTACATTTTAATACATGCTTTTACAAATCCTTCTCATTAACTTTCTTTATAAAATTAACATTTGATATCTATTTGAACATTATATTAATCAAGCTTCTTTAAAATATATTAAATAAAATGCAATTAAAATCTAAGTATAATTTTAGTGTAGTTAGCTAGCACTTTTTAACATTTATTAAGCTTATAATGCTTTTAAAAATTCTTCTTATTAACTTTCTTTTAAACATAAATATTTTCTTTAAAATATATTAAATATAATGTAATTAGAATCTAAGTTTAATTTTAGTACAGTTAGCTAGCACTTTTTAACATTTATTAAGCTTATAATGCTTTTAAAAATTCTACTTATTAACTTTCTTTTAAACATAAATATTTTCTTTTTATTTGGATATCACATTAAACTGGATTCTCTAGAATATGTTAGTACTAAGTATTTTTAGAATAAAAAAAAGAATAGAATAGAAATGAACGGGGTACTAGCTCCAAACGGTGCGAAGCACTGCGACCAGATTGATCTTTTGTGCTGCAAAATTTTTAGTGTAATTAGATAGCACTTTTTAGGATTGGAAATATTTATACAAAAATTATTTACAAATACTTTTTTTCACATATATTATGTATTTTTATTGCAGTAAACTAGCACTTTTTTATTCTTTGTTCTATACTATATGTGATTATTTGAATTACAATTTTGTTTACTTTTTTTTTAACTCAGTTGAAGGCTAAATATTTTTTAGTGTAGTTAGCTAGCACTCTTTAGCATTAAAAACATTTATATGTATTTAGGTTTTCTACATTATTTTCTTATTTTGAGTTTATATTGCAGTAATCTAGTATTTTTTTATTCTTTGTTATATTTTATTTATTTATTTTTTGCTTTTTTTGTTGCTCTTAGCTAATAATTTTAACTTTTTTTTATTTTTTTTAGTAACTAAGTGGAGCACTAAGTTAGTTCGTAGTTTTTAATATTGAAAATGTTTATATAGACATTTTTTACACATATTTTATTTTGAGTTTTTATTGCAGTTAGCTAGCACTTTTTTATTCTTTGTTTTCAGTATTTTCTTTTTTACTTATTTTTTCTTAGCTGGTAATTTGTATGAGTTAAGTTAATTATTATGCGTAAGTGAATTTTATAAAGTCATGATTGATATAAATTTAACTTAATTAAGCAATTAAACACGCAGTGTTATATTTTGCACGCATGTGTTTTAGTGGATAAAATTATCCATTTTTTATTATAAATTAATTAGTTCTTATGATTAATCTTTGATCATTAATTTAAAAAAAAACTATAAATTCTATCAATTTTTTATAACCAATTAACATTTAAATATTTTATTAATGAAAAGATTTAAATTTTTATATATAAATATATTATATATTGTATTATATATTAAATATATTAGGAGAAGGAAACATCAGAACATGTTTTATGCAACTGCCCAGCGGTAGACTCAATCACCTTGGAACCGGGTATTAGTCCCAAGTCAAATGGGTAAAATTAAGCCCACAGCAATTACAAGATTTATAAATAGTCTAAAATTGTCCTAGTTGGGCCTTTAGGCGCACAATAGATCTTTTAGGTCGGGGTGCTTCAATAGCCTATTACTTAAATAATAATAATATTACATATTATATTATATATTAAATAAATTATATATTAAATATATTATATACTATATTATATATTAAATATAAATATATTAATATTTATAAATAAATTTACAAATTTAGTACTTAATTTAAGAACAAAATAATATAAAATTTTAAGTTAAATTTAAATTTTATCGTTAAAAACGGGTACTGAATTTTTTAGAATTTCCGGTATTGATTTCATATCGGTTAAGCTAATCTTATTTTAAATTTAAATTAACTTCTTTAATAATGATTGCGAAAGATACAGATTCTTATAAAAGCTGGAGGCTTCCTTTTTACTAGCATTACATTGCTTGGTTAGTAGTATAGTATTGCTATACCCAGTACGTTACATTTTTCCCTATCAAATGTGATATTTCTTAAACTACACACACCTATTTTGTTTTGCCGCCTACGCCATCATCCATACATCGTCTTTGTGTTTGCCTTCAATATACCTCTTCTTTTTGCTTCGACTGTATATTATAAGAAATTTAATTAAAATATTCTGAAACATTATTAAACCTTAATCCCAATTAACATATACGCGTATTTTTAATTAAATTAATTTTAAATACTGCACATATCAATGTATATATACTTTATATGTTCATATATTTTATTTTTTTTTCTTTCCACTACATCTCCTCAAGTTTTTAATGATGTCGCTTAATGTAAACACACATCAACCTGTTGCGTTATTTTGTGCACGTATAAAAACAACACTTTCAAGTTCATTGAACCCAAATCAAGTTCAGATATTATGCATTTCAACTTTATATATGAAATATTGTAATTTAATATAGAAAAAAACGCTTTGTGGACTGGACACGTAATAAATTTATAGCATATCGCATATAGCGAACTTAATGTAGGCGCAACATTTAAGACGTTTTAGACGTTTGTCTACGCGAAAATACGCAACTTCGAAACGTTGCAATCTGAAAGTGAATCCACGAGCAAACATGAGTGTAACCAGTTTTACGGCCCCTAATAGTAAATAGTAAAGTCGTAAATTTTTATGATTTCTGCGTAAATGCATTTCAATAAAAATAAAAAAACCAACTGCAACAATAACAGAAAACGCTCAATGAGTTGCTTTTAATAGCCAAACAACAATTTTCGAAAGCAATTTCTGCTTACAACATTTCCAATTCACGTGATGCCATAAATTGGCAAATAATTATTACAGCAGAAAACAATAAAAAACGTAAAGTTCACGTAAATCGAAAACACTTTTAAATAAAATATTAAATATTGAAAACTATTTGTTTTCATGTATGCTAATTATTATTATATGTATGTTTAGCTGATGTGTTGATTGGCTTGAGTTAGTAACAGAAAAATAAGAAAAAAGATTACGAAAATGATTGACTGCAATAATAAAATTATATCAATGAAAATTAATTTTCATTTCTTCCTGGAAAACGAAATTTTACTACCAGCAATTGCAGCCCACATGGCGTATGCGTAATTATTTCTTTTGTATTGCAATACCAAAAAGATTCGAGTTGAAAGGGTAATAAAAATGTTTGCGGTATTAGCCAGAAATTTACATTATAAATCTTTTAAGGAAAATTTTTAAATTAAATAAAATCACTTTTTATATCAACTTTTTCTTTGTAAATTTAAGGCAAAGCAAATGCGTCTACGTCATTTGAGATGCCAGCCACGTTTGCAACAAATTAGCCAAAACAACGTAGCAAACTTAATGCGTCAATACTCATTAAATAAATTTCAAAAAAAAAAAAAAAATTTGCTTTTATTTGGTTTTTATTTGATTTTACCATTACCATTAAAACCAAATATAAAAAATTTTTTCTGGGCGTATCTTCTTAATATTTTCATATTAAAAACATTCCCTTTTTTTTTGGTTTTTGCTAAACTGTTTTGTTTGCTCAGCGTGCCTATTAGTCAAAATTAGTAATTTAAAAATTGAGCTCATTTGTCACATCCTCTGACAAAGTCTCAGATAAACTAACTTGTCGGTCGTCGTAAACTTCAATTTGAGTTTAAATTGGATTTTGCTAGAATTTTTATCGTTTTGTGGTCGATACATTAACGTAATAGACGTCAAATATTTAGTAAATATTTGCATTTTGCTTATTTATCAAAACAGAGTGCTTCAGTTACATTTGCATCTAAAAACAAATTTATATAAAGTGAAACGTCAACGGGCAACAAATTTATAAACGTTTGCGATATTTTTCTTTTTACCGCAAGTCTATTCCATTATTGATTAATGATAAATTATTACAAGTTTAGCAAAATATAGTAAGTTTGTAACAAAAAATTTTCAATTTGCCAACTGCATTATGCAAATTCCATACACAAACTTAATTAAAAAGCAAAAATGCACTTCTCTTGCACTAGAAAAGTATATACAAAAAAAAAATATGAAATATGAAAAATGGATATATTTCTATCTTAAAGTGAAATATGCATGTGCGTTAATATTTACGTAAAAAGAATTTAAAAAACATAAATAAAAAATATAAATAAATACAAATAATGCAGACGCCAAATAAACTACAACACAAGCAAACATAAAAATAGAACTCACAGACAATAGCCAAACAGCCAGCAACATCAAAGAATGTTGTTCAAACATTGTGACTAACATATCATCGGATCCACTGACTGCTTCACTGCTTAATAGATTGACTAACAGATGAACGTATAATATTTTAAGACATTGTTTTCTCTTCCACAAGATCATACGCATATGCATAACAAAAGCTACACTTCTCTTAACTTTATACAAAGATCAAATAAAAACATACATGCATACATACCATACATATATAGATATACTAACTTGATGAGATAATATATTTCTGACCCAGTCTACTGTATGCAATGCATGCCCTATTCTTACATAATATTTATCTACCGCAAACTCATACCAATTTTTATTTTGATTATTTTGTTGTGATTACTATATAATAGTTATATATATATTAAATTTTATATTAACTTAATATTACTTTTTTTTTTAATAAAACTATCTTGGAAACAATAAGAGTAAAAAGTACGACATCCCGATTACTTGCTTCATAATCTTCATAAAACCGTATTTCTATTACTAATTTTTCTAATTTCTAATTATTAATACTATATTATTCCTAACTTACAACTATATTTAATTTGCTTCTACATATCATACATATTTCTTTGTATACAATGTATAATTTTTGCATACAAACTTCTATATCAGTCCAATTTTTTTTAACTTAAAATATCGTTAAATTAGACAGTAAACAGTTATTGGCAGATATAACTGCTTATCGCTGTTGGTATAGAAACTGCAATAGTGAATTATAAAGAGCTCTATAGTTTTATTATTAACTTGTATTTTGGCTTCCAAAATTTAAAACAAGAACTATAGTCGACATCCTTCACTAAATTATTTAAGTCACACAGTCATTTTAAAAATATCAAACTAAATTAAATTTATATCAATCACGAAATAAAACCATTAACTAACAACACGCATCCAAGCATTATTCAACTTATCTCAAATATGTAAAAAAAAAAAATAAACCAAAGTCAAAGCGCCCACTAACAGCATCAAGAAAACAAAAAAAAGACAACGTAGTTAGAAAGTGAAAAGCAAAAAATTCAAACCGCGTCGAAACTCACTTTACTTTGGCAAGACTTTTATAAACACTTTATATATACTTTTTTTAGTAACAAATACAAATTTTTGTTCGATAACAAAATTCGAAAGTAATACCTATTTGCATTCGAACATAATAGTCTTTCCAAAGAATAGCCAATGTAGACACCAAGTTAAACACATATCATAAATACGGTTAAACAGAGAGGTGATAGATAGTTATTAATATATATCCTGAAACAATAGTAATCTTCTATATACAAGCATATTACGCACAATATATTAATGATATTTAATAAATAAATTTAATCTAAATTTAATTGTTATTGTTAATCTTACATTAAAATATTTGTACAGCAGTTTTCTTAGAGAAATTTTTTACAGTTATATTACCTTTTTAGTGCAATTATCAAACTGTTGTTTTCTTGCTGTTTACAATAGTTTTTCAATTATAATGATTAATTTTTCTAAAACTTGACTATAATGACTCTTGATGATTCTAATAATATAATGATTCTCATTCTTAATCCTTTAATCATCTGATTTTTTCTCCACTTCAATACAACTCTTACTTTCATTCACATTATCTATTTCCTTTGCCATTATATGTTTAGTCTACTATCTCTCACTCACCACCTCTCTCTATCTAACTCACATGATTCTCATTCGTAATCCTTCAATCATCTGATTTTTTCTCCACTTCAATACTATTCTTACTTTCATTCACATTATCTATTTGATTTGCCATTATATGTTTAGTCTACTATCTCTCACTCACCACCTCTCACTATCTAACTTACTTCCTCTCTCTATCTAACTTACTCTCTCTCTTTTACTCATCTACACACTCTCTTATTTTCAATGAATCAATTTCTCTCACTCATTTAGTATCTTCTCACTCTTTGACCATGTCGCTGTATCTCTTTTTCTCTCTCTCTATTTCTTTATTCTTCCTTCTTTTCTGTATTTATAACTTTTAATTGCTTTTCATTTTTAGTCTCCTCTCTTTTTCTCTCTTTTTTCTTTCGTTTTTCCTCTCTTTTTCGCTCGATTTCTTTCTCTATTTTATATGAGCTAGTTGCAAAAAAAATTACTAAGAAAAAATTTTGTTCTAATCGGATGCTTATTGCTGCTAAATTAGTTGTGCCGTAAGCAAGCAGTTGAACCCTTCTATCTTCTAGAAAATAAAATATTTATTTATTTGATTATATAAGCATAGCAAATTCATTTGTAATAACAATGTTTTTTTTTCTACTTTTTGTGTATGAAGTTAAACATATATTTAAATAACTAGATTTTCTGGTGTTCTAGTTTAATTTGTTGTTATATGTAATAAGTAATAGAGAGTTATTTAATATATTTTAGCTTAAATATTAATATAAACTATTGTATTTGTATATAACTCTGTCCTCAATAATTTTTATCTGATTCTGAAGACATAAAAATAAAAACTTAATTGTTGAGAGTAACTAATAACCCGCTCACATCTTGTTTTGATTTGCTACTGAAAAGCTGAACCAATACGTACTATTTGTCTATTTAATCCCTTGCTGTGTAAAGAGTATTACCGCTTCATTAGAACCGAAGTCAAGTTGTATTAAATTTTTTTTTTATATCAAATAACACAAAATTGATATAAATTTATATATATTCTTATAAAATTCCTTTATTTTTCTTCCACTGCAATCAGCACAGAGTTATCGTCTAAATGGGCTACGAAGCAGAACAGGCATTCAACTGAACCTTTTGTGGATTTCTTTTCTTTTGATATACCTATAAGTATCTTTCATGTTTAAAGATAATGTAGTTCAATAAACTGCTTCACTTGTCAATTATTAAAAAAAAAATACTTTTCAGACTTAATATGATGATCATTGCTATCTGTAAGGGGTCAAAATTTTAACAAAGTCGTATAGCTTGAGTGTAGCGATCGTATACTCGTATATTGTCTGATGTCTTTTAGTCGATTGCTAAGGCAGAGACTTTGGCCCAGAGTAACAGTACAAGTACAAATATCGCAGTTGGTGTCGTATTTGCTTAAGTATATTAACTTTTTCCGTCTTGTGGCTGTTGTTCTTGTTTTTATAATAATTGCGCTGCTTTTTCATACAGGCGAGGCGTACATATTTCCTATAGTCTCACCCACTTAAACGAGTGTATTTAAAAGTCATTTGTCTGTTTGAGTTTTTATTTATCTGTGCGCTCGCTGCTCTACACACAGAAAAGCCGCTGTGCGCTCAGTACAAATGCGAGTATCTATCCGACGCTTATTGCTTTGCTTTCTGGCTGGCTTGCTTGCTTGCGTATGACTTTGTTAATGTATTTCAATATACAATATACAATATATATAAATTTATATGCATAGATAGTTAGGTACGAGTGTCTGTACAATGTGAGCGCAATATACAAATATACAAATCAACAGCAGTGGCTGGCAGTAGATACCATGAAATTATACAATTTTTAATACAAAAATTATTTTAGTTGTTAAGCGGCGGTTAAAGATACTTAACGTGTACGTTGTACGTCGTTCCTTAGTTTAGTGTGGCGCCGAACGTTTAACGCGGTTTCTAGTACGTAAATTGCTTTTTATTTTGGTTTACTTATCGAAACCTTAACACTAAAACCACTTTTTCTGCGTTGTTAATTAATTTACTACGAAAAAAAAAAGATTTAATAATAATAATTTTATTGTTTTTTTTTTTAAATAACACAGAAATTTCTAGAATTAATTTTAAAAAAGTTTGTTCTGTGTTCTATTAATGCTTATGAAAAATAATTAATTTTCTTGGCTGTAAACAAACTGATTGGGTATTTATTGAATTTTAATTCATTTCGCAACAAAATTGCCCATCTTCAGCATCTTCAGCATCAGCAACATCGGCAACATCTGCAACAGAATGCCATGCCATCCCATCTCTCATTGTACTCGTATATTCTTCATATATTTTTTTATTGTGTAATTTATTTGTTTTGATTTGTGTTTAAATTAAATGTGCATTTTTGTTAATGAAAATTTATTGAAATCTCGTGTGTACTTTTTATTTATGTTATTAACTTAAATTAAGAGCACGAGCTCATCCCCGCATGCGTAACCCATAACATGTAACATTTTATTTTGGTCATGAATACAAACTTTGCGTAAGATATGATTTCATTTCTTGTGGGCATGTCTACGTGCCATCAATCAAACAACCAGATTTCGGGATTTTTAATACACGGAACATATACGGAAACTGTGATATACCCTTACAAACCATAAAATATCAATATTAGGTAATTTAACTGAGTTATGGTTCCACTGTGCACAATTGCCCGTCAATTGATTTGGTTTTGTTCTCATATTTTTTAATATGAAAAATAATTGTTGCAATAAAATTTCTTTAAATAATTAAAATCATTCTTAATATTTGAATTAATGTACTTTAAATTATATTGAAGTTGAAATTATATTGTGTAGCGTTTAGCAAAGCTTCAAACGCTACTATTCGCCAGCTAGAAATTGCACAAAGCCAGACTCTGAGAAGACTTTTCAAAGTTCCATGGTACATAACGACGAATGACATGCTCAGGGACATCAAGGTTGATCCCATCAAAAAATACATAAAAGGATATAGCCCTGAAATTATTTGCGAAATCCGACAGACTTACCAACACCGCGTTATCAAATCTTACAGGCTCCTTGGGGAGATATGCAGATCTGAGATCAATTATTGCTTAGTCTGATGAAGTGATAAACAATAATCTAGTCAAGGCGCAAAGAGGAGTTTTGAAGAAACCTCGCAGTTAATAGAGAGTAAAAGTGCTCAGATGCACTGACTAAACTAGTCCCAGCATAATAATAAAAAATTTATGAATGTATATAAAACGTTCTGGAAGCAATACCATCGGTTCTGATCATTCTTGTACAACAATTGTTGCTTTCTTAATAAGTTCATTTGAAAAAATTAAAATAGATATAAATAGATATTTTTCAATATATATTTAATAGAATTCTTTCCTGTTTTAAGTAATATTTAATATAAAATTTGCAAACTCCTTATAATATTTTTTTAAATATTGTATACTGGAATTTCATGATTAATAAGTATTAAAGTGATAAGGTTTTTTCCATTATTATTTTAATATATTTCTGTAGTGCTTCACGACTATATTACAGTATTTATCACATTCCATATTGTCCAACAAAATCTATTGTAATAAAAATCAGTTCTGGTACAAAGGATTGTGGATTCGTTTGAATGTGAAGGAAGTATTCAAAATTCAGTTTTTAACAATTTCCTGCAATATTTTTATATATATAAATAACTTTATATTCTTCCCACATCAACAAAATAAATTGTTAAACCGGTACCAGCTATATTTTTGATATACAATTTGTTTTTGTTTAGTGGCCTTTCATAATGAAATGGAGTTTATCAGTTTTACTACTTAGGAACTTATAATACATTTAGTATGTAAATGCTCAAACACTATCTGCCAAAAGTTACCTTCAATGTTATCGTGAAATTTCCTTTTCATAATAAGATATATTAACAAAAAACTGTAGTACATTTTATTCAATTTATTAATAAAGATTATTTCAAAAATTCTTTAAATTTCAAAAAAAAATAAAAAATGGCATTTATGGCTAATAACAAATATTTTATAAAACACATGGTTTCTAAAATGTTTTATTTTTTCATATATAATTATTATTTTTTTAATATATAAAAATGTTTATTCATAATCCATTTGTATGATCTCAAAAACTAAAAAAAAAAGTTTCAAACTAAAAAGTTGATGAATACGTGTACTCTTATTTCTGTGAAAATAATCAAATATTTATTAAATAAGAAAATATTTATCGTCTGCGAATTGTTGTTTTTTCTACCAAAAAAAAAAATCAAACAAGATCATAAAATCAATGTCAACCAAAATTTATTTTGTTTATATAGACAATTATTTTTTAGATACATGTGTTTATGACGCATTTAAATATCCGTCATTTGTAAATAAATTTGGATTAAAATCTTATTACTGTTATTAACGTAGCTATAATCATAATCATGTGTTTCTTTTATGTACACAAGATTTAAATTATTAAATATTATTATCTTTCATTTTAAACTGCATATAAAGTATGTCATTTAAATCATTATCACTTCTATTGTAGTATACATAGTGTTTCGTTTCAAAGTGTTTTCACTTATCATATGAGTCCAGAGATCCAATTTCAATACTTACTGAGATACAGGCTTTAAGAAGTCATGTTTTCTCAAAGAAATCTTAAATAAAAAACTCTAAGTTTATTTTAAAAAGTCTATCAAAATTGCTTATTTGCATAGAAATTCAATATTGTATAATCATTATTCTTATGGGTTCGTAAGTTATAGTTTCAAACGATTTACTGTCTCCTTTAAATGCTTTATTATAACAGATATGTATCAGAATGTTTTATATAGCTGAATACTGTTTCTACGCACCACTTGGTGATACATCCTCTACGTCACTATACCCGAGGAATATATACGCTCTCTAACTTTTGTGCAAGACTACAAACTGATATTGATTTTATTTAATAACATTTTCTGCAATAATCTAAGACGATAAGAACTTATTCAATCATAAGAATATTAGTATTAAATTAACAATAATAAATATAAAACGTAAGGTTTAGGAAGAAGTATTATTTTAGATTTTTTATAGGTTGCCATCTAATATATCTAGCACTATTTAATAAAGTTTTCTGCATTAATCTAAGACGATAAGTACTTATTCAATCATAATAATATTAGTATTAAATTAACAATAATAAATCTAAAAAGTAAGGTTTAGGAAAAAGTACCATTTTAGATTTTTATATAGGTTGCCATGTCATATGTCTAGCACTCAGCGTCAACCCATTCAACTGACACCGCCTGCGCACAAGTCATTGAAAATTAACAAATATTTTATTATATAAATTATTAATTTTTAAATAATTTACAGATTAAGCACTGCTTGATCTATTAAATATTTATTTTGCATAGTTATTGAAAATATAAATATACAAAAATTTTTATCACTGCCTAATTTTCTGCATGAAAACAAAAATTTTTTTCTTCCATCTCTTTAACTTCTTTTCAAAAAAAGTCTCGCCAAGAGTCAATCAATTAGTATTTATTAACGTTCAATACAAATTAATCATTTTTTACTTTAATAAAAGTCATGGTAATTTTTATTAATATCATTTGAATCTAATTATAATAATTTATTTATTTCTTTTTTTTTTTTAATTTTTTAAATAATAATTTATGACTGTTTTTACTTTTTCTTTAAATTTTACTTCATTAATTTTATTTATAGATGATCATAATTATTATATATGATTGAGTTATTAATATTTAAATGGAGATATATATATTTCTAATTAGGTATATATTAACCGATTTCACATTGGTCCATGGCATTTCCCTAGGTATGTTCCTTTTGCTGATTTTATATTCTGCATAGCAAGAATTCCTACTTTTCTCAATAACTTCAACTTAGTTAGTTTCCATAAGAATTTTATAAAGTTTCTATATAATAACAGTTTTTAAAAGCTTTTTGAGTTCCACGAAGAAAAGTCTTCCAAACATTATAACCGGACTTCTTATTTAGATTGCTTTTGTATAAGACTTCTATTTATATATTATAAAGGCCTGAATTTGCATTTTATTTAATTTTCAATTTAGTAAACGTTTTGGTTCCATATTTATTTGAGTATAACTTATTATAATTTAAATTTAGCACTGAGTCATTCTATATCTTATCTTTACATTAGCACTTCTTCAGAAAACAAGTGACTGATTGTTATTTTTGTAATTTTTTCTTTTAGTATATCAACTTTTTTAATAACTAAATCGATACGTATTTTATATTATTAACACACATTCATTTAATATAAACTTAGTGCAGTTTTTATTAATAAACTTCAACAACATTATTAAGTAATTCCCCCAATTTGCTTAAGATACTTATAATTTTATTATTGCTCTTCTGGATTGGAGTGATCAATTAATCAATATTACTGAGAGAGTATAAGAAATTTAATTTTAGTTTTGATTTTGCATATCTATGTTTTAAAAATTCAAATAATACGCTCCGAGAAATCTAATAGAATATATAAAAAATAATATTTTCATTGTTTAAAATATGTGCCACCAACTTTACAAGCTGGGTGCAATCAGAGGTTACAGAATGTTGAGTCTAACTGAATGTCGAGAAGATATCTAATGACATTGTCTGTAACTATCTGGTCTTGATTTAAGTCAATAACATAAAAAATACTGAGTCTGGAGTTTACGTTCCTATCTATTATTAAGAACTTCTTTCGAAAGACTAAATATCTTATCTTGTACTTCATTAGAGATCGTTGTTAGTATCGAAATCTTATAGCTGCCCCATTCTATATAACTATTTATATTCTCATAGAGCACAAAATATATTTTAGCAAAATAATTCAATGGAAAGATCGTTATCAAAGGCCATAAAAGGCACCAAAGACGAACTAAAACAAATTACTTCGAAATTGCTTAAATCTAGTAACTTCGTAAACAACATTTTTCTCAATGAATATCTGTAACTATAATTTTTTGAATGAAAGTTTGAAAATCTACAACATTTAGCGTTACAAGTACTTTTTATTAAAAGGATGATTTTTTTATATATATTTTTATGATGGATGTAGCTCCCTTGTTAAATTATAAAACTTTAATATTTTTTATTAAACTGTATATTTCGACTCTCCTTGAGAGTTATCATAAGAACTCCGATAAGTTACTATTATTTACAATGCATAAACGTCCTCCCCTTTGTTCTATTGTCTATATTATACTGGAGTATATGAAAAGTAAATTTAAAAAATATAAAAAAGATATATTGAAATTATTATTAAAAAAATTTATATTAAGAATATAATGTTTAGTACAGATATATCTACCTTTAATTAAAAAAAAAAAATAGTACGAGCATAATAACTTGATTTGTTAGTTCTACAAACTTTAATAAATTTTATAATTTATTTTTAGTTAAAGTTGCATTTGACACGTGTCTTCCGCTCTTCTAGTCTGCTCTTTCGACTGTCACATATTTTTGCAATTCCAAAAGTATCTAAAAATACACACAAAATACCTCTTGTATCTTCCACTCTTTTCGTGAACGCTCTGTTAAATCTGTATTTAACAAAAAATGACAAAAAATAACAAAGACAAAAAATTTTTAAAAAAACAGTTCGTCATACTGTTATCATACAAATAATAAGCAACAACAAAAATTAATTAAACTAAAAAATTGCACATGACTGGAAATTTTCCAAAGTATTTGTCCACAACCGAAAATTGTATAAAATGCGACAAAAAATACTTTTTTTTTTGGTTTTTGGAATTATCGCAAATGTATGTATATAGTATATATGTCAATTTACAAAAATTATATATATATATATATACATGTATATATTTAGTTCGACTTTTTTTAGGTTATCTTAATAGATATAAATTTGTATATACAACATGTATATTTGCATTTAGTTACTTAGTACATACGCCCGTACTTGCCTTTGTGCATTGAGATATTAATTATATTTAATTTCATAAATTTTTTTATCTTTTGCGAAAGCATTTATGTATGCTTCTGTTGTATTTCAATAATTATAATGTTTTATGAGGCGGCAACGGAAGTCAGGAAGTGGGTTGAATGTCATTTTTTGGTAGTACATAGACAATCTTAATTCTTTTAATTTTTTAATAAAATAAAAAGTTATTTTTTTTAAAAAATCACTTACACTATTTATAAAACCTCTATAATTTGTTCTTAGATAGTCTTAGAAGTCTTAGACAATTTTATATGTTATATCTTTAAACTGAGCTAAATTATAAAGTGCTCGCTTACTGCGAATTGAAAACATAAAATAATGCTTTTATAAAAATCAATAATTTTTCACTTCCTTAAAGTCCTCCAAAGACTTCAAAGTCCCCAAAAGAAAGGAACTTTCACTTCCTTAAAAGTTCCCCAATCATTTCCAATGTTAGCATTGACATATAACAGCATTAAAGAAATCAACCGTTTTATGAAAATGTCACAGTGGTTTCCGAGTCCTAAGTAAGAATAACTTAATGCAAAATTGTTTCAATCTGATAGCGTGATTCAAAACTTATCTATGGTATCGCATAATAGGGTCTGAATTAAATCGGAGAGATAGCTTAATGTAGAACTACAATACCCATTAAGTGTATAAGCTAGTAAAGTTATTAATTTATTTACTACATTTACAAAAATAATCTTTTCAACAGCATTATTAGTCTTCAACTACAGAACTGCTTCAGTTTTAAGTTCCATATTTCACTAACAGACTATTTTGATAGGCTCAAATACATTGCAATTTATAAATCTTTTGTAAATCTCACATTCACTTTTGTATATCTCAAGATTATAATTAGTATTAAAAACCATTACTCAGATGTGTTTTAATAGTAAACTAGTAATAAAGTCAGTTGTAATGGCTGCCGGAAATAATATAATTTACTACCCTTTTAATATTTAAAATATTTAACAAGCGGTATTTATTCTGAATAAAAATTTTGATATATTAAGGCACTTTTATTTGTCAAGTATTATATTACTATTGAAATTTGCATTAAGTTGAGAGCTGAATGACTTGATGAGCACAAATTAAGAAGCAACAATGCAAATGCATAAACTATGTACAAAGAAAAAATATTATAACAAATTTTCAACAGCAATGATGTGTTCTTCTGTACTATATGCACTTCTCAACTTCAAAATTTATTTCGTTGTATAGTGGTGAAGACGAAGCGATTTGGTGTTGAAGGAACAGTTTGGTCAGGTGAAAGCCACGATTTTTTCCGCTTCTGGTTTTTAAAAAAAAAACCCTTTTTGCTCAGTTGTCATAATTTGATGATTTCCTTTCGTAGCGTTAAAGGTGCATTTTACTCAAGCCGTGTGGGATCCACTTTATAGATCTTCTTAGTAAACGTCTGCTGATTATTTCTTGTGACATATTAATGCTTTTGTTTAAGTTGGATCATCATCCAATAGCTCCTACAACTTTCAACTTGTAGAAACTATTTCTCACATATTCTACCGTTTCTACCGTTTCTACCGATGACGATATTCAACTGCCTTTTTTTTTGATTAAAAAGGAAAAGAAATGCGTGCCGCAAATGTTCTTTTTCAGACACAAAGTTCGACTTTGATCCTAGAACAATAAAACGAAGGCTTTAGTTTTGACAATTGACGAATACAGCTTATGCTGCATACTTTTCGCTTGCGCCATCTCTTAGGTAAACCAGAAAACACATATGTACATAGACCTGATATTTATAAACTAAGTAAAACTATTATTTGCTACTCTATATGTCAGTACGAGTGTATCAAATATTTTGTCACTCAAAACAAATCTAATTTTTTTAAGTGCCGGTAAAATAATTAGAGCTTTTCATAGAGCAGTTAAGTGATTGAATGCTCATGTGAGTGGTTTAAAAACTGTCAGTAGTAAATCGATGAACCGTTTAAAGCACTAATGGAATACCAAAAATATTGATTACTCATATAAATTATATTTGTTTTATTTTTTTTATGTCCTTAACAGACTTTTTCACTAAAAGTGGCTCACAGAAATGCTTTGAGATTAGTTTTAGATCAATCATTTTCGACTTCTTCTGAATTCTGAAGCAATATTAAACCTGTTGTGAAAGATAGAAACTCACTCATTCGCATTCGTATGGTAACCTTAGCATGTATTCAACAGTGTAATGAACTTGTGATTCATTTCTATTCATTCATGCTCGTATCACTCAACTTATCGGAATTGTGTCAAATCATACAACATTAACAAAATAAATAAGAAAAAATAAAAAAACGCAAAACGTGTGTAAATTTTTTTCTTGCAACAATAAAAAATCGTAGATACATATATACATTTATAAAAAAAAAAACACAAATTAAAAGCTTATATTTACATGTATTTGTATATAGAATCTGTATATAACTTAACACTGCTTATGCGTATTATAATAATTTTTTTCTTCTATATGTTTTCATATAATATATTATATTTTTGTTTTACGTATTTTTTGTATATTATTAATATTCATAATTTTATTGCTCTCCCCGTCCCCACATCCACTTATAGCTGTTGCGTATTATATTTCTTAACATATTTGTGGTCATGTACTGGTAATTTCATTACATATTTACATATATTTTATCACTTAAACAAAAATATTCTTATCAATTATTAATTTATATATTGTATAATCGTCTGTAATTATACTTCCTCATGTGTCTATAAATATACTTTATTCGTAATCATCATTTAGAAAACGTAATTATTTTCATTCAGGTTAAGGCTGACTTTTATCATATTCACGGAATTTTAACTCATTGAAACAATTTATTATAGTATTACTAACTGGAATTGTCTAAGATTTCCGACGAATGTATAGAATTTTTGAATAATTTTGAATAAGTGGAACAGGTTTGTTTGATTAACAGGTGCAGTTATCAAAGAATTAATTGCTTTTTTTTTGTTAGAATAAATACTGAAAACACCAATATTACCCTATTTATTTATAATAGAGCTAGAATAACATTTGCATGGGATTTCCTAAGTTTTTACTTATTGGTATTTTAGATGAATGAAAAAGTTTATATGGGAAGAGTCATAAAATACTTGTCGTATATAATATGAATTTACATATTATGTGTATATGACGCGCTTACAGCTTTCTAGGCGCCGGAATGTTACGTCTACGTCACTAACTAATATGCCGAAGAATTGTAAATTTTTTATTAATTACGCACGTAAAAAAAAAATAACGCGCCATCTAGCGGCAACCACTGTACACATTTTTTACATTGATTATACAAACAACAATTAATACCAACTAGTCACATCAGAGAGCGAATCCAAATATTTTTGATGTTTTCCATATATATAAATAAGCAACCTTAAAACTCGATTTTGCAGGAATTCAGCACTACAAACATTTAATGATATGATAAAAATTCCAGAGTATAGCCGGTTTTACCTAAATATTTACCATCGGCTTCTGCACATTTCGCCCATCATTCGGGAAATTAATGAAAACCATAGCACAAGAGACTGTTTGTCTTTTGCTGCAAACCATTCGTCGTGCTTCTCTGCGAGCACGTATTCCATTGATGCGAGAAAATGATAGTCAGATGACGCCAGATTTAGGGAGTCCCATCCAAGCGATTTTAAGGTCTATTTTTCGATCAATGTTTTAGTTAAATCAATCATTTCTGGCGGTAGTGTAGTGTTGTGCTTTATTAGTTTCTCCGAGCTTCTAGAATTCATAATACATTATGTCACTCTGATTCTACCGAACAAAAAGTATAGACTTCTAGCCGAAGCGATTCGACTTTGGTACCACTTAGGATTTTCAAAATAGATCCATTTTTCGTCATCTGTCACAATTCGATACAAACCGTGTGGGACACATTAACTTTTGTAATTTCTATACTCCTCCTATTTAGTTGAAAAATCATATAGGTGAGCCCAACCTATAGAGGACCTATGATTAATAGTTCTTATTACTAAATTTATATTTTTATTTAAAATGTCTGGCTTAATATCTTTAGTAACTTAGTAGTAGCAATCATTTGTAACTATTAGTTTTATATATATTATATTGTTATAAATTGATTATAGTAATAAAAAAGCAATAAAAATTTTAATATGATTGAATAATATCTAATAATGGAATAATAGTATTTACAATATTATATGCACAATTGAAGGATTGTACATATATCATTATAGTTCATAATGACAATATGTTATATAGTTATGAAATGCACCCACTGTACACAGAGTCATATTATTTCACAAAACTATTATAATTTAATATTAATTAATTACATTTTTTGTTACTAATTTTCAGTATATTTTATATTTTGTATATTGGTTTTATGGTGTTAATTTTATTCTACTTTGTTTAATGTTGTCATATAAATAATTTTAGTTTAAATAAATCATTTATTTGCTTTATGCGTATTGCTCTTTTTAACATTTTGCTTTTACTGTTGTTGCCTTTTTAATATTGTAATTTGATGCACTTATCTTATACGAGTAGAGCACAATACTAATATTTTAAAATTCTCACATCATCTGCATAATCAAATCATTATTTTCTATTAGAAATCACTACAAAACAAAAACAAATTTAAACAAAAATCTTTAAAAAAATGCAAAAACCAATAGAGGAATTTCTTTTTTCTTACTATAATTTATTCCAGAAGTTGCGTTCTTCAGTAAACAAGAGGGAACACTTACATTCTGTTTACCAACCAACGGAAAGTTCTCAACAGCCGACACAGCGACAAGAGCTGCCAGTGAGCATTGCGAAACAGCTGTAAGCCAAGAAATCATTGAAGATAGACCTGCTTACTATAGACCCAGATACGAGGAATTTAGTATTTCGAGTGCAACGCCAACTAGCACAGTAATTGATGTATCAGTAATAAAGGAGCAGCCAACAAAAATAAAGCGTCCATCATTATTGGAATCATTAAGCGTACCAATAGCTGAAGAGAAAGTTACAGCAGTTAAAATTGCTCCATCTAATACACAACAAAAAGAAAATAATATTAACTCACAGTGCTTAAAGGATAACTCATTATTAAAGTGTTTCACAGCACCTGGTCGTTTGTATGAAAGTCAGCATATAGAAACATCAGGTACTATACAAACAGTTAAAGAAACTTCATCAATACGAACAACAACAACAGGTACAAATACTGCAACTACAACAAAAACAACCACTACAGCACCCATCAATAAAAACAAGAAACCTACAAATATAAAAACCACAAAAATGGCTTCAACCACTACATTAAGCAGTATGGGTGCACCAGTTGTACATGCAGCTGCTACAGAGAAGCAACCCTGGCCAAACGCCAAAGACGATTATGAGTTGCATGATGTTATAGGTGTTGGTGCAACAGCTGTTGTGCATGCGGCGTATTGTCTGCCTCGTAAAGAGAAATGTGCCATTAAGCGTATCAATCTCGAGAAATGGAATACTTCCATGGATGAGTTACTGAAAGAAATACAAGCAATGTCCTCATGCAGTCACGAAAATGTGGTCACATATCACACGTCATTTGTAGTACGAGAAGAACTTTGGCTAGTTCTGCGGCTTCTAGAAGGTGGCTCACTGTTGGATATAATTAAGCATAAGATGCGCACTAGTAATTGCAAAAATGGAGTCTTCGATGAAGCAACTATTGCTACTGTACTCAAAGAAGTATTAAAGGGTCTTGAATATTTTCACTCAAATGGTCAAATACATCGAGATATAAAGGCTGGTAATATATTAATCGGTGACGATGGCACCATACAAATAGCCGATTTTGGTGTAAGTGCTTGGCTAGCTACCGGTAGGGATCTGTCGCGACAAAAAGTGCGACATACATTTGTTGGCACACCCTGTTGGATGGCACCCGAAGTTATGGAACAAGATCATGGCTATGACTTTAAGGCTGATATTTGGTCATTCGGTATAACAGCTATTGAAATGGCGACCGGCACAGCACCATATCATAAATATCCACCGATGAAAGTGCTTATGTTAACACTTCAAAACGATCCACCTACACTCGATACTGGAGCCGATGAGAAAGATCAGTATAAAGCCTATGGCAAGACATTCCGTAAAATGATTGTAGAGTGTCTGCAAAAAGAACCAACGAAACGACCTACTGCCAGCGAATTATTAAAACATGCCTTCTTCAAGAAAGCTAAAGATCGCAAATATTTGACACAAACTCTTCTGCAGTCTGGTCCTTCAATGGAAACACGTGTGCATAAAGCCTCAAAAAGACAACCCGGTGCTTCTGGTCGCCTGCATCGTACTGTCACCGGCGAATGGGTGTGGTCAAGTGAAGAAGAAGATAACGGTGGCAAACATAATTCATCAGATTCAGATACAGATGAACGGCCAATGAATCGTTTAGAACATATTGATTCCTCAGATAGTGATCGAGAGGAACAGTCTGAATTTTCAGATAATACCGCTACCGCAACAGCTGCTGGCCTTGCAGAAAATGCACAACAATTCAATGCTGCAAATAATTTAGCAGCAGTCACTGCGCAAGATGTTATGCAAGCTACAGCAGCAATGGCGCAGTTGACTGTGCCCACAATAGATGGTGCAACAGGTGAAGCTCCGCCAATCAATTTAGTTTTGCGTATGCGAAATCAGAGAAGAGAACTGCACGATATACGTTTTGAATTTGCTGTGGGTAAGGATACGGCCGAAGGTATTGCCAGCGAATTAGTCGATGCTGGACTCGTAGATACCTTAGATACGCAAGCTATGGCCATGCATCTAAATCAACTGATCGAGCAAAGAGCTGCAACTAAAACTGTTACGTTCCAACTGAATTCCGGTGTGCAACAAGGTGAAGTGCCCGATGAACGCGCACTAATAGGTTTCGCGCAGATATCAATTACCGACTAGGATACAGTTAATACTGTGGAACGAGTTGAGAGAGAGCAATTTAAATGTATGAACAACAACAATAAAATTAAATTGTTTGTTAAGAGGAGCAATATACAATAAAATCTGATATATGTTTTATCTTTATTTTTTTTATTATATTTAATTTTTTTTTACTGTAATTGTATTTTTAAATAATTTAACTTACTTAAGTTCATATTTATCTGTATGTATGTTATTGTTATCATTATCTGTTACTATTAGTATGTCATATTTTTCAAATATTTATAGTTTTAAATATATACTTACATATGTGTTTAATTAGTTAGAGTAGCGTTGGAGAGTGTAATATATATATATATGTATATGCAATTGCAAATTAAACTGTACACTTTTATATTAACTATTATTTATTCCTAATTTTCTATTTACGAAACTATAATCTATATTGTACATTATATGCTTAGGTAACAATTGTAATCACATGTACTTACAATTACATATATATGTATATCAATACTGTTGCACTACAAAGTAATCAAGATGTTAACGAACAGTTGAACTGTTAGCAAAATTATGTTGTATATCTCATTTGTGCAACGCTGTAATTACTATAATTTTTATGCTAAAATTGAAATTTTTTTACTTTTAAATTGTAATTATATTACTTGAAAATTGAAAGTTGTAAAATAATTGTCTTATTTTTATACATTTTATATTCCAAAAGTATGGCTCTTTCGAAATATGCCTATGATTGTATGTTACATTACTTTACCCATAAATAACTTGAAAACCACAATCAATCTTATAATAGAATGTAATGAATTACAAAAGTTATGTATCTGTGAAGCATAATTATAGCTATATATGCTATAAATACTACATATTATTTTTGCAACATAATTTTTAATTAAAGCGCAATCAAAACAGAGAAAAATTGTTTTCAATTACTTTTCTTATAAATACTTATATAATTCTCATACATAATTTTTTTTTAATTACTAATTAATAATGTATTAATTAAGTAAATGACAAATGCAGTATACATATATTTCTCTTAATTAATAATTGCAATTACATTATTTGCATTACTATTAATACATAGAATCACAGAAATAGTTATAATTAAATCAAATAACCGAGGTTAAACTAAATAATAAAGTAATAATGTCTTTGCCGCATAGTAATTGTTAAGTAATTAAAACTCAAATTGAAAACCAATATATACAATTTAAAAAAGCCAGTAAAATACAAATTAATAAATGCTAATTTCAAATAAAGCATATTAAAAATATAATTGTATAAAAAACTATTAATTCGAAAAATAAAAGTAATTATTTCGATAATTAAATTTTAATAATTATTGTAATGAATTGTAATCTTAGTAATTTTGCCTAGTGTTGTAAGTAATTACGAAATGTAGTCTTGTTCTATTGCTTTAAAGTAAGTCGCAAAAACAAAAAAAATCGAAATTGTATTTAGATCTTAAAGAAGAAAAAAAAACAAACTAAAAATTTTACAAAAAATATGAAAAATTTATTTTTAAAAAAATTTATGTTAAATTATTTTTATAACAAAAAAAAAATTAAAATTTTGTTCATATAAAATTGAACAAAAAAATTACCACATAAAACAACTAAGACTTTTGTGTTTTAATTGAACTAATTATATTTATATAATGCGTACATATACTATTATATATACGTATATATTTATATTTAAGTATATAAGTTCATATAATCAGGTTCATCAATTTCATTAACTTTCAGACAATTTTTTTTTATTTTTAATTACCGTTTATTAAAATGAATATTTTTAAGCAGGTTTTAATTTTTGTTCTCTAATGTCACAGTTTATATAATTTTATGTTGTTCTAGTAGTTACTAGCTGGGTATTAACAATTACTTTTACTATATATACATATACATATATACAATTTTAATATTATTTTTATACTAATCAGCTTTTTTAATTCTCTAAGTTTCATTTTAATATTCGTAAAAATTGTTAAACCAGTTGAATTAATTTTAAAAAATTATTTGAAAATTTCATACTCGTTTTTAAGAAAATCTGAACTTAAAATTGCGTAAACCTAAACTCGGTTTCTTCTTCTCTAATTAATTAATTATATTTTCAAAACGAAATCGTTTCATTTTGTTATTACTTTCTTTATTACGAAATTAAAAAATATAACATATAGCTATCGTTACGTACGCATCTTTAATATAGATACCAATTTAGTTTTCAGTTTTTTTATAAATTGAAAGTAAGAAAATGGATGCAGTTAAAAATTTTTATATAATAAGACGATGAAATGAGAATTTGCTGTGAAAATTGTCTTTAATTTGAGCACCCACCTGTGATGACAGGGTACTATGATTTGATGGACCCACTCTTTTTTGTTATCCTTTCAAGAAGAAGAGGAAAACGAATAAATTTGAGCACAGTTACAACCACACTTATTCAAAGTACTCAACGATCTGTTGCACCCACTTGTTATAATTATTTCTGTTCAATTATAGAGATGAGAAGAGTAGTTTAAATAAACCCAACTGTGTCCACAATCATAATCATGCAATTAACAAGAGAAAAGGAGTCTTAACATACCTATATGTATACGCAACGATCTAATGTTGTCATTTCTTATAATAACTTCTAAAGAAGTTTCAATAGACACATCTGTTTTCACAATGATCTTCACATAACAACTCCATTTACAAGAACAGAACAGTTTTACTAGACTCATCCGTACTCACAATGATCTATTGATCCCACTCTTATAATGATCAAAACTGCTTGTACGCTGCCGCCATCTTGGCGTGAGATACTTTAGATCATATTGAACAGTACACACTAGCCAGCGTTTATGTGTGTTTTTTGTTGCATTCAAATATGATCCGTTATAGCTACCAAATTTTAAAGACCTTCATTTAAAAAAATATGACAAGACTATTGAAAGTTGTGCTTTACAAGAAATTAACTTACAGTGCAAGACGTATTTTATTTATACATCGTACTTAAGTTTTTAAACACAAAAATAAATCTGTTATAGTCGCAATATTAATGGGGTTTCTTATCAATGCCCCCTAAAATAAATTTCATCGCAAATCAATATATGAGGGGGGTTGTCTTTATTAAAAACTCTATGTTAATACTACGGAGTATATTTTGTTTGAAAATTTCATTATAAAAAAAATTTTTACAGGTAGTTGTAAAAATAAGCGTAGACTTGTATAAGTATCGACAATCTTACATAAATTTAAGCTACCATATTCCAAATTATACCAACTCAAAATATATGTCCCCGACTCCTTAACTTAAACATGAGCATCATCAGTGTGATCAGTGTTTAATCTCTCAGAATTATTCCGTTATTAATATGCAATGTAACATTTATCATATGTTTTGATACATGGTCTATTTCAACTATTCCTCTCAAAAACTTTCTTCACAATCTCAAAATCCTTTTATAAGTGCGCTATCTTAATAATCTTTCTATATGAACAAATAATTAAAATAATTGTTATAGTACTCGATTTGGATATATCTTATTCTCTAAACACTTTTCAAAGGAATTTGTATTGTTCTATTAATTTCATATATAATTAGTTATAAATCTAAAACTGTAATAAAATTTTAATATTCTATGTTATGGGATCTCATACAATACTTCGTGAAAGACTAATATCCTAATAAGAAAACCTAAAATCTTAAATATGATTGCTCTTCTCAAAATAACTTTGTTAAATCAATCACCAAATATTCCAATGCATTTTGTGTTTCTTTACTTAGACGTCTGCATATTACCAAAAAAAAAATATAATCCAATCTTTTAATACACAAAAATATTTTACAGCCTTCCAATCCGTCAATGTGTTCACGATATGAGGTATTTAAAGGAATTAAAGGAAAGAACTTCTCTGTCTTTACAAAAAAAAGTTCTTTTAAGAATTTATATAGTTTCTTGTCAATCTTCAACTACCAAACATGGATAATTTTATTATCCATAGTTTCTTGCTAAAAGCCGAAAGGTCTTTTATGAAATTGTTTCTAATATATGTTTTTAACACACCCCCCGCCCAGACAGTACTAGCTTGGGTGATCACATGAAATAAGAATCTTGTAGTTACATTTTGTTCCAGAACAATGATTCTCTTGACTAAGTACCACAAAGAATCCAACTTGAAGTGTCCTTCTCTTTTGGAATGAGTCATTCTATCATCACTCTCACATACCAAGTTGGTTGAGGTCGTAAGGAAGGCCTAGCTCCTACATTCTAAAATCGTTTTTAGTTGTCCGTGAAATGTGATTAGTAATAATTTATAATCATATGAAAGTCTCTAGATGTCTTTGTAAGTACCTCTAAAATTATGATTTATTAAGTAAAATTAAAAACATGCAATTTTTTTAAGAATTCTTCATGTTAAAGTAATCCCAGAACACATATTAAAGAATTTTAAGACAGATACGAGAATGTTAGACTTCTTCTTTATTGTTTGATTAAACGCCAGTTGGTGTTGAAAGCACTTTAACTCAATACTATCTGTGATCACTTGGATGATCCATTGTTACAATGACACATTAAAAGTTTTTTATAACTTATTTATGTACTTTTATAGAAGTATAGGATATCTTCCTGACAGAATATATATTATGTATGTTTTAAGAGAGTACAATTCTAAATTAGTATCAGCGCTTTGTATGTGATATACTTTTTAATACACTCAATATTCAAGTTCTTGTGTATATCTTCATTCGTGATATACCTTAAATCAGTTCACCGGTTCACAACCGGTAGTCGAAATATGGTTTAATATATGGTCCATAGCTATTCAACAGCTATGGAAACATTGTTTTTAGTTTGTCCACTAAGACCTTATTTATAAAAAAAAAATTAGCAAAAAAATTTCCATGAAATTATTTATCTATTTTATAGCCTATATAATTCACCTATACACCTATTCATTATATATTATTAGATAGATACATGAAGCATATTAAAATAATCGTACAGTTTAATATTCTTAAACTTAGTGGTCCCTATTAAAAACAAATATATTATAGTGGTCCTTGGTCAAAAAAAAGTTGGCAATCACTGCCTTATGAATCATCTTCCTCTTATCACTCTATTCCTATCCTATTGGCACAAAAATTGTAGAAAATAAACGATGGCAACGCTGTGACGAGTTGTGTGTTGTTGCTTGGCATGGACGAAGGTTGTGAGAGATAGACGGAAATTAAATGCATTAAAACTGTTACATTTTAAATGAAATTAATAATGAAAACAATTGATTCTATAAATTTCTTTCATATACATTATATATTTACAATATAATGATCAAACTTTGGAGTAATTGTGTGCATATTTATTAAGTAATATGTCATGGATGCGATCAATCGATGTCAATGCTAATCATGTTATATGTATTCATCAATAACATCAAAATCCCTGGACTTCAATAAAGAATATGTAATAACAATATTTATTGCCAACGCCTATCTAAATTTCTAGATTATTTAAAGATAGTACATCTTACTTTCTAAGCTTTCCATTCGCGATAAAATGAATTCTCAGTTTTCAGTGGGTTTTATTTATAAAATCTATTATTAACTATATCTGTTCTCTTGCTTTTTTTTGTTTAAATGATTGTATTATGTTTTGTATAAATTAATTTTTGTTTTTAATTCTAAAAGACTTTAAAGTACGACATATAATTTATTAATTAAAATATTTATATCTAACAGTTATAATAAACTTTTTATTTAACTCGATTCTCCTAATAAAAGTGGTTGATCCATTCTACTTTTCCATAAATTATTGTTTTAAATTTCTTCACTTACTCATATTCATATCACTTTTATTTAATACTCGACTTTTATACCTCTCTCTATGGTAAACCATATAAGACACATTCTTCACATATTGTGCCTAGTTAGAGCCGCAATAGATTTTATAAGCAATTTAAGCAAAAAGCAAAACAAGACATTATTTCTAAGCTCTTAGGACTTTAAGCTTAAATCAATTAAAATCTTTAACAATATGCATCAAATGTAGTTCTTAAAGTATTGTATTTTTTCTATAATCTAGGTATTAAAAATGTTTGTGATTTTTTTACTAAAGTAAAATCAATTTGTGTAGCTTAGCTCTTAACTAGGTTATATTAGATCTTTAGCACTTAAGCAAAATCATTAAATAAAAAAATTAAACATTTAAGCTAATAAAATTTATATAGAAAAAATTTCTAGAGCTAAATATATTCCGATATTGTGTAATGCTATATAATTAAGATATTTTATATATATTATTATATGTATGTTTATTAATAAAAACTTTGAATTTCAAGGGCTCAGGATAACTTTCAAGACAGCACAAATGTCCTATTTTAATTCTCTAAATTACAATAAGATCCAATAACAAATTGAAGACGATCTACGATCTGGTTTCATAATAAATATACCTATGTGATAAAAGGATATGAATTTGGATTATAATTTTAGTCTTTAATTGTACGTTCAAGCCAGCATTAATTGACTCTAATTAATTAAATTATTATTGTTTCTTGAAATTAGTGTTCTAGTTGGTTGTTTCGATTTATTATAATAAACGAAAAGTCCAATTTCTATACATTAATTTTAACTTCATTTGAGATATGAACTACTGATTTGTCACATTGAATACATCTAACACAACATTCAAATAAAAACTGCATTTTAAATTGTAATAAATCGAATATTATGATATAATGGCATTATCAATTGCATTACGATTAGAAAATCGTAATACATGTTATTTATAACAATATCTGACATTTATATTGTTACATGGTTTAGCTTGAATATACCTTAAGATTAACCTTTGCTAAATAGATTGCTGAAACTACCGGGTGTATGCTAAGATAGTTTAGTTAAACTTGAAGAAAACAAATTTTCTCAACTCTGCATTACGAGCATCAATATCTTATTAAGTCTTTAACTTCTAATTAATATAATACCAGTGCAATCTCATTAGTGCACTATTTTGGTCATAGAGTACTCATACGATTTTTTTCAACTTATATCTCAATAAAGGGATATGTTGTTAAATATCATAATAATTTATGATAATTTATGAAATTTATTTGAACTTTAGAATTACTTAAAAGTCCCGGAGGACTAAACACAATTTCGTAAAGGCTGAGACTATTTTATTTTTAAAAGTATAACTTTATTACTGGGAACCTGAATAAAATGCATTGAAATTACCCAACCAAATTTGTTTGAAGATTTAAATTGTACCATATTGAAGTTACATCTCAGTAGACTTTAAACTTTTAGTAACAATATACAATTATTTTTTCAAGATTACACAATGGTTAACAGAATAGTTCTATATAAATATATTCCATCAGTTTAAATAATATCCTAATAGTAATCAAAATTCACTCAATCATAATAGTATATGAACCAAATATAAAACTTACACAGATTAGGTAGTTTAAATTCATTACCAACTTGTTCAATATCTCAGCTGGTTAAAATAACAATCTCTTTATACTCTATATATATGTACTATTTGAGGCCAGATTTTATAGCTCACTTCTTTTGCACGACTTGGATTAATTCCTTCCCATTCATAACTTTAATTTTGTGTTTAAGCTAACTAAGGCTTAACGACCACAACAATATAGGCCAATAGGTCTAAATGGAACTGAAAAAACCTAACATAACCGACGTTAACTAGAAGGAAATGATTAATAAGCCAAAATATATTAAATAGAAAATCTATTTTTCAACTTTTCTTTAGCCCAATAAGCTTCAGACTCGATCCAATATGTTATCTGATATTTTTCTTAGAAACTAAATAAAACAATAAATCATTTAGCATTGACTATTGAAATTCTCAATTTAAAAACTCTTCAAAACTTCCGCACACTGTAGAAAACTTAATTCTGCACTGGAGACTCATGTTATTAAACTATTAACCCACTAGTCTAATCTGGAAATATCTTTAGCACACCTAGTAGTATAAATGTGATTTACTTCATTTACCATCAGTGGCTATCAAAATATAATACTATAAAGGATCCCAAATTGTAAATGAAAATAGGTAGAAGCAATTAAAGCCCTTAATATTTTTAATAAATATATTTACTTCAAATATATTCCTTAAAGTATTATATATGTGTATATAATGTACTTTAAATAAAATATTTAAAATTTGAGATAAAATGTATACTTATATATTTACAAATAATTAATAATTAATTTTCAATGCTTAGATTAAATAATTTGTAAGCATACTTTATGAATTATATTTTAATATATAATTAGAAAAATTTTAAGAACTGTCATAAAATGTTTTACAAATTTCAATAAAGCTAAATCAAAAGAAAATAAAAATGTTTTATTTGTTATAAGCCAAATTTCAATTACCATATAAGTAATAGCTCCCGCTTATTATTTTCACAGCTCTTCCACATATACAACTACACAACCTATAGCACAATGTCCGATTACTTTACTGAACTTGGACATACACCAACTGGTGACAATGGACCTGATGATATGGATAGGAACTATAGGCGCCTTCAAGTGCTAGCCATTATGAATGGTATTGATATGGATATTGAGGTGCCAGAAGCGTCGAAGCGTGCTATCGCCAAAATGCCCCTTCATGATATTACCGAAGATGATGTCAAGAATGATGTCAAATGTCCTGTGTGCTTGAAACCAGCTGAAATCGCTGAGCAATTTAAAGTATTACCTTGCAAACATAAATATCATGAGGAGTGCATTTTATTGTGGTTGAAAAAAGTAAGTAAATATTAATTACAAGATTATAGTGTGAGATATATGTATATATATGTACTTTCTTGATTTGAACGATTTTATAATTCTTTTTAAAACCTTATAACGATTTTATAATTCTTGAAGTGTTCACAGAAGAAGATTTGACTAACTTTTATTTAATTTACGGATCCTAGTAAGGCATTCTTACGCTACACGGTCTCTAATTACACAATAATTCTTAAATTATCACACAAGAAGATTAGAGTAACCTTCAAATAATGTATATTACAGTTGTGACAATGAAACTCTACATTACATTGCAGAATATCAAATCTGTTAATAGACTCAGTGAACTATAGAATAGAACTATAAATTCTGTTCTGTTCTAACCTCACAAATACTGTTAAAAGACCTGTCAGATGTGGTTGAAAAAAAGAGTATCTTACTTATTGTTAGTTTTATAAGTTCAAACTGTTATAAATAACTATATACACTGTGGCTAAGAACTGAGTAAAAACGTCTAGTTAACCTAATTTACCACACAATATAAACAACTGAATATATCTATAATCAAATCTCCCAACTTTTTGCCAACAGAGTTACAGTAAAAAAGATAATAGAAATTTAATGCTCTTATTCAGAATCCAAAAAATAATAGTTATTATAAACAACTAATAACACATCTTAAAATATTTGATAAATTGTATATATATATATATATCAATGTTATCAATGTTCACTTTTTGTGATTTATTATTTACTAAATTATTATAAAAACATTTTATGTAATTTCAGACCAATTCCTGTCCATTATGTCGGTATGAATTGGAAACCGATGATCCAGTCTATGAAGAGCTGCGTTTATACCGTCAAGATGAACCTAATCGCCGTCAAAGACAGGACAACTTAATGGATTCTATGTATTCATAATTTCAATTCTTATTATAAGCCAAAATTCAAAATATGTACAATATATATAAGTAAACAACGGTTTTCTGGTTTATCTTAATTTTATTAATAGTCAAATATTATTTAAGAATACTGGGTGCGTGCGATGATGAAATAATTTTATCTGTTAAAATATGCAAATCACAATACTTTAAATTGTCTATTTAACATTAAGAACTGTATTTAGAAATAAACAAATAATACTAAAAAAAATTAAATTTTGAAGGAATTTTAATTAATTTTATATATTAAGAAAAATTCAAGTTAAGTATTATTTTATATCACTAAATAAGATATTTTATGCCTAAAAATATGCAATAAAAAGCTCGCAAATGCAATGCTTGTTTAATGAGTAAATAAAAACGAAATGAACGAGTATAAATAATTGTTTGTTAATTAACTTAAGTGAAAAATTAATGAATACAATAGTGTTTTTATAATAGCTTTGTAACATGACTGAATTAAATAAATTTTGGAACGAGAATGTTCAGTATACAAACTTTGTTAGAAACTCGATTAAATATTTTTTTAAATATCTCAACTGTTGCAATGTTTTTCCTCTTAAACCTCTTTCTTTTAAACATTTGCTGATAAGCAAGTAATATAATTCAAAAACATATAATACATTACAGTAATACGGTATATGTGGTGTGTTTTTTTAGTTTTATATTTGATTAACGGTTGTTGGAACGAACGACTTTCGTTGTAAAATCTGATTCAGTATAAAATAAAAATAATACGATTTTTTTTTTATATGCAAGTTTACTTTGTTCCACACTGCTTTTCTTAGTTTTTTTGTTATTTTTTCTTGTCATCGTCATAATCAATACCAATTTGTTGGAGTGAAACGCGCGAATCTAGGTATAATTTCCGTCTGACTGTTTATTATTTTCTTTACTTAATACTTTAATTATAACATACAATATGGTGGAAAAGTATAATACGCGTTTTTCAATTTCACCATTATGTTGAGTTACCCCTATGTGACGAACACCTCATTTATTAGAAAATTTCTTTCAGAATTTTTTTCACTTACATAGGAATTTTTAGCTTCATGTTTATGTGAACTAATTATTTCCACATTTAATGTAATTTCTTCGATATTATTGTTAATACTTAGTATTTCTTCTAATAAAAACATACTCTCCTAATTAAACTTCTTTCCGCTTCATATTCATTTTTTATGTATTCTTGCAATATTAAGTGCAAGTCTATACATGTACCCTACGCACACATTGAAGTATGAATATATAAAAATAATATATAAATAAAATTAATAGTGCTAGAGTATTATAAATAATAATCGCAATGAATCTCAATGAAAATATCAAAATTTTATATATTCTGTTGTAGCCCCAGGAATTGTGAAACGTAATGTAACCCTACATAAATACATTTTGACAGTTTGCTTTTCATTTCGTTTCATGTAAACTATTTTGACAGAATTTTCACAATAAGCATCGGCTGTCGTTCGAGGCGCTGTAATTTACGTATTTGATTTATATGTTTCGCCGGGTTTTTTATTTTTTCGTCAGATTTATTGATTTATTCTTTGTTTATACATAATTGATCAATTTAATTAATAGATTAAAGTGAATTGTTAAAAATTTCGTAAAATGACCGAATTAAATAAATTTTGGAGTGACAATGTTCAGTATACAAACTTTGTTAGAAACTCCATTAAAAATTTTTTTAAATGCCCTATATGTCTCAATGTTTTTTCTATTAAACCATTTCATGGTAAGTAAAGCAATTAATATAACCCAAAAACATAATACAGTACAGTAATACAAAACACGTGTAGTGTAGATTAAGAGTTGTTGGAACGAACGTCTACACATTTATATTCTTCCTAACTACATTCGTTTGTTTTTTGTTATTGCTTTTTGTCATCGTCATAATAAAAATCTTCATAATTTATTAGTAAATTTCGTTCAGAACTCTGTTCACTTACATATAAATTTTTGGTTTCAAGTTTATATGGACTAATTGGTTCCACATTTAATGTAGTTTCTTCGATATTATTGTCAATACTTGGTATTCCTTCTAATAAAAACATTCTTTGCTAATTAAACTTCATTCCGCTTTATATTCATTATTCATTAAAATTCATTATTTATATTCATTTATTATGTATTCTTTATGCTCTTGCAAAAATAGGTATGTGCATTTACCCTACGCACATATTTAAGTATGAATATATAAATATAATATATAAATAAAACTAATAGTGCTAGAGTATTATAAATAATAATCACAACATATCTCAAGGAAAATATCTAAATTAAATATTTTTTAGTGTAGCCCCAGGAATCGTGAATCGTAATGTAACCCTGCATAAATACATTTTGACAGTTTCTTTTTCATTTCGTCTCATTTGTATGATTTTGACAGAATTTGCAATAATCATTGGCTGTCGTTCGAGGCGCTGTTATTTGCGTGTTTGATTTGTGTGGTTCGCCGGATTTTATTAATTTTTTCGCCAGATTTATTTGTTGTTTATATTTAATTGATCAATTTAATGAATAAAGTGAATGAATAGTGTTTTGATAACAGTTTTGTAAAATGACAGAATTATGCACATTTCAGAGCAACGATGCTCAATATACAAATTTTATTAGAAATTCTATTAAAAACTTTTATAAATGCCCGAAGTGCAGATCCCAGTTTTCTGTTAAACGAAATAATGGTAAGTAAAGCAACCTAAATATACTATAAAAACTTATAGTACAGTATCATATTCAGTAACACAAGATACCGTTTTACGGGAGAATGCGTGTAGTGTTTGTTTTATAGTTTTGCATGTGTTTAACGGTTTTGGAACCGGCGTTTTTTGTTGTGAAATCAGCTTCAATACAAATTATAAAATACATTTTGAATAGCTTTAATTTATAAATGGCTTGATATTAGAAAAAATGGTTGCCTATGCATTAATGCATTTTTTGTTTTTAGGGTAGCATGCAAAATAAAACCCTACTATTTTTTTATGAATAACTTTTGGGCAAACTTTTATTATTATCGTATTTGTTATTAACAATATGTATACATATATAGTGTGTGTTATATATAGGTAAATAGTATATATTATTTATTTTAATGATCATACAAAACTATATCAAAAGAATATCTCGTAGCAAATATGTATGTATGTGTGTTGATACAATTTTGTCAAAACAATTTACCATACTTTAACACATACATATTTGCTACGGGATATTGTTTTGAATCAGTTTTGTATGATCATTAAAATTAATGTTCATTAACTTGTATATATATAATACACACTTTATATCTATATAAATATATAGAATTTATTATTTATAATTTATATTATATATAAATTATTATATTAAATTATATTTAAATTATATTAAATTTATAGTTATATTATAATTTATTATTGTTTTGACAAAATTGTATCAAAACACATACATACATATTTGCTACGGGATATTCTTTTGATATAGTTTTGTATGATCATTAAAATTAATGTTCATTAACTTACATACATGCACATATAACATGTACTTATACATACATGTTATGTATGTGCGTAATATATAAAGTATATATGCATGTTCGTAATATATAAAGTATATATGTATGTGCGTAATATATAAAGTATATATGCATGTTCGTAATATATAAAGTATATATGCATGTTCGTAATATATAAAGTATATATGCATGTTCGTAATATATAAAGTATATATGCATGTTCGTAATATATAAAGTATATATGAATGTAATATATGATATATTAATACAAATATGATATATATATATATATATATATATATATGTATACATATATATGTTATACAGAAGCATATGTGTTGTACATAGACATTATATGCGTATATATACAATAGCATATATGTATGTATATGGTACATATATACGTATTATGCGTGTACATAGAATAGCATGTATATGTTATATATTTACATTATATGAGTATATATACAATAGCATATATACATACAACACAATACTATATACAGTCAGCATCAAAATAAAGTGTACAGTAATAAATTTAATAAATAAAAAGCTAAAAAAGCCACAAAAAATATAGTTTCTACAGTAAAGCACCTTGGGAGCTCAGTGATGGTGTGGCAGTGTATGGTGGCCAGTAGAATATTATTGATAATAGAATGAAAAAAATGGATTACCTAAATTTTTGAAAAGGAAATTTAGAATGTAGTGTCGAAGAATTGGAACTAGATCGCTGCTGGATTTTCCAGCAAGATAACGACCCCAAACATAACGCTTGAATTGTTAAGGAATGGCTGCTGTACCATACACCAAAACAACTGAACCATCAACAACTGAACAATCATCATACCTCAATCCCATTGAACATTTATGAGTACATCTGGACAGGAAAATTCGTGAAAGAGGCGTCACTAGCATAGACTCTCTGAAATCGGTATTGTTAGATGAATGACAGAAAATTTCACCGGAAATGACAACAAAATAAGCTGAATCAATGCCGAGGAGGCTAGAAGTAGTTCTTTATGCAAACACACGGAAAGCAAACAAAATATTAAAGTTTGGGTTTTTAGCTTTTTATTTGATGAATTTATTAATGTACACTTTTTATTTTGACGCGATAAAGCTGGAGTAATTACAGTTTTTGTTGTAAAATAAATTAAATTTTTTTTTAATTTAAAGAGAATTGAATAACATTTCATAAAAACTAAAATATTTATCGAACACACTTTTTAACTATTGGAATAAAGCAAACAAATGTTGGAAAGGTACTGTACACTTTATTTTGACGCTGACTGTATATATAGTATAGTATAGCATGGAATAATGTTAAAAAATTAAAATGTGATATAAAATGCAATACGCGTATTAACATATTTTATATTTCTTGTAATTAATATATTTAAAACAAACCCCTTTCTGTTCGACCTGTCAGCTATTCGGTCATCTTCAAAAAGCTCTTAACATTTTATATGTTCGATTTAAATGGTCGAAAACGAGCATATTCCAGCTATTCGAACATTGTAATGCTCGATTACATTGTAGAAGTACTTCTTATATATTTTTCTGTTTATATTTATAATGTTTTAATGTTTATATTTTTTAATATTTACAGAAACAAATAAACGGCTTCGTCCATATATCTTACCATGTAAGCACACAGTCTGTGAAAGCTGCATAATAAAAAACATTCGTTGTTTCGAATGTCCTGTCTGCTTGAAACCTGTGTTATTTCCGAAATTTCGCATCAATATCCGAGAATATATAGAATTGGATTTTTATTTATTGGGTTATTTATATTACTTTGATTTGCTTGATGAAAATAAAGAAGCCATTGTATTACGCGAGATCAGCCAGAAAGCCATTGCTCCAAAACCTACTCAGAAATGCTCTGAGTGCGAACGACAAACTGCTTATGGTAAATGTCTTCACTGCAAGGCATTCTTTTGCACTAGTTGCTTTACGCAAGTACACGCTACAAGTAAAGTTCTAAGAAGTCATCGGCTTGATCGGATAACATCAGATGAGTTCAATTTATATGTTCCAAACAGATGTTACGCGCATCATAATGTCATAAACTATATTTGCATAACTTGTGATGAAGAGCTATGCAAGACTTGTCGGCGTCTCACAGATCATGAAGACCATGATGTAAAGCGTATATTTGAAGAGGTATGTTCATCTTGGCGTATGGAAATGTTTTTTTTTTTGTTTTTTTGTTGATAAATTATATTGATTAATAAATGATTTCAATCACAGAATCAACTTCACCAGGACGACATTACTCATATGTTGGAGTCATTGAAGAGATTTGATGAAGTATTAGCGAAATCAGAAAAGGTAAGTAAATACACCTTCATGTTTGTTATAATATTGCACTGGACAAAATTCAATATTTTTAAGATAAATACATAATAGCTAAATGTGAGCTGTCAACATTTTCTCTCTTAAAAATACTGCAACACTTATTTAAAAAGAGATTATTCTAATAATCTCTTTCTTTTGCAATACTCTTTCCTTTGTAACACTTAATGTAATAAATAGAATATATCATATAATATACTAGTAAATTATACTAGTATATAAAAAAAAAAATTTTTAAATATAAAATTAATACAATTTATTTACATAGTTGAGTTATTACTATGAAGCAAAAACATTTCATGTTTATGGCAAGTTTATAACATTTCACAATAATTTTTTTTTTATTAGATATTCACTAGTAAAAAAATTTGTAACTTAAAAAGGGACATAATAAATAATAAATTATAAAAAAAAAAATATACAAACTGCGTGCGTCTGTCGCCCCCTCCCTCCCCTAATATGTATACAATATTTGCAATACGCCTTTTAAACTGCGAAATGGCTTTCCACTCTAGGATACAAATACGTGTATAAATAATAACATTCTTATAAAAATATAATAACATATAGGCTTTATATAATCAATTATATAGTCTATCTGGTCTCATATAATTCAGCTGGTGTTATGTGTCCAGATGTGCCGTCAGATTTTATTTCTATGACTTCAACTTTTTCAACGCTTACTTTAAATTTTGTTGGTTCACGAGAATTTTCCGATTTATTATTTTTCTTCATATCCGCACGTTTATGTTGCTCCTCATTACTTTCCTTTGTTTCTTGTTCTTCGGAACTGTTTTGCGCATAATCTGGTCCTTCTGTTGAGGATACTACTATAGGTTTAAGACTGAGTGATAACTCCAAATCTGTTGAGTTCGTACTTGTTGCTGGTGTTGTGATTTCTTGAGTAGCTGGTTTAGCTGATTTAGTATTATTATCATCATCATCATCAATACCTTCATCATCTATTAGTAAATTTCGTTCGGAACTCTGTTCACTTACATAGGAATTCTTTGCTTCATGTTTGTGTGGATTAATCGGTTCCACATTTAATGTAGTTTCTTCGATGTTATTGTCAGTACTTGGAGGTTCTTCTATTTTTTCTACTTCTTTCTGATCTTTATGTACATGCGTTTTTTCTTCCATCTCTTGAAATTTCATTGCAAGATATCTGAAAAAAATTTATATTTAACATAATAAAAGTAACGTTTCTTCTATATCGTTAAAAATAGAAGATATTTTGTTTATTATAAGTACTACTGTAATATAATAATAAGTTTTGATATTGCTATTTTTATATTTTTCTATATGTAATATAATAGAAATTAATATTTATTATATATTTCTTTTATTTTGTAAATTATATATTATAAAATTATTATGTATATTTTATCTTATTCTATTGTAATTGAATACTATAATATATGCAATTATTTTTTAACAATATATTGTGGCCCTATATCAATTGTTATATTTGTGTAGTGTAGTTTATATATATTTTAATGTTATTAATTGTTAAAAAAAATATATTGTAAATTTTTTAAACTATTTTAATTACTATAGAGACTATAACCGTAGTCAATATTAATATATCATCCAGGCTTCTGTGAATATAGAGTGTGTTAGTCAACGGGTAGAATATTATGTATTATTAATATTCTTTTTTTTTTTTTTCATTTTTAAATCTATTTTGCTTGTTATAGAGACTATAATATTAATATATAATACTATAATATTAATATATCACCACGCACTTCTGTGGATGTAGGGTGTGTTATATGTGTCCGATTGTATATACATATGTCTCCTTGTTTGTTTAATAAGAAAAATAATTCTTTCGCTTGAAACTAATGAAGAGTGTTAAAGATACTACTGGAAATAAGCTGAGCTGTTATATATGGGATTTAAATAGATTCAAAAAACAAAATTGAATATACGATAAGAAAAAATTACTGTATAATTAATAGGTAATTGAGGATGCCAAAGTTTTGACAAAGTCAAAGCTAATTTTTTTCATATCATAATTTAATTTATATTAACTTATGAAAATTTTTAACTGAAATATGTGTGTTATATAAATACATATACTTACTTATCTACAAGCGGTCCACTATAATCTTCTGGAAATTTGGGTGTAAATGGTAATATATATTTATAAAGCCTTTCATTCAGTACATAAAGTTGTGCTGTTGTGGAGCACTTTACATTAAACCACCAATCACATGTTAATGCTATCTGTAGATATAAAATAAAAAGGTGTATATAGTATATAATCTTTTTAAAAAGTATTCAGAATTATAAAAAAAAAATCATTCGTTAAAAATTTATTCTGTCGCTTTCAAAATAGACAGAATTATCGTAGGTTTCTTTTTAAGTACTCTAATATGTTTTCTTTTATTGTTAGGGAATTGCAATATTTTTCTTAAATTGGGTTCATATGAGATGAGTACAGTGGTGCTTAATTACTTACATTTATTGAATGATTTGTGCCAAAAATTCTTTTATAAATACGAAAGTCGTAAAATGCATCGCAGAACACTCAAAAGTATAATTGCACAATCAACTGATATAAACATATTTGGTAACAGACCTCGGTCAAATTTTAAACAGCATGTATGTCACTGCTCTATTTGTTTTTTCTTGAGTGATAATTTAAAAAATAAAATTACTTTTTCTTTCGTTTAATAAAGTGATGATTTAATGTTGGTCTTTAACTAGAGTTCAGTACGTCACTGAAGTCTTCAAATTTGAGTTTCAAAATAATTGTAATATTTAAAGATTGGCAATTTAATATTCAAAGTTAGGAGGAAGGGGTATTCAAATATTAAACTAATTATTAATATTAATTTATTACTAATTTTTAAAACCATCATTCCATTGTGATACTTTAACTTACTTGACTGAATATTGTGCCGTTGGGGCATAAAAATGAGGCCTTGCCACCATTTAAATCACAATAATGCCATACTTGACAGTTCGTCTCAGGATCTCCAAAGAAACCCTTGTACCGTTGTTGAGTGCAATCGAAGGATGTTTGCGGTATTTCAGCATAATTTGGATAATCTATACCTGGGCGGCCTGTGCTGGGTCCGGGATGCTTATCTAAAGTAACAAATCTCTCACTTCAATGAATCATTACTCACATAAATCAGCAATGACTTACTTGGTTTGATGGGCGTTAATACATTTATCGTTGGCGGTGTGCCATGCTCTTCCTGACTGCCACCGGCATTGTAATCATAGTCAGCTGCATTTGTTGGCGTTTCGTGATGTTGTGGTGGATTAGCAACAATTGTTTGAGTTTGCTTTAAGTTGTTCAGTATTGTAATGAGTGTTTTTATTGAATTGTCTATGTTGTCGGCTGTCAACGTTTGTGGTAAGTGATTGCTAGCTTGCAACTTGTGTAAAATTTCAGCCAGAGATGAAGAGCGTATATCAGGCAATTGATTGGGATCAGGTATGCTTTGTGGTGCATGCTGCTGATTTTTGTTACTGTCGCCAGCATAGTATGCAGGTAACTTCGCCGATGTTGGAGTTGGAGTGACGTGCTCTGTTTCTAATTGCTGGGGTGTTGGTGTTGATTCAATACCTTCTTCATAGTCATTAGACGATTGCAGTTTAATGGCTACTTGCTTGTAATTCGGTTTATTGGAATATGCTGTATTGGAAAGTTGTGGTGCTATTATTGTTGGACGCCTTGTTGGATAATTTTTCTGTTGCTCTTCTTGTGCGACTGCTTGTAAACGTATTGTAGGTTGTTTTTTGTAAGCTGGGCGTACAGTGGAACCATAGTATTCTGCAGATGTTGGGGTTGCTGGTGGTAGAGCGGTTGTGATGACTATATACGCTGCTTGTGGTGGCGCTGATGTAGGTTTAGCAGTTATTTTTAGTTGTTGAGTTGGTATGCTGCCGTGCTGTTCTTCATCCAAAGACTGCTTAGGCTCTTCAATAATGTAGTCTATGTACGGTGATTGAGAAGGACTGAAAATATTGTTTAATTAAAAAATGCTGACCAGGACAGAAAGTTTGGAATTAAATAAATAAATAGTAAAATAAATTAGTTAAACGATGAAACTATTTATAGTTTGTGTGTTTATGTTTGCGGTGCGTAAGCGGTTTCCTAAGCGGTGTATATACTCACCCATCATTATAGGAATGTTGTCTTAATTTTTGTATCTGTCCTTGTTTGTGTCCTTGTTGTTGACGTACCACTTCCAATTCACTTAAAAACTTTGGTACTGGCAAATATAAAGGTTTTGCATTCGAATAATGTTGTTGTTTGGCGGAAATGGCAAGTTTTGAGGAAGGATGTGGTGTACCAATGACAGGATATGTTGCAGGATTATGCGTTGCTGCATAATTATTTTGTAATTTATGTTGTAGTGGACGTTGTTGATGTTGTTGATGTTGTACTTGTTGTTTTTGTATTTCTATGGGCTCAACGTCAACAGGTGCTGCAGACGAAGCGATAATAAATATTTGCTCTGTTGGCGGACCAGCAGTCGTATGTGCTTGTGTATGCTGTGGATATTGTTTCACATATTGGTCATGTTCACGTAAACGTTCACGTTCCTTTACACGTTCACGTTGTTTAAGGTGTTGTTGCTGTTGTTGTTTATTGTAACGCATACGTTGTTGTAAATAGAGTACATATTTTTCCTGAGGTGTCATATTTTCATCATTTAAGTACTTGTAATCCTGTTGCTGTTGTGTAGTGATGGGTGTTGCATGTGATGCATGCTCCGATTGTTCATTATTGAAAAAGTTTTCAGGCTGCGGTGGATGAAAGTGTGGATAAGCTGGGGCATGTAGTAATGGTTGTTTTATGCGAAATGCATTTGGTTTTTGTTGTTGCTGTTGTTGTTTTTGATGTAATGGTTTTAAGGCTATTAAAGCTTGATGCTGCGGTACGGATGATAATGATTGTGTGGGTTCATTGATTATATGATAAATTGAACTAAAATATAAAAAAAGTTTTAATAATGAAATGAGGAAAACCGTACAAAAATTTTATGAATGTGTAATAAATTTTATTTTATGGTTAGTTATTGCTAAAATAAAGTTGTAAGTCTCTAAGCAATGCAAAATCTCTAAAAACTCTTTTTTGAATACACTTTTATTATAAGTTAATTAAAGAAAAGTTAACTTTTTTTATATTAAAATTTATAATTGCTAATGCATTTTTTTTTCTATTCCAACATTATCTAACATTTGCCCGAAGATGTAAATGACATGCATTTTCAATTTGTTACAATATGCCTGTTATGCCAAACAGTTTACATACATATACTACATATACAATACATATGTGATGTATATGTATTTTATCTGCAAAATTAGAATGCAACTCATGCAATTCATAATGCATTATGGAAAGCCGCACCGATTGTTTTTGCCGGTGGCATATTATTTTTGCATAATTACAAAATTCGATAATTGTCTTCAGCATGTTTTAGTCACTTTTATACTAAAAGTTTTTTATGTATATTGTTAAAAAAAATGTTTAATATACAAAAAATTGTTACACAAGGAACAATTATACTAAATAAAACAACAAAGAGTTCATTCGGTCAGTGTATAATAGTAAGATTTAACAAAAGACAAATTGGATATACGACAATAGAACTCTTACTTAGCTTATTACTTTTCTATCTTTGATTATAGATTAGTGAAAAAAATAAACTAATTAATTATGCTTTATATATGATAAGAAAATCTATTAATTTATCATATTCTATTAAATTTTTTTTTATAAATAATTGTTCTAAGTTTGCTAAAACACGGGCAAAGATCAAAAAAATATTTTTCTCCTACAGGTCAAAATGCATCTAATGGAGACTTATCATCCATCGGTTCATGAAAACTCAATGACTAAATTCACGTTTAAGGAATAGAAAAAAGAGTTAATATTCTGGTTCTTAAATATATCGAAACCAGTATTGAGGGCATATTATTGCTCATTTTTAAAAATATTTGGTGTTAGGATAAGGATTGACACTTTTTAATTATATATATCATACAGCGGGTTTCTATATCCGCTTATGAAGAAGGGAAAATGTTTCATCTCTTTATATCGTCTTTGATAGGCATTCTAAAACGAAGAGGTCGAGTTAGTTCGAAGCTCCGAAACGATGAATATGGGATGAAAATTGTGGTAACGGATAATATGTCTGCATGTCGGAGGCTATTTGACAGTGTTTTAACCATGGTTATAGAATGAATGAGAGGATTAATGTGATGATGGCCATTGTGTATAATTCACACATTCATTAAGACTTTACTTGCAAATCTGTATTAGGTGATAGCATTTCGTGTCTATCTAGACAGGGATGCTATTTCTAATCAAATTCTAAATTAGACCCGAACGAGAAGGTACATTTTCTAATCATATATTAAGAAATCTTCAATAAACAATATTTCAATCTAAAGGCTGAATGTCTTCTGTTAGTTCAGAGGTAGTTGTTAGAATAAATAGTATATACTATAGACGAAATGGTCCGTTGTACGGAACTCATTTATTTTCTATTTTAAACTATTTAGGTTTTACTTTTAATTTTTTATTTTTAATTAAATTTTCTTAAGTTAATTACTGGATCCATGTTTGTCCGCACCACCTTTCTTTATCAATAAACAATAAAATTTGATCTGAGTGAGAAGGTGAATAGAGAAGGTGAGTGAGAAGGTGCGTAAAAATTTTCTAGTATAACTCATTTTCTATTTCTTAAATTTATTTTAGTTTTAATTTTTTTAGAATGGTTCTTATTTTTTGGAGTCAGCCATTGGACCCTTATTTTGCTGCAATTTTCTTTATAAGTAAGCAGTAAGCAGTTTGTAATTACAATGAATAAAAAAGTTGTTGACTGGAAGCTATCAAAAATACAAAGAAAATTTATTATTTTAGGAAAAACTTACTTTGCTGTTGGGTGAACTACTGCAACTGGTTGATGCACACCACTTTGTGGAAGTTGAGGTGACGTCAGTGCTGGTAGACCTGTATCGGTGATAAACTGAAGTTGCTGGTGTTGCTGCTGTGGTGGCGAGTGTGAATGAGATGCTTTTGGTGAATGTTTTGGTGCTGATTGTAATAATTCCAGTTCAGCTACATTTTGTAGATGTTGCTGCTGTTGTTGGTGCTGCTCAACTTGGTTATGCGTGTCTAAGTGTGGCTGTTTTTCAACCTGTTGAATTTGTGGTGACTCCTCAATTGTTGGTTTGTTGTCAGCGTAGTTGTAATTGATTATGTTGCCATTATGTTGCTGGTTTTTGTTGTTGTCGTTGTTATTATTGGCATTGTTCATTGGCGTATAAATAATTGGTATGAAATGTCCTGGCAATGTATTTGATGATGTGAATGGTGTTAAATTGATTTTTGATTGCTTCACTGGAGGTTGATATAAAATTTGTTGCTCTTGATGGTCTTGTTGCTGCTGTTGTTGTTGTTGCAATTGTAGTTGCTGATGTTCTTGTTGTATTGGCTGCGTTTTGGTTTGTGTGTTTAATGGTGGAAAATACTGTACTGTCTTTTGCTGTAGTGAAATGCAGCGAAATATTTTTATCCTTAGTTAAAGGACACTCGTTTATAATTCATTTGAGTTTACTTACTCTTTGTGGACCGCTGTTGTGCTTATATGTAATGAGTGTTGGCGCTGCTGGTGCAGAATGCCCTGGCGGTAACAAATGTAAAATTGGTATTTTCTTTCCAGTGTTCTTTAAAGAAGCTGGCAAAGGATAGTGAGCAGAACCATATGCTATTTTATGATATACATCGCCGGCGTTGGGATAATCCTGTGAAATGTCGGTTTGTTGTGCTGTAGCTACTGTTGGTAACTTCATGTGCATATAGGCCGTTGGTATTGGTATATTCGCTGGTGGCGGTAATGGTCCAGCGCTATCTGCTGCTGTTGGTGGCAGTTGATAATTTGAAGTATGCTGTTTAGGCTAGTGATATAAATATGTCTTTTATTGGAATTTATTGAAAAATATATGCATTATGAAACTCACCCTTTGTATAGCATAGGCTTGATTTATTGGTATGTCTGAGGGTGGTAAATAGAATGCCATATAAGGTATCAAACGTCTATTACGTTCAGAAGCGCTCAATTGTTTTTCGCTTATTTGTGTAATATTTGTAATTGTTTCAAGGAAGGAAGCATCTTTTAATGATTTTTCTTGCCGTGTTGCATTATTCTGTACCTGACTTGTGTCTGGCTGAATTTGTGTGCTGTGATTAGATTTCACAAGATCTGTAATATAATTTTTACATTGAATATAATAGCAATTAAATTTATTTTCTCTTTAAAATATTGAAATTAGTAGTTTGGTAATAGAAAAAAGATTATTAAATATAACAAAAAATATAACTATTTTTTATGGAACAAATCCATTAAATTTGCATGAAATTGAAGACTTATTTACCATAGTTAGAACGATCCGATTTAGGTCAAATATGCATAGTTTTGTTTGATAACTTATTGTCTTTTTAGAGGTAATTTTAATATGCCTCTCTTACAGAAGTCTTATCCCTATTGGCAAAATATTGAAGCAGTCAATTTTCACAAGCCTTTCTTAAAGCAAAATTTAGGAAAGTCGTTCGCCCGCAGGAACAGATGGTAATCACTTGATGGCAGATCTTGACTATAAGGTGGATGCATAAAATCTTTCCAACCAAGCTTCCAAAGCATTTGGCTACTGGCTGTCCTGATAGAACACAATTTCTCTACTATTACCCAAAACAAAAATACCGTCTCACCGCAGTGTGAAATTGATTGTTTTCGCTTGACGATATCGTAAGTGATCCACTTTTCATGACCAGTCACTAACCGCTTCAGAAATGGGTTGATTTTGTTGCAATTAGGCAGCTATTCGTAGATAAAAATTTGGTCTATGAGGTTTTTGCGGTAAATCGTTTGGCATCAATACATCGAGCACCTTTTTGTATCCAGACTTATTTAAATGGTTCGAAATAGTTTTTGGTTTTTAAAAATCTTTAGTTCTTGAATAATTGAAACAATACTTAAATGACAACAGCAGTTTGGGCTTGACAATTTCCATGATTTTATCGACATTTTCGGCAATTAACTTTTCAGTGTGTGGTGCATCTTTGACGTTTGACGTTCGAAATTATCGGAACTGAATCGATGAAATCAAAATTAGGATGTCATTAGCGTAACCCGATCGGACTTATACAACATAGGATAAAGATAACTAAAGCCATCTATTTTTTGTTGGAAAAATCATGAATTTCTTTTCACTACACCTAATATTTGAGCCCCTATGCTCCATTAGACGAGAAGGACAGCAGTAAGTAAATAAGTACACCTAATATTACTTTTTATTTGTTTGTTCTATAAATAAGAGTGTAATTGTTGCAGAGATAGAAATGTCTGTTGTAAATATAAACGGTAGAAACACTATTTCAAATTGACCTTTCAGTGTGTGGTGAGTCACTATTTAAAATTTCAATTTCTTCTTCATTTTTATTTTTTTAATCTCCAAAACTCGAATTTTCAATCAGAACTTTACTCTGATAGAGAAATATATCAATTTATATATTATGTTGAAGCTGTTTTAAGCTAGTGCACTTAAACACTTACTCTTTTTTAACTAGAGGTTTCTTCAAAACCCCTCTTTGAGCCTTGACTGAATTATTGTTTATCACTTCATCAGACTAAGCAATAATTGACCTCAGATCTGCATACCTCCCCGAGGAGCCTGTAATCATTCTGAGATTTGATGACGCGGTGTTGTCAGTTTTCACAAATAATTTCAGGGCTTTATCCTTTATGTATTTTTTGATGGAATCAATGTTGATGTCCCTGAGGATGTCATTCGTCCTAATGTACCATGGAATTTATATATATATATATATAGTCAATGCATTCTGTTATGGTGATTGTTTATTCGTTATAAAAGACTAAAAGTTGGAGTAAATGCTTCTACTAGTTATGACGGCAGACTGCAAATTAAAAGTGAGAAGACAAACTCAGTAAAAATAGTCAACAAACAGTTTCCAGGGTTCCTAAAGCGATTGATTCTACATTCCTGATCTGAAGCTAGCATCACTTTACTACTCTCTTTAGAACGTTACCTTTCACAAAGAACCAAATAACTACCTCTTCAAGAATACAGATGAAAACGAGCTACAAAAAAAAACAATTATCAAACTCAAAATAATGATAATGTAACTCGTCGAACAAATATTGAGTATGTATTGAATTAATATTAAAACAAAGTAAGCTTTGAACTCCTATTAAATATTCTCCAAACAAAATGCAATGATATATTGATTTCTTACATATGTATATAAAATTTGAAGAAAATTGTCAAATAATAAATTGATTTAAAAAATTTTCATTATATTTTTTTCTGTATATAAATCGGTTCTACACTTGATGTGTTTCATTTAAAATTTCCAATCTTACGCCTTTGAATCGGTTTAGATCTTGCAAAATTTAGGTTAAATTCCATATATTTCTTAAATGTTTTGTCTTAGTTAATAATAAAAATTCAAATCAATATTCATCGGCTTTAGATGCTCTTAATTTTGACAAAATTGTATAAGTTTTAGTCAAACGCTGTCATTATGTCAAAATTCCCGAATAGCGTAAGCCGCCAATTAAGCACGCGCAGTTCTGATATTGATGCTTTAGCTCAGCGCGGTTACAATATCGGGCATAAGATCGGTGAAGGCTCATATGCAACAGTTATCACAGCTGGCTATGCTGATGAAGCGGGACACGGTGTACACTTAGCTTGCAAGATCATTGACAAAGCCAAGGCTCCTACTGATTTTGTTCATAAATTCTTTCCTAGAGAATTGGAAATTTTAACTAAGATAGATCATCCTAATATTATACAAATACATAGTATATTACAACGTGGTCCAAAGATATTCATCTTTATGCGTTACGCCGAAAATGGTGATTTGCTTAGCCATATCAAGAAAAATGGTCCTGTTGATGAGTTGCAATCCAAGGCTTGGTTTATGCAGATGGCTAAGGCATTGAAGTACCTACACGCACACGATATAGCACATCGTGACTTAAAATGTGAAAATATTCTACTATCTAAGCGTATGAATATAAAACTGGCTGACTTTGGGTTCTCTCGTTACTGTGTTGATGACACTGGCCGTGATATTAAATCGGAGACATATTGTGGTTCTGCAGCTTATGCTGCTCCCGAGGTTGTTTGCGGCCGCCCCTATGATCCCAAATTAGCCGATGCATGGTCACTTGGTGTTATTCTATTCATAATGCTCAATGCAAAGATGCCTTTTGATGATACTAATTTAACGAAGCTTTTAGAAGACCAGAATAACAAGAAGTTTGCTTTCCGTCGTAAATTACAGGATCAAATTACTGCTCAGGCGAAAGCTACTGTTGCTGTGTTGCTTGAACCGGAGTCTCATGCTCGCTGGAACTTACGTGAAATCCTAAATTGCAGCTGGTTGCGCACTGAAGACGAACCGCTTTCACAGTAATTATATACTTTTTTGATTGTTTTTTGTAGTGTTTCAAAATACTTTATTTTGATATTAGAAAAATAGTCTAAAAATGTGAAATTTATCAGATCTGTCGAACCCGTGAAAGCACCTGCACAGAAACACAGAAACTAAGAATGCGAAATTTTATACCATTGAAAGCCAATAGTGATGACAGCTGACTAACTATTTTTTCCCATATATGAAGAAGTATATGAACAACTTTTGAAAGTAGAAATCCTAAATTTTGGTAATAATGTATATCTTAAATTTGAGAACAATTTTTTCATCTCTGTTTCTATTTTTTTAAGCTCTAAACCTCAGATAATACTTTTCGTGATTTTGGAATATAGCAATAGTCTCAATTATTCACAATATACACAATGTCGTCAGACAATGTAAATTATATTTTATAACTAACAATATATTTTGGCTGATGGATATAAAATTTATATTATAAAAATAATTTTATTTTGCTACAATTAAATTACATTTTTATAAATAACCAACCATACTAGTGTGGAACCGATTTATGTCTTTAAATATATTTTGGTTAGATAACTTTTAGGTGTCCTAATATTTAGTTAAGATTTTAGTATATAAGAAAATAAAAATTTAAAAAGAATCATAATTATATATAATTTTAAAAGTTTTGTGTTAAGCAGAAACAAATAATTAAAAGTTAGTGTAAGTTGTTCTTATGTTGTAGCACCCGTATTGCTCCATTGTTCTTAGGGACGTATAAACGGTAAAATTATGAGAGTGGTGATCATAGAGAAAGAGTTCTGTTAGTTAATCTATATTAGTAAATGTAAAACTGTTACAGTTTTTATGATAACCACTTGTAGTACAGTACATGTTATTGTTATGAATGTTAAGAATCAATTGTTAGAATATTTTAAACTAATTCAATTAATTGGCTTTATATTTTTAATCGTAAAACATGCATCATCATATGATGATACATATTTATATAAATACTGTGTAAATATACACAATTAATACAATTTTTAATGAAGGTATGAACGGTATGAGAAGGTCGTCAGAGCCCGTACTAGGTGAATGTAAAGACGAAAGTATCTGAGAACATGTCCAATAGCAGATTAAGTATAAGCAACGCTAAATCTAATCAACATTATTAAATTTATTAAGCAATTTGACTGCATACAATTTTTTATGATTATTCTATACTAGTAGAGTGTAATACAATAACCCCTTCAGTTGCAGTACTTCTTAATATACCGCACATTTATTTTGTTATTACATATAATAAATAATATTACTTTAAAAGAGTGACTAACCAATTTGAAAACGAATCATGCTATATAAAGTAAATTAAACTATTGCATATAAAAAGTAAAATAATTTGAATTATTCCTTTCACATTTCAATAGTTACTTATGTTGCCAACCCACTCGTTATGCGGAACAAATTGTCTAATATACGTTTGAACTAATCGTTAGCATACTTATTATTAGTAACCCAAAAAGTTTTTGTTGTTAAAACAAAATACGAGTAATATCTCTTAAGTTCTTCTTAGTGGAACGTATTTATGTGTCTCTTGTCACTTCCCTTGCAGTTGCTGCATTCGGAAGACTTAGCTAATGTTGCTGCAAATGCTAAGAACGAACTGCAGTTTTTACTAGTTATTATTAATAATGCCTTAAGATATACAAAAGATACATGAGACACATTTGTGTAGGTTGTTAGCTACGAGTCTAGTTCAATCACTTCAACCAAATTGCTACTTAACCACAAACTTCAGTATTTTCCGATTACTTATGTGTCTCCTGTTGTTATTTGGGATATATACGTATGCTCTCTGGCAGTATGCTTTTCTATAAATGTTTTAATATAAATTTTTATTATTTTACTAATTTTTATGACAAAAACTTTTAGTTATTAATACTTTAAATGCTTACGTGATATGCAAATTTTTGCATACGTCTTACACACATGGGATGAACTAAGTTAAAATGTTTTAAAATTTCTGTTTAAAAGTTTCTTCATTTTTAAGCTTCTCATCGTAGCAATATGCGAATACATGGCAACTTGTGGGTTTTGTGTTAAACAATTTATTAATATTGTTTATAATTATTTTTTGGTTTTCGTTTTTTGTTAAATTGTTAATAAAATCAATTATGAACGCCTCTGCTATGTGTTGCGCTTACTAGTGGCTATTATGACCATTATTGTTCACCTGTTCCACACATAACTAATGACTTATGGTGGAACTTAGCTTCCTCAAAACAACTTTGTTCCATCGTGTTGTGCTCAAGTCATTCACATTAATTAAATTGTAGCATAAAGTCATAAAGTCATTATAGTTTGGCCAAAATGTATGTGTCTCCATTTGGCACGTCTTCGTCATATTCACGTTGTGCAAATATTTGAACCATTAATTTTGGTGTTTTCTTCTTGTCTTATGAAGACAAGTCTGGGATGTATGTTTTGAATTTTGCGATTTGCGATTTGCATCTACACTTGAAACTATAAATAACTTGAGACTGTAGTTGATAGAAATTTTAATAATAATCAATATAAAATGTTTTTATATTTTCACTGCAATTGCAGAAAAATATTAACAGTTTTTGAATGCTCACGCCTACCTGAAATTATAAAATGATTAAAACTGCAAATTGACTTCAAGTTGAGCAATTAAACTGTCTACGCTCGTACGATTATCAATTTTAAATAAAGTGCCTTGAAAAATCTTGTTTTAATAGATTTATCTTAGAGCCGATTTACTGACTGCCCGGTATCTTTAAAACTGTGAGAAACTTAAATTTTTGAAGATATTTTAGCTAACTTAATTAATATTCTAATACGAAGTCAATTTAAAATATGTTCAATTAATATTTATAACATTTCAAAGGCCTTAAATGCATTTGTATAAAACCAAAATTGTCGCCGTTTAATAAAAATCATTTTTCATGCCAATATTTTTACAGTTTTAAGAAAAACCAAAAGTCAGAGGGAGCTAAATATACTAAATAAATTGCTTATTGCAACAATCCATAATTTAATTCATTGATTTAGGCGAAGGTTTTTTCGAACTGTGTGTACAGGTGCATTCTCTTCATAGAAAATAATGTTTTTATTTTAATAATCGGAGCTTTTTGAGGAATTTTTGCATTCATATAATCCAAAAATATGAGTTATAAAATTGTATTTCTAAAATTATTTTTGCAACCCCAAAAAACAGGCAGTGACACTTTTTTCACCGATTATATGACGCAAACTCACCCTGGAGTTCAAAAGTCAAATTTACTTTTGTTGTTGTTATTGTTGTTGTTGTAACCCGCCGGGACCTGAAAGCAGATAACATGAAAGGATTACAAGACGAATATATGGGATAAGGAATGGAAAAGGTGGGAATGAGTGTTGGGATGAAGGAAGGGAGAGGGGTGGGAATAATTTGGAACTAACCAGGTCGAAGAAACCTAGCTACTTCAAGGGGACGAGTCCAAAGGTCGATTGGACTTAAATTGGTGTGTGCGTTGGGGCAAGAAAACAGATGGGCGACGTGATGGGGCGTGGAGCTGCAGTTTGGGCACACATTAGGAATGGACGTGTTAATACGTGACAAGTAACTGTTAAGCACATGGCTATATCCTGATCTCAATTGAGATAGGACAGTTCTTGTCGAACGAGGAAGATTACGTTCATCCTGAGAAATGTTAGGCGGAGCCCTATTGAGGGCTTATAGGCTTATAGCAATAAAACGATGCACAATATATCTTTTCTTTTCCTTACTAAATCGCTTCAGATGTTACTGATCAAGTCACATGCAAATGTGTTTTTATTGTATTGCTTACGAATGCGTCGTCCATGGAGCACATATCTTTTTTTTTTGAAGGAAAAATACTCAGAAAAATTTTTGGCCCCGTGAAAGAAAACGGGATGTATCGCATAAGATACAACCACGAGCTAAAACGGTGAATATGCTGCAATCAACAAATTAAAAAAAAACAGCGATTAAAATGGATTGGACACGTGACAAGAGTGTCGAATATGAGAGTACAGCTTAAGATTTATGAGAACGAAGTAGGAATAGGCAGAAGAAAAGGGCGACCAAGGAGGATAACACAATGGAAGGACAGTGTGCAGCAGGATTTAGAAGAAATGAACATAAGAAATTGGAAAACAAAAGCAAAAAACAGAAAAATGGTAGGATGTTATTAAACAGGCTTAGGTCCTACATGGACCGTATAGTCACGGATGATGATAATGATATGATTATTGAAAGAGAGCAAATTGATCAATAATGATATTAAAAAAAGAATAATAATTTCAGTCTCATAATCATAAAAATAATTAATAATTACAGCCATTGTTATCATACAGCAATCGTTATAGACTTTCCTATATGAATCATTTACTTTCACATAAAATGCTAAGCCATACGATGTGGCTACGTTACAGATATTTGGATACAATATAGTTATCAAACACTTATTCCTTTCTACAACAATATAATCACAGATTATTAATATATAAACACTGTGAGTGTTTATACACATTAAAGATTTATGATGTTGGAATTAAGCATCTCAAGAACATCAATTTTTACATTTTGACAGAACATTTGGGTTACTGAAAAGTGTGTACTCGAGTGATTTAGAAAATTCTTATTCTTCAATTCTTTGAAATACATCAGCAAGAAGTTCCAAGATAAAAACTACCCATATAACATATTATTCAAATCTTAAAATTGCAATTAACACTTCCACGAAGATGTTTCGAATCAATTGAGGTCGTATATATAAATTTTCTGAAGAAGTTAAGACCATACCTCAATCGTCCCATGTTAAATGTGTGAAGGATTAGCTGAGGTCAGATCAAACGTTGACTTAGTATTATTATATTCCATGTGGTGAATCTGTAAGGCAGGCGTTAAGGGAAATTCTAATTGATTCTGTGTTTTGTGTAATAATTGCGTAAACTTTGCACTCTAAATGTACATATAAAAGTTAATATGTATCAAATTAGTTTGTTTAATTAAACAATTATGTATGAATTTGTTAAATTAATTTTTTGATGACTTGAACTCAATCATTTTATTCCATGCTCCACCTTTTGTAAAATTAATTCCATTCACTATCTTAACGAGTAAATTTAACAATATTTTGCCTCAAGTGTGCATTTTGAACAACGCATAATCATGTGAATATGACTGAACACTGTATGTTGTACTGTTTGAAAAAAAAAAAAAAATTCGCATTTCTAAATACTATTACGTTTAAGTAAATATTTGCGGAATAAATTTGCATTTAATTGCACTTCATCGGAAAATGTCAAAATTTCATTTCAACAACAAAGCCAACAACTGAAAAAACACGCCCGTCCGCCCGCGAATGCATAAGTACAATTTTGGATGTATAATTTTCTATATTAAATCATCATCTGCATGCCATGTCACATTAATGGCATTTTAGACAAATCATCCACAAAATCAAAATGAAATAATTCAACAATTGAAGGAAAAAAATGCTGAGAAAAAAGTACATGAAATGTATTTAGCCACAGGCATTCACCTGCCAAAAATCTGTTTATGTGCAAATTGCAAAAAAGAAATGAACACTTAAATACTTTATTTACATATCTACATTTTTGTATGGTGTATGGTGTATGGCTGCACCAAAAATACACATACCTCCCCACCGGTTGTACGTAGATACAAGTACGTTTACTCGTACGAGTAGATACAATACAAGTACGTATACTCGTAGATACAATATCGAGCAAATATGCAAGAGTGTTGGGCAAATAAGTGTCCCGTGGCTTAGAGACGCACATGTGTGGCGGCTGTATGGACAACAGCAAGTCTGTATGGATATTGTTGCTGAAATTATTTATCTAATAATACAAACAGAAAAACAATTTCTCTCTTTTGTTGATATAAGGTTAGTATGTGGCTGTGCATCTATGCCAATGCAGGAATGCTTCAACTATGCAACTTTATATGAATTTATTTGATATTAACGCATTTCAGTGGAACGTTGCGCATCTCATCGCATTATGCTCAAATGCTGCTAAGTGGAGTGAATATTGCAAATGTTTATGCGGTTCACTTAATGCGTTTTGGCCATAAACCAATATATCAACCATTAAAAACATTGCGTTGTTAACAACTTTGATGATATTTTCAGTGTCACCACAATGCACTAAATGACCGCCCTCGGTCACCAATAATTTTTCACAGATATTTTATTTCATTGTTTATTTTGCAGTTGGTAAGAAAATATTAATACCAAAAAAAAAAATATTGTATTTTACTTAACAGAAAATAAAAATGCAACGTTTGATTATTTTCGTTGCACTGAAAAGCTGTTTATTTGGATTTACTTAAAAATTGAATTGCGAGTTTGGATCAAAATATCCAGGAAAATAGTTCCTCCAACAATAGTTCCATCAACTTTTTGTTTTTTAAATGAGTCTCCTTTTAACTTTAAATACTTTATCTGAAGGTCCTCTAATATTTTGATTCCTTCCAAATATTAATAATGATAGCCTAACACTACCATATTTTATATGGTCAAGTCGATGCAGTTAAATCTCTTAGCACTGAGACTATTCTTTAAGTTTGGAAACAAAAAGAAGTCATTGATGGAGAATTTTAATAATTTTGATTAGTTGACAATTCGTAATGTGTTGAATCCGTAAACTGTCTTGATGGCAGAATAAATTTCGTAGCCAATAATACATTTCATCATCTTTCAAGTGATTTTTGATGTAAATAAAAATTAATAGTAGAAAGTAATAGCAAAAGTAACAAAACTCCAAAAAAATATGCAAACAAAACAAAAAAAGTCAAGTACGGCTTTGGATCAGTTGGTTAAGATGCGCTGATTCTGAGCTTCACATTTGGCAGGACCCGAATTCGAATCCTGGTACTTGCAGTCTGAAAAATAATTATTTACGAATAATTAAATACAAGAATATTTCCAAGATCACTGATGATGGGTGTTTGGCAAAACTCGAAATAGCTGTATGGTCAGCTAAAAATTCAATTAATTAAAATAATATAAAAAAACAAAATTTTTGTTGTTGTAGTTCACTACTATTCAAAAAAACCTCTTTATAAAATGTTTAATATTTACAGTGGCAACAAGTAGACGTGGTAAATATCCGGTAACGCCTGACAAAACTCGTATTAAAAATAATACTGCTAATAAGTATTTAAAAACCTATTAACATTTATTCTTAGGAGGGATAATGTACCTTACTACGTACAAGAGCTATTTTGCTATCTCTAAAGAAACTTTACTGAATTAAATGGTAGGAATTAGGTTTGAAAGTAAATCTAATAATGTATCTTGGTTCAAGATCTCATACCTCATTTAATTTGATGAAAGTCGAATGTCGGTACCTAACTTGTATTCACGCAATCGTAGAGTATGAGTCGCTAGAACTAAAATTGCAGTCTACATATCTGTCTTTATTAGTAATAGTTTATTACTAAGAATACGTAGTTTTATAGTTTTATGTGTTAGTGTCTGAGGTAAGATATCACTGTGTCTGTTATTAATATTACTTATTATTTATTCATATTAATAATACTCAGTTATTAATATTAATAATACTTATTAATGATAGGCAGTAATATAGGTATATACAATTTGATTTTAATTTGTGAATTTGTAATATAAATTTCATATTGGTAACCAGAACATCTCCACTCAATTGTGTGTGTATGTATGTTTACTTGGTATCAGACAGCATAGCAGTAAATTTTAATACATAATAGTATGAATGTAATTTAAGATTGATAACGGGTTTCATTACAGTTCATTATGGCCTGAAATATCACCTTCATAAACTACGATTATCTGCTAATTTGAAATGCAGATTAGGTCTCGAAGATGAGGAAACTTATATGCATATTTTTTATGACTGTTCAGCTTTAATAACGCACAGAGAAACTTGTTTTATATGGAATATCTGTCACCAGAACATTTTAAGAGCTCTTCTCTAGATTTAGTTCTAGACTTTATTCACAAAGCTTTAAAGGACTTTGTGAAATCAATAGTGAAATTGGTACAATAGGACTCTACTGACCGTAGTACCGTGTAATGGTCAAATGCGGGTCGTTAATGTTGAAAACTTTGACTGCTTAGATGCGTATGTATATATCTTATGTTATGTTGTTGTTATGCAGATTTTTATGTTAGACCATTGACCTGATGTACTACGTCATTTTTACGATCCTTTTGAACGTTTAGAATTAACTTGAATGAAGACCCTTGAGAGTAGTTTTAGGAGCCCTTCGTACGAAACCATAGAGTAACACTGTTATCAATTTTTATTTATAAATGGATAATATATTTTTAGATAAAAAAGTTTGCAACTGTTAAATAATGGGTTGAAATACTGAATTTTTGTGTAATAAAAGCTTATTTAATGTTATGTGGTTTTTGCTAGAAAACTTTTTATCGAACATAAGATCTAAGAGGGTATCTTCATTTTTTATGTGAAAGTTTATATTCATAATTCTTCATTTTAATAATATGTTTGTCTAGCAAATTTTGTGTAATTAACTTATTCATACTAAATAGTGTTGCTTTGTTATTAAGTATAATTAGATGACATAAATAATTTATTGGAAGTTTTCTGTTATATTTCCATATCTTTGATAATTGTTCTTTCATATAAAAACAAGTCATTAACAATTAAATTTATACTGCAACACCATTTTGTTATTTTCATAAATCGTATTTAATTAATAGCTTTAATAAAATCTGTTACCGTAAGCGTAAGCGGATTTGACAACTAATTTGCTCTTTCTTAACCAAACCGAAATGAAACAATCTTCAGTAAAGACAAAATTCATAAGCGAATTGGTGCAATTAAGCAAACTGTAGTGAATTTATTGCGGTTACAGATACAAAAACCAAACTTGCTAACAATATTTGAAAAACAGAACATCCGCTTTCATATATTTCTGACACAATAAATAGTAATAGGAAATATTTAATAACGAATGGTTAGATTAAAAACAATAGAAATATTCATATGTATATAAATATATGAGTATATGTATCTTGTTTTTTCTTCAATTTATTTTAATTATGCACTCTAGGCAAAACATACTTAGAGGTCTTCAAACTTTTGATTTTTTGTTACATACAAAATTTTTGCAATAAGATTTTGTTTATAAAAGTGAATGTAACTAAAAAAAATCCATTTAAAAGATACAATATAGTTACGATCGTCAGACAGTGTAACAGTCTTTTACTCAGCAAATAAATAACATGCTAACTATTAGAGCAATGTAATGTATACAATTTTTATTTTATCGAAGGTACACGCCCACACGACCACAATACTGAAGTCTTTGTTCGTCTGTCATTTAAATTGTTAAATATAAGAAAAGGCTAGACGTGCACTTATTTTAGTAACTGGTTTGGTCCAGTGGGTTTGACTACGGTCTCACATTCGGTGATTGATTTAATGTCAAATTGATCGTTTGGAAAAGACAAGCTCTATTTTAAACCATCGTTAGTAACAGAAGCACACAATAAATGTTTGTTTTTTTTTTTTAATTTAATTATTTAAATGGTAACGTAATATATTAATCTGAATTTATCTGCTCAGTTTAATTTCCAAATAAAAATATTTATTCAAAAAGTTCATTACACTGCACGAGTTGAGTTTCATTTGCATATTTTCGCATTTTTAAAATACTTCCGTTTTTGTGAAGGTTTCTTCAGATACACTTTTCCATAACGAATCTTATTAAATTCGTTTAACAATACAAACTATGCACTTATGAAGATTCACAGCTTTTTATTAACATTTTCATGGTCAGTGAAATGTATGAATGAAGTGAAAGATGCGAAGTATAATTTTATAAATTTATCTTAAACTGACTGACAAAGTGAAAATGATAATTATTTATGAAACATCAAGTCTGTAGATTGTTACTTTAATAAATAGGTATTTAATTTGAGAACTTCTGACTTCTTGCGTTTAAATATAGTAGGTTTGATAGCTAGTCCATTTTTAAAGCTCTTTTCCAAAGCTTAAAGAGAACATTATATTTTTGTTCAAATCATAAATTATTGCTTTACTATTTTTTTTATTACATCTACACTAGTTTCATATAGATTTTCACTGGCTTGGACGAGATAACGAAAGTAAACTTATCAAATCTCCTCAACTTCATCTGGAAAACCAAATGGTTTAACAAGGATCATAAAGGTTAGCAACTCGCCTCTCCCGGAAATATTTTTTGAGGGCATCACAATGGGCAATATATGCCTCCAAGTGGAAGTGCTGACAATTAGCAGCACGCGCCTTCCGAACCTAACCTTCATATAGATTTCAGTTAGTTAGACGATTAAGATAACTAGTTGCGTTCCAAAGATTTTACTGATGATTTCTCGATATATATGAAACATGACTAATTTAAGAATTGAATGCCTTAGTTTGTATTTAAAAGACATCTTCTTTAAGCATTTCAATAACTGCGTTAAATAGCCATAAATTAGCTCTAAATCCTTTTTTAGATTCAGAAACAAGCTTATCACATCTTATAGGCCTGCTTCAAGAACAATATGCCACAATGTTGTGAATATCAACCAAGTTTTAATAAACCATCTAAAAATAAAACTGTGCAGCTACACACTGTATTTTTAAATATTCATCAAAAATCCGATGGGCTGAAGCATACGATATTATTGTAAAGTTTCCTAGAATTGTCGACTATATATAAGTAGCAAACATCACTCTAAGAGAGTGTATTTGGATTAAACGTGACATGCTTATAACCAATACTACATATTATAAAGATACTGTTGTGAGTAATTGGCTTACACAATGTATTTAAATCGAATATTTCAGTATATATCACCTTTAAGATCAGAAGAGAAGACACGCTACAGCTAAAGTTAAATAAAAATATTGAATATATTATCATGATCGAGAACTTAACCATGAACTCATACAGAGGATATGAAACAGTGCAAAACCCTAGAACATATATATCAATAGTAATAATATGCTAAAATAAATTCATATTATTTAACAAATTAAATACAATAGGGAAACTCATCTAAGCATATAAATTTATCAAATGTTTAATTTTATGCGTTTACGTACACAGTTATGTAAACGTTATAAATTTATTCGATAAATTTTTCGTGTAAATTTATCAAGTTTGTGTGAACTATTTTTCATACAAAAATTGACACTTCATTTATTAAGCAGATAAATTTATACGTTTATATGGTTTATAAGACATTTATCAGTTTAGGTGAGTACCCCTAATATCTTTAGTTTAAAAAAAATTGTGTAATAATTAAATAAAATCAAATACTCAACACATTACGCCTTTTTGACCATTTTTATGGCAAGATGTGGAGCTCTAAAAATTAAATAAAAATTTTGGCTTGCATGTTTATCTAAAGACAGATTTTATTCCTGTGAGTAACAATCTTAAGGCAACAAATTCAATTCACGTTTATTTACCATATACCGTATGACTAAAAACACCGTCACTTTGTGAGGTTAAAAGGTTATGATTTTCAATTAAATTTAATGCGGAGCTCAACTGTCCCAATCTATCTCTTAAGGAATAAAATGAAAACTGTGACGTTAATTGTTGCCATTTGCAATAAATCAAAACTACTAACATAAATAATTTTCTTGAATAAAAAGGGTGTATTTACGAATTGATTGTGAGACCAAAGATATAATTTACAGAAATAAACTATGAACTACAACAAATCATTTGGAAAATAAAGGCGGATCTGATTTATGGTATGAACGATCTTAATAACTAGAAAAGTACAACCTTCAGGGTTACTCATTGAATCTTGCGTAAGTTAACTACTAAGAATTGAGTTAATCGTGTTTTAAATTGTTCGCTGCTATCTGAGATAGTAACTCGCATTGTGCAATAATTACTTTTTAAAGTAAGTTAAATTGTAAAGTAATTTATGTTGATATACAAAAGGAAAGAAAATAGAGCAAGTTTTTTATGGATCTTTCAACCAATAATAGTCATAACATAAATGAAGTTTCCAAAACTAACTAATTAATTTTTGTGAATACAAAACTCATTATTTATTTAGTTAATGCATTAACTGCACTTAAATTTATTATTGTTTTAATTCTTTTTTAATTTTCATTGCACAGAAAGGCATGTGAGCGAGCATTTACTTACACATATAAGTACTATCTATTATGATTCTCTTTGTAAGATGTAACAAAATAATGACCATAATTAGGAAATCAACTATTTTTTGTTACAAAAAAATTTTTTTTTTAAATTTTTTACTATTTAATTTTTACAACATTCACTTTTTCTGCCTTAAGTAAATTTATATTTGGTATTGTATGTCAGCAAAGAGGATGACTGGACTGGACAAACGTACAAAGAGGCCACATATGTACATTACAAACAACATTTAGCAATTGTCGTATCTGATGTGGTACATGCAAGCAAGAAGGAAACGCTAAGAAGTAGCCAAGAGTAAAATTAATGAAATTGCACGCAATTCGCAAGAGTTGGAAAAAGAAGCCCCTGCCTCAAAAGCTGCGATATAGCATGCTGAAATGTAATAATTAATTTAAAAAAAAAATTAACTCGTATTATAAAACAATCTGCTAGCAGATGCACGTTTAAAAAATTACTATTATAAACTCTGTAATGATTTTTATGTAATTCGATGCTATTTCATCCAACAAAAATTTTTCATAGTGACAATTGCAATAATTTATATTGCTTAAAAAAATTAATTTAAAAATATTTATTAACAGCAATAGTGAAATAAAGCAGTTGCATTATTAGCATTACATTAAGTGGCTTTAGATAAGTTAAAAATTGATTGCAATTTTATGAAATTAAATACTGAATATCAAATTATTCGCATATTTCAATAATCCGTACAAAATAATTCTTCATAATAATACTGCCGTCTTTCCACTTTCTATAATTGGTGATTAGTCGCTGTTTTATTACCATATTCCTCGTACGAGCAAGATAATAGAGCAATAATATATCCCTTCCAATAACCTTTCGTAACATAATATATATTTTGTTCTTACCGATGAACAGTCCAACAACCTGTCAAAAAAGTCAGCAAAGAAATCGAGAGTATATTATAATAAATTTAAAAAATTATTGTAATGTGCTATATTTCTTTTTTTTTTATGTATAATTAAGTGCTATTTTTTAAAAAGTCTTTCCTAAATACTTTTAATAGAATTAAACTTTGAAACTAGTCAAAAATAATAATAATTTTTTAGCGGGCTAATTGTTCAATTTAAATAGAAATACCTATAGACTTATATAGAGACTTATATTTTTTGTGTAGTTAATAAATTTTATTACTGTATGCTGTATATATTACTGTCCCTCGTTTTTTCTTGCTATCTTTTTTATCGCTTTTTATCATTTCTTTTTTTAATATTTTTTTTTTAATATTCCTGTAAATCATGTTTGTTTTTTCTTCCTTTTGCACTGCTTTTTGTTCTAAAGGGTAAAGAATTCCTTTCCTATCTCTCTTTCTCTTCAACTATTTCTCTCTCTTTCTCTCTGTCTTTTGCTATTGCTTTTTCTGTTGCTTTATTAATCATTCTCAGTTCCCATCCCTATTTTTCCTATCGGATCACTATTTTTGCTATCTTATCACTCACTCCCCTGCGTTTTTCTTATCTGTCACTCCTTTCTCTTTTTCCTGCTTTCTTTTTATCTGTTTCCCTATTTCTCTTTTTTCTGTTTTTTCTATTTATATTCACCTTTCACTTTCTTGACCCTTTTCTTTTTCCGTTCCTTTCTCCCGCCCTCTCTTTCTTCTTTTTTCTCTTTGTTCTTTTTCTCCTTATTCCTCTTTGTTCTTTTTCTCCTTTTTCCTCTTTTTCTCCTTTTTCCTCTTTTTTCTTTTTCTTATTCCCTTTCTTTGTCTCTCTCTTTCTACTTTTCTCATCCATTACTGCTTTTTTGTACTATCTTTATCCCCAACTCTTTTTATTTGTTTCCCCATTTCTCTTTCTTCTGTCTTTTTTTATTTGTATTAACCTTTCTCTTTCTTTCCCCTGTTTTCTTTTTCCCTTTTTTTTCTCTCTCTCTCTCCTCTTCTCATTCATCTCTGCTTTTTTCGTACTATCTTCATCAACAGCTCTTTTTATTTATTCATTCCACATACCATATTTCTTATTTTTGTAGAAATGTTGCAATCAGAACTAAATTTTGTAAATTATTATTTTTTGAGTAATCGAATGATACTTAAATGGTTTATAAAATTCTTTCAAAAATATCTAAAGCTTTGTGATTAATTTAGTAAAATAATTTTTAGTTCAATTTAATGAATAATTGAAAGATCGAAATCGTTATTTGATGTAATATTCTCTGCTGTGTTGCCAATTGATTAATTCTTTTAATTAAACTCGTAGAATATTAAGTTAAAGTATTTTTATTTAACTAATTCTGATTTAATATATTATTTTATTTAATTATCATAGCAAAAAAAAAAGAAAATTAAAGTTTAAACCATCACGTTTACGTTTGTTTGTCATAGCTTGAAAAAAAACTTCTAAGTTTTGCAGCACCCAAAACTTGTCCACATTGTAACTAAAAATGTTGCAATTGATTTAATACGTTTTGGCCCAGAATGACAAAAGGAAATCGTTTGATGGCTGTGCAAAAAATAAATGACTATAAAATTTTTTATTTTATTTTGCAAATTATCTCAACTCTGAAGCGTTCGCAGCATGCTTGGCTTGGTTTAGTTTAGTTAAGCGCGATACATGTTTGCCATTGGCAAACGGAGCGAGTAACGACTGGAAAATCTGAAAAATCAGAACGTTTGATCATTTTCATACTCAAACGTGTTACCACATTTTTACTGTGAAGCGGCGACCTTGTTGCCGACTGTGCGGATTGGGAAAAAAATTCAATAAAAAATAAAAGAAACTATACCAACAACAATACGAATGCCGCCGCTGCAGATACAATATACAATATATTAACTAATACCAGGTGATCATTAGTATTTGTTTAGCATTTTTGATTCGGATGCCTGTGTATTTGTTGTTGGTTGTCGGCGGCGTACAATCGTTGCAGTTGTGATTAGCAATATTACTTTTACAATATTATTTGCTTGAAACTATTCTGCTGATTTAGTTTTCCAGTCAACATTTAAGATACTTCTGTTTTTTTATTGATTTTTTTTTGTACATTTTTAAATTGCCACCAAACGATAAAGATTGATTTTAGTGCATTGAAAATGGTTTTTGCGCAACAACCCATCAGCAATAATCTATTTTTTTAATGCTGAATTGTATAGATTTATTATATAATCTAATAATATTGTTAGTTCTTATAAATAATATTTGATATTTATATTTAAAATGATATTTCTTCTTATTTCAGGTAATTCGTGCATAAATTTTTTTTATAATAAAATATCTAAGGTAAATAACAACTAAATTATAATAATTTTTGAAAATAAATTTAAATTGAGATAATAATACTAAATTATTGGTATTTGTTTTATGATAAAGTGCCCACATTAAAGTAATAATTATATTAAAATTTTTTTTAAAATTAAAATAAAAAAGTACTATTAATTTAAAGAATCGAAAATTAAATTTACATAAAATTTAATTGATGAACAACATTATTAACATTTGGTAATTAAAAGTATAAAGAAAGCTGTGGGGCGCATTTACACGGATTAATAAAATTTGTTCGTCAAACTTTTATAACCCAAAAACTAAAGTCATTATAGTACGAGCGTGTGTTTTATCGGTTCTTCTTTATGGCTGTGAAACATGGTTTGCGACAGAACGACTGCAGCCTTGTCAACCACTGCCTTCGGAGAATCTATCGCGTTTTCTGGCCTAATATCATCCCAAATGAAGAACTGTTGTCAAGAATAAGCATGACAGATATAAACATTGAAATTCGAAGACGAAAATTCCGTTGGATTTGCCATATACTACGAAAGCCGTTAGACGATGTCGGAAATATGGCCCTACAAAACAATCCGCAAGGCAGTAGACGCGGAGGATGACCTTAAACTATGAGATCAATACGCACATTCCACAATAGAAATTACTACCATTGTAGGGTAATCATTTTGCAAAGAACACGATGGAAATTACTGGTAGATAGCTTGTGCCCAGTATACAGGCAGTTTGAAATCACTTGAGGTCGAGCAAAGCTTAAATATTCCTAATATTAGAAATTCTCCTGATGAAGACAAAAGCGAATTTTCCAAAATAAGTATAGAAATATACTAAAAATTAACGCTCGAATTAAAAGTTAATATTTCTAAAGAAACAAAACCGACTTTAAAATAATTTCGACGTAGGAACTCAAAAATTATAAACAAAATTACGATGAATTGTACGTCTTGAGACAATTTAGGATTAATTGACAAAGCATTTGTTTAACAAATCTCATATAATACAGTAGGGGCTATCATGATCTCGAGTAACAAACTCGAGAATCGTATTATATAGTAATACTGCAAAGTACTAACAATAAAATACATGTATTCAAAATGTATGTTGTTACTGTATTCCACTATGACTATGTAACTATATGGTTACCATGGTAATTATTGGAGATCGTGAAAACCCCTATTGTATTACTTGAGAATTGTTCAACAGACACTTTGAATATGTGTACAATGTTGTTAGAGAGCACCCCTAATAACTATACGTGATTTTATTAAAGAGTTATTTATAATTTATATGCAGTTTAATATATGTTGTTGCAACAAGAGTCATAAGCTTATATAAGACAGAAGCTGACAGCTCTTTATTTGCATATTGATTGATATGTACATGTAATTACGAATTTTTTTTTTTAAATATTTCTGTGGCTGTATAAACTAATAAACTGAAACTAATTTCTGTTGTTGCAATTTTATCAATTCTGTTTAACTTTTGTCTATAAAGGAACAGTAAAACAGTTGATAGCAAGAAATGTAAACGTGGTCTTAAAATTTATTTATCCATGAGTGTGGATATGTCGATGTATCTGTTCACTTACAGATTTTGCCTCATCAGTCCACAAAATATATGCTGCTACTGAAGAACGTTTTTTTCTTTTGTTTTGAATGTGTATAACCTGGTATTATGTAATTTGTATAAATTGATACCGGTAACAGTGATAAAAACACGTAACAGTTGCATGCATTTTTATTTACATGTCATATAATTCCTTCTACTTCAGGTTTTTTGTCCACATTATTTATTGCAATACAGATCATGAGAATTTAAACATTTGTATTTAATTAAGAAAACAGAGTTTAATAAAATATGTAAATTATATCAAATCTTTTAGATCTTGCTCAGTGATTATTATATTTGGAAATTTATTATAGATTATATTGAAGTTATCATAACAGATAATTTATATTTCTTTAATAAAAAAAAATTAGCTCTATAGTTTTTTTTTATTAAAGAAATATAATTTATCTGTTATGATAACTTCAATATAATCTATAATAAATTTCCAAATATAATAACCACTGAGCAAAAACTGTATTAGATGGGCTCTCATCACTTTTTGAACTATTTAGTTAAAAATTTACTACCTTAGACGTGTTTATGTGCGAGTATGAATGTAAGTTAGTATTGACTTCTTTGAAAAGTTAATATAATGAGTGACAAACTCGATGAATTAATTTTAATAGGTTTTTAATTTAAAACAATTTTAGACAAATTTCATTTATATACAGTCAAACTTCCATAACTTGAAGTCTGATTTTGCAAAGAAAAGGTTCGACTTTTGGAGGAGACTTTGAGTTAGAGAATTTTTTTTTTATTTTTGAAAAAAGAAAAACTAGAATTGTATTTTAAGTTATTTATTTATTTATTTAAAATTTAAAATACACTACAGAAGTTATAGTGAAATTAAATAATTAGAAATTAGTGTTTAGGATTTTAATTTTTTTTTTTTCTTATTTTCAATAAAAAAACAGATTCTAATTTATTCCTAGCCTTATAGTGTTCCTCAGTTGGAGTATCATTCATTTGTAAATAAAAATTCAGAATTTTTAATAAAACTCAACTTCATTTTTGGAAAGCTGATGATCAATTTCATCCACCGAATTCTCATCATCTCTTTTCGTTGCGCTTACAATCGGACCCTATAATTCAGAACTATAATACTCAATAATATCGTCATCTGTAAGAAAAGGTTGAGGTATAAAATTCGTTTCACTTTCTCACATTTCGATTGGCTTGTGACAATATTTTTATTCGAGTTATAGAGAAATTCGAGTTATGAAAACAGAATTGTATGTAATTTGCATACACCCCGTTGCATACTGTTGTTTTTAGTTCGAATTAAAGAAAATTCGAATTACAGAAGTTCGAGTTATGGAATTTTGACTGTATATTAAATTGATGATATTTTTAATATCTGACTTAATTACTTTAGTAGATGATGTTAAATATTTTGACAAGAGATTTAAAGCTAATAAAAGAAAATTGAAAAATCTTAGTAGTTTATTAAATTTAACTTAAACTTAAAAGTTTTATTATTATTATTTATTATATTATTATTTAATTTCAAACCAAGACAGTTCTGTACTTTCTACTGTTTTTGCTAACTGTCTTCATCGAACATGTAGTAGTTTTCCTCTACGTCTACTACCTTGCTGTCTCCACTTAATTGCTCTGTAGACAATGTCGTATTTAATGTCTAACTGTGTATTTGTTTTTTTAAGTTCTCAATGATAATATGATATGGAAAATATCTTGCATTTACTATACATGATCTCATAACATTTCTAAATAGTTGTGCTTACTGTTTTACTAAACATTTATATTTATTTATTTCTTATAGCAGAAATTAAAAATAGAAACAAAGTTATTTGCAATCAGAACCTTCCGGGCAGGCTAACGTCTTGATTTACTGTTAAAAGCAGTCCGGAGTACAAATTTACTGCATCGCAACTCAATAAACTTTTTGCTCCAGTTTTGAACAAATTTCTTTTTAAGCTTTTTATAAGGCGTTTGCCCAGGGCAAACAAAACAATTTTACACAACATTTGCTGTGTAATTTTCAAGTAAAATATAATTTTATTATTTAATACAAAATTATATAGTTCGAAGCACACTTCCCTATTTTTTGCAATAAAAATTATATAAACATTTTTTTATTGTAACATTTTATTACAAAATATTAAAATATTTTGTGTATTTTATTATATTGTAGATAATTTTAATTTTACAATTAAATTATTTTATTATATTTATGCATAATAAAAAATTTTAATTTAGTAATAACAATAAAATTGCTTATTTTTTGAAAAAAATATAAATGGAATTTTAAATATTTAATAACAATATATATATAATTACTACGAAAAACATTAATATTTTTAATGTATTGAATTAATCACATTTAAAGTAAACTGCGGTGATCTCTTTTAAGTAATTGCAAATTAACAATTTCACATAAATTGCAGGAAATTATTTATGCCCATGAGTGAATTAATAATCTTAACCAAACTTTCCTTTTAAACTGTGAAGTGTGTTGCTAATTTTGAAAATAATTGCTGAAACCATGCTCTTTACCATTTCGAACAATTTACTTTAATAAAACTTGGCATTTTAAGGTATTTTCCACTTTGGCTGGATGATCTTTTTTTTTGGTCTATGCACAAATAAGTAAAAGTGTAACTGAAGTTAACGGTTGACACAAATTCCATACTCCTTTTTTATAAGAAGATTTTAGAAAAACTACAAATTTTACTGGTTTAATTTGTTAGGTGTAAATTTTTCATTGCTTATTCCACACTAATCTATTTTGTTTTTTATGCTTTTTAAAACTAATATATATAGTTTCATAATTATAAAGTAGTTTAGATATCTTTGTTTTTATATATAATCCACATTTATAATTGAAACCTCAAAGCGAATACCGCTTTTTTTTTTGTTAAACAACACTGGGGACCAGTAATTAAATATAACTAATTTGATTTGATATATTTCCTGATGTGCCTCTTTATATACTAATTCTCTATAAAAATTCGAAGTGCTAAGTAAAATGTTTTAGTTTCGAAAGATAAGAGGCTTGGAATTAGTTAAATATAATTAATCATTCAATTTTTTCCTCTTTTTTCATTTAAAAAATTAAATAAGTTAAAAATAATTAAATCTTTTCTATCTTTAAAAAAGCAAAATTTAATCTCTAATACTAAATAGGAAACTACTTACATTCAATCGGCAACATTATCTCCTTTGCAACTGCTCAATTCTTAATAATCAGGCATTCACAGATTTCCAACTCATAAATTTTACGGTTCTGTCAAGAGGAGGAAAAAAGAATTATCAAGATCTCATCTAATATGCAAATGCGAACTCTTATCAAAATGCAGGGTTTCACCCTTTTCGGAGAGCACGTATCAGATATTGATATTTAAAATACATAGCATTTCAAACATTTGCAATTTTTTTACTGCACTGCAGTTATACCGTCGATCCCAAATGGATCCACTTAGGCGTATAGACCCCTTGTGCTACCGTATTATTAAAAACCCAAAGGTTAAAACCATCAAAACCTTTGGCGAAGATTATGATGCTATTCAAAGGGAGATCCTGAAGTTCGCCAAGATCCTCAAAAAAGAAAGACCCTTAAATATTAAGACAGCGCCGAGCATGTGCCGGGCAGAAGTATAGTAGGTGGGAGGCACTTTCATCGTCCTCACCACAATTGAGGCAGGTATAGTTGAAAGCGAGATTTAGTCTCCTAGCATGATTACCTGGAATACAATGACCTGTAAGTAAACCTACTGCAAGACTGATACCTCTACGGGGCAACTTTATGAGAGAGTTTGATTTCTTTCTGTTAGTGTGTGGCCAAATTGCATACAGATGCCTGCATATCGAAGAGTCTTCCCATCTTTTATTAAAAAGTTCGGCACAGGAAGAACTTAGTATCATTTTATATAATATCAACGATATGCCCAGATTGTTTAGGTGTTCTGAGTGGTTTCTTGAAGCACCCCGTCTGGTTAGCTCGTTTGATTTGCAATTGGTGAAAATATCCCTATGACCGGGAACCCAGATTAGAGAGAAAGTACCATAAACTGCGTTGACATCTCATTTAGCTCTATTTACCTGCAAAACCAAAGTATCGTCTATACTTAAAAATTTCTGTAGAAAATATTTTCCTCTACAGTCAAAAATTTTGGCACTACACTTATTTAAAAATTAACTAACGGTTAAAAATTATTGAGTATTTCGTGAGTTACAATATTTATCTACATTACATTCATCAAAAAATAGTTCTTATTTTATTTTATTCATAGTTGCATCACCTATCATATCTCATCCTCATCATATTAAAAATAATCACTACTGCAGTTTGGAGTAAGTAGAATTGATTTGCACCTTATCTTTTCATCAAGTCCTCAGTCTTTGGGTGTGTGTTTTTTATACTTAAAAAGCGATAGTTTCAAATTTTTTTTGGAGTCTTCAATTATTGCTTTCTCTCTATATCTTATATGTAGTAATATATATTGTATAATATTGTGATTTTGCAAATTTTATTACATTTGTTAGCCTGCGAGTAGTCAAAAAACCTAATCATTCAACCTTATATGGTATTCCTCATCTTCTGCTAATGTGAGTCTAAATACTTAGGACTATATGATCTGTTATACTCAAGTTTTTACTACAGTTTAAATCCACTGATTTATATCATTCTGTCTAATAAGGGAATATTTTTTTTTTTTAATTTTTTACAGATAATTATTATCATATATATAATCTGATATAACTGACCTTATATTAGTTTTTTAATTTTTCCATATTGTTCATTTTGGATAAAACAGTTTATATGGAAAAAAAATTATTTATTTTTCCGTCTACTTAACCAAACCATTAATACTACTTTGTTTTCGCTTTTAGCTGGTTACACCTTCAAAATGGTGTCATTAAAGTAACATTGATCTTGAAAATACAAAAGCGGGTTTTACAATCCTATTTTGCGTGAAGGCTTTTTAAACAAAATTTCACGTTTTCTGGTTTGTCGTTATCTTTGCAATTTTTTACTTCTCATATTTGCAATTAAAAAGTTGTGCAACTTGTTCGTATGAAGTAAAATTGCGATGTGACAGACAAGAGCACCTGCGACTAAAACACCAACAGGTTAGGCTAAACACTACAAGAAATTCAATTGAAATTGATTAAAAATATATTTGCTTAAAATTAAAAAATTAATTTGTTATAGTAAAAATTTAAATGTAGAGTGTACAAATTTTAAAGAAAGTAAAGCAAAATTCGAAAAAAGACAACTAAGCCACTTTATAAAGTCATAAAAAAAATCAAAAAAACTCGAACTTAATGATTTATTGATATTGATGGCTAAATAAATTTAATTTTTTATAAAATTAAAATAATTTATTACTGTGAATAAAATTTTTGTAATAAAATTTAACATTATTTTTTGTTATGCAAAATCATTTCACTTGTCGAATTGCTTGTAATTTTATTTTAAATTTCATCTTAAGTTGATAAGAAAAGCAAAGTTTGTGTAAAGTCTTTCGCAATATTTAATTACGATGCCAAAATCTGGTATAAAATTCATGGTTAAAATACTTGCTTTAAGTGTAGTTATAAATTTCAGACACGATGAATCCAGTTATTTTAGTATTTACTGGGTTTAATTGGAATGGCTCAATTACTTAAAAATACCATGTACTGTACGTACGCCTTTTTTTCTATCCGCAAAAATGTTCAGGTACAAGCCGCCAACCCACTAACTATAAAATTATCGCCAATAGGAAGAAAGTAAACAGTTTTAAAATTATAAAGCCAAGTTAATAATGCCAAGTTAAAGAAGAAATCATTTGAATGAAACTGACTGATCTGCTAAATAATTTACATTTTTTTTCGTCTTTTTCGTCTTATTTAAATCATTACGAAGTTTGTCCAAGTCATTGACATTCAGTCGACAGGTCGAGTTGCGAAGTGCCTGAGTTAGTTGATGAATTGGATAGTTTCATTTAAACAGTCAAAGACATTAGAGTTTTTTTTTTGTTTTTTTTTTGTGATTTTTGTATTTTCACTAAAAGAAATCTCATTTCATAAATTTAAAAATGTTTGCTATTTATATTTTTAAATAATTTAAAAAATATTAATAAATTTTGTCATGTTTCTTTTTCGCCCTTTGCAAACCAAAATGTAATTTTACGTTTTATTATGGTTTCCAGTTGAACTCATCGCCGCCTCTTGTCTGCAATAATGATCGCATCTGATCTGCAAGTTGACAAAGTTTTTATAATAAAATTTTTTATCATGATTTCTATTGATCACTTGCGGTTAGTGAAAATTTAACTTTCAATTTTACTTGGTTTTTGTAATTGCCGATCATTTATTTATTATTTGTTAGCAAATGTGTCATTTACTTCCCTCTTTGAAGTGTTGAAGAATCGTGATCAAGCAAAACTTTTCCAATTGTTTTTTATAGGATAAAGAAGAAATATTTATTATTTATATCTAAATAAAAAAAAATTGAAGACACGATATAAACCGTGATATGTAAATTATTTTAATTGAGCTATTATTAATAGCTTAAAACTATTTGAGCTAAATGATTATTCATAAATAATAAATGGGTATACTAAAAACAATGAGTTTATAATATAATTTGTTTTCAATAATATGTTGATCAATCCAGGAAGCATATTATGTAGATTTTAGTTCTTATAACATTGAAAATCTTTATACATACATTTCTTACAGTTTTTTTAATGTAATTATATTCTTTTCTCATACTACCTAACTATAGTAAAATTCTTTACTATAATTGTATTTGTTTTAATTATTGTTATTATGTATAAATACTTGCTTTTTTTTTGTGTGAATGTCAATTAAAAACAAACAATATTTAGTTAAAATGTTATTGTTTTTTTAAATGATTTGTAATAACAAAAAAAAAAAATAATACCAAAAAAGCAATAAATGCACTTTGTACTGCCAAACTTTGTTCTTGTACGTCCTCAACATGCTGATTCAAGTCTTTAAACTGGTTAGACTTAGCGTTATCTTAGTAAATACGTCTTAAATAAAAAAAATAAGTGCGACAAGCAATCATACAATCATACTTTGCAAAGTATAAAAAGTGTAAAGTATATATCGTTTGATTAATTACTGTTTTAAACAAGATATAACAAATTTTATAGGCCAATCAAAGCCTATAAACATAGTCATAATCATAGTTTAGATAATTAAATGTATTGACATCTATCCATATTCTACTAATCTTAGCTGTTGCAGCTAGAAATATAAATCCGTGATAAACAAAAGAATAACTTAATTTTATTAAAGCAGAATTTAACTATATTTCGATGTATTCTGCTTAAATACTTATTTTAAAAATACTTAAGTATTTTATCAATTTGTAGATGTTATTTTCTTTTTTATTTTGTTTCTGATCAACACAGAAATGTTACATAGATTTAATGGTCTGAATATGAATAAGCTATAAATAATAGCTCTTCATAGTACCACCACAACTTCTCAGAAACGATTTTTTTAATTATCTTTAGTATAAGCTTTGTCATATTCCTGTATAAATACACTACTTGGTACGGTCTAAAATTTATTTGTCTTGTCTCAATTTCTCTAACTATTGAATATGGATGATTTACTTGAACAAGAAGACAATTTATTTGAAAAGAGCAGTCAGGTACACTTAATATGGATTCCGGGACATGCTGGCATCCAAGGCAATGAAATGGCAGACAAATTTGTAAGAAGTGGCGCGGCTTCAACAATAATAGGCCCAGAACCATTCTGTGGTCTAGGCATAGGAATTCTATCAATTCTTATGGATAACCTCTTAACGGCAGAGAGGATGAAGAAAGAGAACTCTACTGGGAAAGACTACCAAGACTTTCACAATATAAAACATATGTAGTGGAATCATGTATAAGAAATGGACTTTCAAACGTTATTAAGATTCAAACAAAGTATCGACACCAAACATATTGTATGCTACCAATCAATTGTCCTGTCCATACAGGTCTTACTCCATCTAGTATCGTTAGGACCAATAATTTTATGTCAGGACCAATAATTTAATCTGAATGTTTTGGTGGCTGAATGGTTTTTTTTTGATAAATTTTTACAAATCGAAGAACCTAATAGTAGAGATGTGATATTAATTAGTTTTTTCAGAACTGATTAATTTTATAAATTTTTTTGTTTTATGACTGCATTTATATAAATTAATTATAAAGTAGTATATTTTTTCGAAAAGAATTCTTGTAGTCTAATCACAAATCCTCTCAAATACTTTTCAATGATTTAAATTATTTCAATAACATTTAAATTTATAAAAAATTAATATAATGAAGAAATAAATAAATAAAACCATAAAAAAAAATTCATATTTACACTTCTTAAATCAAAAGGGAATAATAGTGTATATAATTACAGACGCCACATGAAATTTAAAATAATATTTATATGTTAAGTGTTTAAAAAAAGGAAAAATGAGTGTTATAGAAATAATTTTTTAAAATATTAAATTAATTAATCAAATTAAAAAAAAATCCTATAAACCAACAGCGTGTCGTAAATGTTGTAATAAAACTAATTAAACGCAGATGGCGATAAAAAATTTCTTATTTGTAATAATTACATAAAAGTGAACATTACATATCTGCACCAAAAAAATTTCATTAAATTAAAAAATGTATGTGATGTGTAATGTAAAATATTATTTAATAAAAAATAAAAAGAAACTGTGAAAAAATAATTTTTTTATGCACTGCTAGTTAAAAGTTATGAGAATGTAAACAAAGCTAATAAGTTCATAAGCAAAAACAGTTAAAACTAAAAGCCAGTAAAAACATAAAAACATTAAGACTGACTAAATAAATAAAAAATATATAAAAATATTTAAAAATTTGCAGAGTTAACTTATTGAATTATTTTTGTTATATTATTAAACAATAAGCATTATGCTGTGACTTGTTAATTAAATATATTAATTTGTATTAAAAATTTGTCATGTAGCAAAATTATTACATACATTTAAAGATTCTCATTGTAGAAAAAGAATTATTATTATTATATATAGGCTATTGGCAGCTTAAGGTTTCTACAAGTTCTTTTCAAGCGCTTCTATTCCTATCAAGTTTCGACAGTTCGTTTGGACAATAATCTTTCAGATTGTTTTGCGGACTACCGCGTTGCGTATTTACCTGTAGGTTCCATGTAAATGCAATGTATGGTATTACATTATATTATTTGCGGAACTTATGTTCAATGCTTTCGTATTTTCTCTTCTTAGCTTCAATGTTATTGTTTACTTGACTGGATAGTCTCCACTTATTTCTTAGATATACTTTTTGACTACCATATTTTAAGAATAATCGATATTAGATTTGCTTCCCTAAATATGTTTCTTCGGGATAGAAGGATATTTTTTATGTTGAAAAGTAATCAAAATTTAAAGAAAAGTAGTTCTGTGGTAGGATATCTGCTCAGAAATAAAACTGTCAAAAAAATTCTTAAGGTCAACATTTGCTTTTCATAGATTTGACTCTATGTGAAACCTTTTAGTAGAAGAACTTTCATTAGATTTTTAGTTTCTCAACATCATAATTTATAACAAATTTCCTTTTTGTATGTGATATATACAACAGAAGTAAAAGGTAGTGCTCTTCGTATTCCGTTTTTGCGGAAGGTTCGAAGAACTCGATTAATCGGATAGTAAACCAAGTTTCCGAAGTTGAAAAAACAATCGAATTTAATGTAAATCCAGAATCCTTGTATATCCTATTTGCGATTATTATTCGCAAATTGTATTATCTTCGTAGTAAGATAGTACAAGTCATACAAAATATCTTTAATATTTATAAGGTTTTACTAGTAGCTAACGTTTTTCAAAGAAATTCCATTTAATGTCGTAGTTTTAAAAAAAAAAAACTTTGTATGACATTTAAATGATAATAACAGGCTTATAACTATTTATTAATAATATAATTAACAAATATGTTACAATTATCATATACAAAATCTCTGTCAATATTATCTATTATCTATTAATTATTATCTATTATCTATTTGCATAAATAAGTACTGAATAAAGTTGATATTACATAAACGGATATGACCAGATTTATTTGAAGATTTGAAGACTTATTTTTATGAATGGTGAAGTACAGCTAATGAAATAAAAATAAAGTGTGTAGTGTACTTGAAGTAAACAAAAGTAAATTATATAAGTTATGTATCATATACATAGTATGTTATTCAATTTCTATAAAGTAATTTTGAAGTTATTGTAGAGAAATTCCAAAAAAAAAAGTTGTCAACTTTAATATGCAAACAAAAATCTCAATATTAATTGTATAATTTTTATCACAACCACTGGCATAAACTCATGTTCATAGATTCCTTGAAGCGTTTTAACTTTCTTTTGAAGAAGTTGACTTCACAGTCAGACGAGCAGAGTAGTTAGACAAGACGACACTTGTCATATAATATTGGCCTCTACAACTCGAAAGCGTATAATGATCAAAAACTTATGCATTACTCATATATTTTAACGCCAAAAATTTGTTATTAGTTCCCCTTGAGATTTTAAATGAAGTTCACTACGTTGAGTTACACCTACTTTAGTTAGGTTTCAATAATTGAATTAAATAAATAAATTGTCATATAAACTAAAGATAAAAAATATATCTTAATTACCATTACCATTAATTACATGTGCTCTGCTTAATAAATTTTTCATAGCATTTTAATATCGAAACTCAAAGACTAGATATAAAATGGAAAATGATTCTTGCTGTAACTGTAAAGAATATGCTTAAAGTCCTTTACATATTATGAACTTACTTTTTACAGCAACATAGTCATCTGCAGAACCTCTATTTGAAGAGCATATGAACTTCGAATTTTCAGCCAATAAGCTATAGAGTATTCCTAGAATAGGTCACCCTTATAACCTTACCTCATCTTATATCCGGTTATAGAATATAAGTAAACAGAATTTGAGTTAGCTGTAACCATAGTTGGACGTAGCAACATTGTATTTTAGCTTTATATGGTGTGGTTTACTCATTCAACTCACCTTGTTCCTTGTGTAATAAATTAAATGCTTTCTATTTTTATCTCATCTATTTTATACATATATATTGCATTGAGTTCATCAATTAACTTTTTTTATTAACCATATAATAAGTTTTCAAAATATACATTAAAATAAATAATCAAATTGTATTCGAAACTTTTAATCACTTATTTATAGAAAATTTTAATATAGTTATTAATGTTTATCTAGTGTCACTAACATATCTTAAAAATGTATTTAAAAGTGCATTAACCGCGGTTTATAATATTTTAGTTGGCGACTATAAATAGTTTGCTGTTTGCTTTATTAACTTTTAATTAGACTAACTAACCTTGGCAGACTCGTAAAGTCGGTTTTTAAAACCAAATGGAAAGTTGTAAAATAATGCATTTAATACATTAAAACGAACTATTAAAGAGATTCAATTACCTGATTAAGTAGTTTTAAAAAGAAAATATATAAATCATTGTTTTGATTGGATTGAATTGATAATTGGAGACCTAGATAAAGTAAAAGTGTCAGTCACTAGGTTTGTATTGTTAACATAAATTTTTTTTGTAATTTTGTTAATACAGTTTTAATTTTGTTAATTAAGCAGAAAATAATAATTTGATTTTTAAAATCAAATTAAAAATTTTTAAGTTTTTTAATGTTACTAAATAAAAATAAAAATTACAATTATATTTTGTAATAATTTAAATTATTTTGTAGTATATTTAGCTGATATCATCTCAATATCTAGGTACTTAACTTTTAAACAAATTCTAAAATATTTCTAAAAATCAGTGGCATTTTATATAAAAATAACTTCTAAATATATTTCATTATCGGTAAAAAAACGTGTTAGCCATGACAGCTTTGCTAAATTTGATTTTGATATTCCAAGAATTAAAGAAAAATAAATTTCATTTTTGGTGAAATAGGATTTTTTTCTTAAAAATTTGAACGCAATGAATTGCTTTTGGTTTTTCATAGTCGATCACATCATCATAAAACCAACCACGAACTTAACTCCAAAATAGCGTGTTTTAGGTTTATTAATTAAATCAAATTGCAAAATATGTTAGATAAATTTTCTTTTAACGAAATTACGTGAATTGAACGTGTTAAAATTGTTTTAAATATTAGCTAATAATACAATATGATTAATAATTAAAAGAAACTATTTTTTTGTAATAATAAATTTAAAACTTATTTTTCTAGTAGCACAACAAATATAATATTAGGAATAATACTTAAAAAACATAAACCAAACAAAAAAAAAAAGAAAAATTATCACATGCAATAAGACAATCAAGATTTTAATACATATAAAAATATGTTAGGAGTTAATATTGTACACGAATTCTGTCCAAAAATCTCATAATGTCATTAAGACTTTAATATCAATCTCATATTATAATGAACTTTTATTCAATTATCTATTGCCTATTTTTAATCTGAGATAAACAGACCTGAAAGAAAGATTTTAGTGCTATAGTTGCTAATAATACCAGCCGCTCTATTCTTAAAACGTACACCGCACTTTAAAAGCGGTTCAAAGTAGCACTTTAGGTTCAAATTTTAAGCGCAGTTAAAGTTCTTTAAGCATAGCGAAAGCAAAGTGCTTACATCCAATTATATAGCATTAGATATCTTTGCAATAATACTTTTGAGAGAGCATTGCTTTTTACTACTTCTTCAAATCTGATTAATAGTGATATAATAGCTGTAATATAAATATCATATATCAATTATATAAAAAAATTTATATAAAATAAATAAATATAGAGTACTGTTTTATAAAAATAAAATTAAGTATATGTGAATGAAAATTGTTGATACTAAAACTCCGGTTTAATCAGTTCTGTATTTAAAATGTTAAACCAAGAACATTTTCTAAATAATTAACACTTTCACTTTAAATTGGATAAAACGTTATGATATCATTCAAATGTAAAGATGTTAGTCTGATTGTTCCTGCCATACTTGCTTTGATCACTGCCTGGCATATGCTCAAGATAAGTTAAGCATTCTCAAAACTTATTTTTAAAGAGTCAAATCTTATTCTACTGCAGAACCTGTCCTTAAGAAGCATCTTAATGGTTTTAAACCATTTAAGTTTTGCACTACACTACAAGGAATCGCTATGATACGCGTTATAACCTAATCAAACCTACTTTCTAGATTTTTTAAATGATATATACATTATTCTCCTTGTTAGTTACATACCTCTTTTGAGCATAATAAATTTGTCTCCCTTAAATACAACAAAAAAATATTACTTATGTTAATGTAAAATTAAAATTACTGAATTATATGTATATCATTTTCAACATTTTCAGTTCTATCATTATATTATTATCATTAAAATGATAATATTATTATCATTACATTATTATATGATAATATTATTATTATTTTCTATTCAACTTTCCATAATTCTGTTCTGATAATTATCAATATGTATAGACAAGAAAAGCATAACGTGCAATGCTCAAGCAGCAATGCTCATCGACAAGCACTAGGAAATTATAAAAACAATTTTTGTTCAAATGTACATAAAAAAATAAACTGTTATAACTTAAACTGTTTAATAATTGAGAGTATTTTTCAAACATGTTAGCACTTTTGGTCTTTGTTTAATGTATGTAGTTTTACATAGCAAAATAATAACTAAATGTTGATACTGAATGCAAAATATTAACTTAAAACAACCATAAAAAAGTATTTAAACTGCAACAAACATTTAATTGCAAAAAATAAATCATAAAAGTGTACTTTTATTAGTTGAACCGGAAAATTATTGCATAGAAAGATTAAATCTAATTTAAGATTTTACAAAAAAAATGTTAGATTACTTAAAACGTAAACGTAAAACGTAATGTTGCTGTAAACTTCTAACAAAAATACTATTCGATATAATCGACCTTAAACTACTTTTATATTTGCATAATACTTAAACTGCTTTATATTTATACTTTTGGTAAAAGATGAACAAATCGTTCGTTTTTAAGTACAAATTCCAAAACTTTAAGCCAATTAAACGCATTAATTATTAAAATAACAATTAGTTAAGCATTTAATGCATAACCAAGCCAATTTGTTTTTCCATTCTTTATTGTATGGAAATAAAAAAAAAATTATTGGTAAAGCAAAAAAAAACGGCTCTAACTTACCGAATGCCAACAACAGACCAAGCCAATGGACCACAACCACAATTCTTTTCATTGCTGCCAACTCTTGGGTTTTGCTAAAAACTGTATCAATTTTTTTGTATCTTTTCGGAGCTTTGAACTTTTTCTGCCGCGTTTTTGTAGTTTGAACTTGAATCTGTATTTTCCCAATTTATTTATTTCACTGTTGTGCTTATATACTTTATATTTCCATTCTTTTATTATACATTATTAACGTATTTTTATTTACACTTAACACAAAGTTTCCTTAAAAAAATTTCAACTTACGGTAAGATTTCAATAACCTTTGATGGTTGCTATTGCATATGTAAAAACAGTATAGTGCACTATAGTTTTATTTATTTCATATTTTATATTATAAGCCAATATAATTAATAACTTTTGCTTTTTATTTAATTGGTTTATATATCAAAATTTGCATTCTCAATTTTAGTTTAAAATATGAAATTTGAGGAAAGAAAGTCAGAGGTAATTAAAATAAAAATTCGTAGCCTTTTGGCTCTTTTGTTTAAACAAATTCTTTGTTATTTAAAAGTAAAAAAAAAACTTATTAATATTTATGAATATATTGAAATCATAAACTTTTAACTTACAATAAAAATATATAAAAATTTTTGAATGCTTATAAAATTTGCATTTAACAACATCTTGAGATACTTTTTGCTTGGAAAGTAGCAACACCACTTTTACTACAACACCCGACGGTTGCGGGTGAATGAAACCAATTTTTTGGTTTTTAAAACAATTAAGAGTTTATATGAAAATATATTTTAATATCATAAAATGCTTTAATTGATTTTATTTTACATTAAAACCATAAAATTATCAAAAAAAACCTTTGCTTTGAGATTTTTGAAAATATATTTTTCCAATAAAAATTAAAAAATACGATAAATGTTAACATTTCTGATTAAAATTTAACTTTAAAAATTTTATTTTGTTTATAAATTCTTGAATATTAATATTCGTTGAATTTTAATATATCTTTATTTATTTATATTTAATACTGTACAAAACTTTAATTATTCATGTTCTTTATGACTTTGCTTTGATTCAGTTATTGTCAGTTTGTGAATAATTTATTATTATTATTAATATATCAGATATATATAATTTTATTCATTATAATTCAAATTCACACCACTTAGCGAAAAAAATATAAATAACAGTTGCAAATCTTGTATGCAAATATTTAGAATTTGAAATCACAAAGACTGACTGACTTATTTCCTCAAGTTTTTGAATGAATAGAGATATTGTTATTGATATTGTTATACTAATTAAAAGAAATCATATTTTAAACTAAATATATATATTACATTTTTTCTTTTATTATAATTAATATATGCAACAATAACAACAAAGTTATTTGTTTGTATGCCAAATCCGCTTATAGTTTTTATTGTTTTACCCAATTGAGGTGATTTTTTAAAATCAATTTTGAGAAATATTTTTGGGGGTTATTCCAAATCTTTTCCACTCTTATTTGTCATTAAGCAAATTTTTTTAGTAATTAATTATAAAGTTAAGATTCCTATTATTTTTTTTTACATTTTACATAAATAGAAACAATTCATAGAATAGTATTTGATAATTTGCTTTACAATTGAATGATATTTTTCACCATACTAAATTATAATTAATTGCAAAACTAAGTTTTTATACTATTAAAAATTTTTATTTTAAAATAAAATTTTTTATTTATTAATTATATCATTTTAATTTATGTTAACATTATATTTTTTATTCATTTATTTACTTATTAATTTTTTTTTTAATTTTTTAATTCATTATTTTTTATTTATTTATTTATTTTTAATTTTTAAATTTATTACTAGAGTAATTATTGCTCTACAGTTCTGTTTTAAAACTTCATTTTTATTTATATTTTTATTTTTTATACAAATATTTCATTATTTTTAATTTAGTTAGTATTAGTTTTTAATATAAATTATTATTGAAATTAATATTATAATAAAAAGATTAATTTTAATTTAATATTAATTTTTAATTTGTTTATTTTAATTAATTTGTGATTTTTATTTGTTTTTGTTTTATTTTTATTTTTTTCTTCTTTTGTTTTTATTTTGTTTCTATTATTTTTTTAATAATTTTGTAATTATTTTAATTATATATTTCTGTTTTTAAATAAGTTTATATAATTTTATATATTCTTTTTATTTTGTAATTTTTTTGTGTTTTCATTATAATATATGTTATAACCATACCCATTTATTTTCTAGTTTTCATATTGTTTGTCCTATAATTTTAATTTTTATTTAAATTTTCTTAATTTCATACATTCTAAAGTCCTGACTTTTTGAATTACTAAATAATTATTTCAAAATTTATAGTAATTCTTAAATCTTGTTATTAATTTTACCAAAAAGTTATCAAATTCTTAAAAACTTTTTCAGAATTTTTAGTAAGTTATAGAGTTACTGTTTGAAACAAATTTTTATTTTTTTTTAATTCTAAATTTTTCACTTATAATCACCAAATTAAAAGTTCATTTTTTTTTCTCTGATAATAATAATAATTATTAATAATATTAACGCATTTTTCTTTTCGGTTTTAAATTTTAAAAATAATAATTTATTCTATATAATAAACCGCATTTCATATTCGATGCTTAAAATTCGAACTGTATTTTATTAATTAAATTATTTGTTCTTAATGTAATCCAAAGTAATTATTTTAAATAGATAACCAGTTATATATGATATTTTTATATCATATGTAAATATTTTATTTTTTTTAATATTAAATAATTATGCTTTATTTTTTAATGAACTGTACTTCAATTATTTATTTTGTTAAATATTTTTATTGTTATGTATTAACACACCATATATAGACTTCTAGTTAATTATCACAACACTATATATAAATTTTACTAAAATTAAACGGTTTTATTTTGCGTTAATTTACTTTACGTGTTTTCATTTCAACGCTCAAATCTAAACTGTTTTTAAAGTTGAACTTCAATAAACAATTTTAAGCCAAGCTTCGACTAAAAACTACCAAAACCTATTGAAAGTAAAGCTGCTTCTGGTGAGTAAGTAGAAAAACAAGTAAGTCCATTTCTCACTCTACAAAGAGTAGTAACTCCATACAGATTAGTCTAAGCTAGGCTTGTTAGCGAAAACTGCTTTATCGACTTGATTGTGTTTAACACGTGCTTCTTAGTTGTTGTTACTCTGAAACCGGCAAATTCGCAAACTTTGTTTATACCATTCAACTCTCTGTTTACATTCCAAACTTGGCTTAAAGTCAAGCACTTTTATTGTTAGCTTAGATACTCTCTGTTTCATTACCTATCGGGCATGGTTCGCGGCGCTTTAAATTTTATTTCATTTATTTTTATTATCGTCTTTGTTTATTTGTTTGTTGTTAATTTTTTTTTTTTAATATGCAGATACTTTCTGCACTGAGTTATTTTTTCTATTGGAAACAGTTGTAGATATTTCTGTATCTCTAAATAACAATCATATTGCGAGCTATATTAATGAAGACATTTATGACGTTGTTCGTTTTATTTTATTGAAGTTTAGTGTTGTTTTACAATAACGATAATAGTAAAACATATATGATAAATATTAATATTTCTTACTAATTATATTTACTGTATGTTTTATATCTTAAAGATGCATTAACCTTCTCATATATTCATATTCAATATATGTTCATAACGATAGTTAAAGCATTATATATAATATTTTATTTTAAGCAAATATTATTTGCCTTTTACAGTTCGTACTGTTGTTAGCAAGGACAAGCGTATCAAATCATATTTGCAAATTATGTAGTAATAAATTTAATTAATTAAATTTTTTTTTGAGTTATTACTACTAATTGTCTATACGGATAAATTTACTGATTGTTTATTTTGATTTGATTTATTATTTGAATTTAAACAATTTATTATTTTCTATACAATTTTATTTTATTAGTTTCTTTTTGATTTTCAGGATTTATATTTTTGATTTGTTTATACTAATTATTATTTTAATGATGTTTTTAAATGTTTTTGGGAAATTATTAAATTGTTGACTTTATTTATTATTATAAAAATGATTAAAAAAATTTTATATTCATCTATTATAATCGATAGTAATATTTTTTTGTAAGGGTATGTGTAGCTACCTGAATCCTTGAAATAATAAACAGAAGTTTATGAAGTTGTACAAAGTTAGGATCATTTAAGACCTCTATTGATTATTTTTGCAATAAAAAATATGCAAAATTATCATTGAATTACCAATACTAAAACACGTACAATGTTGACAAGTTGATCTAATAAAACAAAATTATTGTACTCTTCGGAAGAATAATGTGAGTGTAATGTATGGTTCTCCTTAGAGGCCGATCTAGAGATCGGTAAGAAAAAGAGTGACATTAAGAACAGAGAATATACGACTGTATCTTTTTCATTAATTCATTTAGAAATTGAGGGAAAATTATGTATTCAATCAATAACATACTTTAGAAGCATAAAACAAATAAAATCACACAGAGAAATAGTTTTTAATTTTTGAATCAGTAAAGCTTAAATAGTAAGTAGAAGTAGTATTTCAAGAAAGAGAAGAGCGCAGAAGTATTTGAAAAATACAACTGTCATAAATTAATATCTACAGAGAATATTTTACACTGGTCTGATGACTCAAAATATGAAAGAAAATGGAACTGTATCAGTCACACTCTCAGAAAACTATTTACTAATGTTATTTGGCAAGGAGAAACATAAAACACGAGTTAAGAAATGCATAGTATTAATAAGACGACATCAGGCCTTTTCTTTTGTAAGCATATCACAAAAGAACAACCGCTTATTTTAAAAATAACATATAAAACAACAACACTGCTCGTTTATTTAATCCAAATATTTTGAAGTTGCTTACCTAATAAGCGGTTTCACTCATTGTTAAGAGATTAACGTATTGCTGGCATGAGGTTTATTAAGATATATTTATTATTTTATAATTTTTTTTGTTTTTTTTTTTAAGTTACTGTTTTTAACTACTTTTATCCTTTATATTTTAAATAATGTTTTAGTAATTAGCACAAAATGACTTTCACTTTCGCTAGATCTTAGTTATATTGCTTTATAAAATATATATTATAAAATCACTTGACAACAATTTCTGAACTAAAGTTATAATATAAATCACTAATATTCTGTTTGGCTTTGTTTTTCTTTGTTTTGCTTAAAAAAATTATAGTTAATATCTAAGTTTAAAAAGACAATATGCAAATAACTTTGTTTAAGATTATGAAATAAGTAACAGTACACAGGAATAAAAAAAGGTTATATTAAAACGATTAGTAAGTTAGTAGGCAGGTGTCATATGTTTAGGCATGTATTATCTATAAAGTTATTTAATTAATTTTTCTGTTTTACTTTAAAATTAACTACCAATTAGCCTTGAAAAATCGTGTATAGAAAGAATATAATTAAATTACTATCTAATATATTCTAATTAAAGTCGATAATTTTATATAAAGTGAGAGTAATAAAATAATATGGAGTAAAATTATAATACATTTTCATTGATTAGGAGTGTGGAAGTATAATGATTTCTTATTTATTTTTAAATATGTGTGTTTAATTTTTAAAGTGGTTTTATATTAAATTTAATCAAATGCTTAAAAATGTTTAAATACCGATCATATCTTCTTTACTAATTTCAACTTCTTTATGTGTAATTGGCTACAAATTTATATAAAACAAAATTTCAATTATTTTTTCTAAACGCGCTAAGTTTAGTTTTCCGGTTTTTTTTTCTAAATTTAAATGACTTTCACTATTTTAGTAGTTATAAATAAAATTATTTATAAAAAATGAAAAAAAAAACATCTAATTTGAATCATTCTCACGTTTATATCGATGTTAATGTACTTTCTTTATTTTTAATAAAAGCCTTTCACATTTCTGCACTTCCTCTTTTATAGATACTCTTAAATTAATCTAAGTTGTTGGTTTGTTTGCAAAAAAGTAACAAACAGATTAAAGCGTAATAAAATTATACCCATTATTTTTAATCTTATTTACAAATTTTGTTTTTCTAGTAAAACTAGAGTGATATTGGTATTTTATTTAAAAGTCGTAAATTATCAATCATATTATATGAAAATGGGTGTATATTTCATATATAGTTAAATATTTGTATCTTTACAAGCATAGCATACCTTTTTCTATAACTACTTTCAATCGTTCATTCTATACAAATCAAGCAAATCAGTACTTCTGTTGCCTTGAAGTATCTTTTTTTTTGATATTAATTAATGCATTTTTATAAGTTGCTGATATACAATTGAGATAATCTTTGGTATAAACTTATACCCTAAAAAGAATTTTTAATAAAACAATAAAATAATATTGTACACACCATCAAGCGGTGTCATACCACAACTCGGTACATAAAACTACTACTGTTAAGTATAATATCTTTAAGTGGGGTTTGAATTTATCGTTTAATTTTGTTAATGTCTTATTTAAATAACTTTTAATTTTGAATACGCTATGTTTTAAACATTCATTTCTAAACAAATTTCTTTTAATGGCTTATGTTTTATAGTTTGTTTGAAGATATAAAATTCAAAATTAACTGGGAACTTATTGCAAACAATTTGTAAAATTACCTTGACCAATGTTACAAACTTATTGAGAAATTGTAAAACGTTGAACCATTTTGTTCAATGTAGATTGAAGTGGACCTGAAGTATTTAAAGTTGTGAACATCTTAGAGTACTTAAAAGTTAGACGAAATAAAAAGCCATACTTCCGCCTAACTAGAAATAAATTAAAAATGTTTTATTTTCAGTTACATGAATAAGATACTTTTTTGTTTTTAACAATAATTTAATTTTTTTTACTTTACTTTACTATTTTAAATTTTTTGTTCTGGAATTTAATTAAAAAAATTTTATTCTTCACATAAAGACTAATTTTAATATTTAATTGATTTTTAAATAATCTATCTAAAGAAACATGCGAATTGAAAATATTCGAAAGTATGTTAAATTATAATTGATTTTTTTTATTATAAATTTTTTTTTTATTATTAATTTTTTTTTTGTATATATTTTATGATTTCGTGATAAAAATCTTCAACTTCTTTAAAATAAAATCAAATTTTTGATACAATAATATATTTCCTACATTTTTATTATACTTCTTAAATATTTAAAAAATTTCTTATATTCAAATCTAACCTTTTGTATTTTTTTATCTAAAATCTTTACCTTTTCTTGCGTGAAGTACAAAACTCTTCACCTTTGCCTTCCATCCACAATGCATGTGGGTGCTGACTCGCGTGCTCATGATATTTTGTATTTTATCTTTTTTATTTAAAATTTAAATTTTTTCTCGTGAATTATTTTTTTGTTTTGTTGATGTACTTGTTTATTGTTTGTTAATAGTAGTTGGTAAATTTCAACAATTAGTTAATTATGGTTTAACCTCTTTAAAAAACGTTTTATTAAAAACGTTTCATGATTAATTACACTGAAGAAGTGGCACGATTAAATGGAATTTACATTAATTGAAATATGTTTTATACGCATCAAAGCGGTAAATATTTTTCAACACATAATTTCCCATTAATTTTGATTTTAAAAAGTAAATACTACTTCCATGAGGTCAGTATTAAACCACTTAATTAACTTTCGTATGTTAATTAACAGCAGGTGGACATGTTGCTATAATTTTTCTTTAATGTAGTTTTAAAATCAGTTAAATGCCGCATTAAAATATTAAAAAAGTTTCGATTTAAATGGGATAAATTTTAATATTATTTGTATTAAAAATTTTCAATGAAATTAATTTTTAAGAATATACATAAATTATAGAACTGTAGGTGTTTGGTAATTTAAATAAATTTATAAAAATATGTTACGTATTTATTAAATTAGATTGTTCTTTTGGATTACTAAATCTAGTACTAGATTGAACTCTACCAACGTTTTATGGTTCAATTTGAGATACGATTCTTTCCCAGTTAAGTAGAAATTGGTCGAATTTTTGTAATTACAGTCAAGCTTCCATAACTTGAAATACCATTTTGCAAAAAAAAAGCTTCGACTTATGGAGACTTCGAGTTAGTGAATTTTTTTATTTATTTTTATTTTTGAAAGAAACTAGAATTACATTTTTAGATGTTTTTTTATTTGAAATTAAATACAACACAGAAGTCAAGTGAAATAAAATATTCAGAAATCAGGTTTGGGATTTTAATTTTCTTTTTTTTTATTTTCAGTAAAAAGAGATTCCAATTAATTCCAATTGTTATGGTGATTGTCAGTTATAGTATCATTCGTTTGTAAATCAATATTCAGAATTTTGAATGAGACTTCCATTTCATTTTTTTGAAGGCTGATGAACAATTTCATCCACCGAAGTGCGATATTGTTTGACTACTTATATCAATATCTCCAGCTTTTGTTATATATTTTATACAATCCATAAGTGTAATATCCTGCTTTTTGTTTGCTTCTATACGCTTTAGTTCTTCTTTCACGATTCTGTTGCGTTAGTTACACTTAAAAATTTGAATTACTCCCTGATCAAGCGGTTACAATTTAGAGGTCATATTCGGCGGAAGAAATGCCAATTGTATGCATATGCAAAGAAGCAGCATAAAAAAGAAAAAATTAAACATTTGATTTGGGAAAAGGGACTTTCCCTAACTCCAAAATGGATTCATACTTAAAAACAAAAATTCGACTTATAGAATGAACTTTCCCATATTCCTATTCGCACGTGACAATATTTTTAATAGAGTTATAGAGAATTTGGAGTTATGGAAGTTGGAGTTGTAGAAGCAGAATTGTATTTAATTTGCTTTCTAAAACTCTGTTGTACTCTTTTCAGTTTGAGTTATAGAAAATTCGAGTTATAGAATTTCGAGTTATGGAAGTTTGACTGTATTTAGATAACTGAATATATCATTTAATAATAGTGAATAAGATTTGCCATTCTCTTACTACTTCGCATATGCTTCTCACCTACTTCTATTACTACTGCTAGTTTAATTATTTAGTTAATACTATTATATTCCCACATTACTAATGTTTAGCAAAAAGCAATTCTTGTTTAGAGTTGCAAATATTTATAATTACGTTC
>NC_051847.1:212496735-212516384 GCF_002237135.1 Teleopsis dalmanni
AAGGCCTTTTGTTTATGTTTTCTTGCGATTTGCGATTTGCGATTTGCTATATTTTTTCGCAATCTTGCCGAAGATCTTTTTGTTTACATAAAATTTATAATTTAATAAAGCGCAAAAGCAAATAATCGGTAACCGTTTGAGCGCTTCGAGTGCTGGTGCCTGCTGTGTGGTGTTTGCTTGACTAACGATGAGCGTGCATCTTTGCTCAGTTTGCTCACTCAGTATCTGAGATACTTTCGTATTCGACTTAAATCAGAAAATTGCTGATAAATTTAAATCATTTACACATTGTTTTGGTTTGATACGGACGCGTCTGACTAAACAGAGGCAAGCGTTCAACGTTCAGTTTTTTGATAGCGTTTTGATAGTAGCGTCTTTAGACTGTGATTTTTCAAATTGTGAGTGATCATTATGTTGTTTATTATCATTATTATCAGTTTTGTAAATTAAAATTATTAATAAACTGTGAAAAAAAATCCCAAACAAGTTTTGTCAAAAAGAAAAAAATTTTACGTTGTTTAGTGTGTGATTTTTGCAAAACGCGCATTTAACATTTGCGTGCTTTTTTATATATCATCATACATAACTTTTTTTTTTTTTCATTAATCTACATATAAATATTAAACTTAGTAGAATTTAAATACAATATTAAACGGTTATTGATTATTCTTGCCTTAAGCTCACGTGAACTTCAATTAACAACTTTACAGAAACGCGCGAATATTTAAAGAAAATGATCACTTTGAGGTGCGAAACAGATTTTAAATATTTTGAATTAAAAAAAATAAAAGAAATTAAAAAATTTTTAACATTTTAGTTGTATAAATAAATTTTTGTGTGATCTTAATTCATTAGCTCACTCTGTGCTATCCATCTATATATACTATAAACTACTAACATGTGCTTATTTTTAGCGTCAATAAAAATCGCACCTATTTAAATTATTTCTTGTGGTTAGTCGTGTGACCAAGTGATAAATCGCTAGAAAAAGCTAAAAAAATTAACAACAAATAATTTGTTCAACAACTAAATAACATTACAAAAAAGAAAATTATAATATATAGTACATAGTACACGTTGATTTACATACTTTAACTTATCATCACTATCACTATCAGCCATAAGTTCTACTAAACCAAATTTTTAATATTCACTGGGAATTACATGTTGTGAAATTAAATCTTAACAGTACTCATTAGTAACATTAATATATGAAATAAATAAATAAATTCAACAATACTACCTATATATTTTGTGTTTACCTTGCAATTATGTGCTTTAGATGTTAAATGTAACTTACGTGCTATTTTAGACTTATGAGATTTTGGTTTATAAATTTCACAAAAATTCTAGCAATAATTCACTAACTTACCGGAACAAAAGAACAATAAAATTATATTAAAAATTTATCATTATAATGAGTCATACGCACAACTTCTTAAGTAAGAACTTAAGTAAGAGCGCTTTTGTATCCCTAAAAATGATCAACGAGGCAGTATTTTATTTCTAGAGTATACTTTTTAATAATATTACTAAAAATAAAAATAATAATCAATATGCTGCTCTGAGTCATTGTATAAAAACGGAACCATTGAGTAATATTCCTGGTACACTTTTAATGCTCCAACTTTTTAATCACATCCAAGAAAGAAATGATTTAAGTAAGATTTATCGACTGTTAGATCACTGATATATATGCTTTAATACCATTTGTTATGGTTTAAGCAGTCATATAAAATATTGAAGACAGTTTTGTCAGTGAGATTACTGTCAATAATGGCATAAAGTCGTCACATATTGTAGTGTCGTTGTTGTGAGGTGAATTAGAATTAGAGGTTGCAAGTTACTTGCAAATTATGCAAATCTTACAGAAATGATGAGTACCACATGATCGTACCGTCAGTATTGATAAGTGGCTTTGAAATACTATCCTAATCGTTGTTGGAACCATTAGATTAGATTTTGAGATGGATTGAGAACTTGTCACCACGTTATTGCATCCCTTAAGGATTATTGTGACATATCCACTTCAGATGAGTAGCTGTTAAGAACGCCATTATGTCTTTTGGTGAGATGTTACCTAATTCCGTTATAAGTAGGTAGGCATTGTTGAAAGTGTCACTCATTAAAATCGATCATGAATAAATATATTTATTCCTGTCTTGATTCTTACCGTTTAAAGTCGTCCATAGGTGGCTTTAGAATATTAATCCAGTCGGTCTTGGAACCGAAATTAATGCAACGCCACTAAATAAAATTCTATGAAACTGAATAGATATGTTACATTTTTACTATATAATAATAATTATATTATATTTTTGTAGGTATATCTAGATTCAAATTTTATAGATATTTATTAAATTTATTTCTTAAAACACTTACCATTTATATACCTCAATTGGTTTACTGAATATTGTGATGCTATTGTCATCTACTTTTTTGAGAACGCCTGTAAATACTTAGATCTATAAATATATGTACATATGAACTATCACAAATATGTATACAACATGTGATGAAAAAGTGGCAAGAGTTTTAAACTTTGTTAAAAAAGTTTGAGAAACCCTACTGTAATATATATTAAAGTATCGCCTTTTAGGACTTCAGATCGTTCTGAAATTTCGCCTATACGAAAACTCATCTATTGTTAAAACACGTTGAACTTGAACTCGCTCCATTATTTCTATCTTATCTATTGTTAACAAGCGTTTAAATGTCTTCTTGATTTTGGGAAATAAATGAAAGTTACAGATTTGCAAGTTTGGAACATAAAGTGCTTCTGTTATTACAATAATGTTATGTGTCGCCGTAACACTATACTGCGAAACAGTAAGCATAGTTGCGTTGACCTCGTTGAACAATTTATCACTATTGAACAATTTTCGAAAGTTCGGGTTCTTTTTTCCAAATAGCTCTATCTCAATTATATGAAGTAGTTTTCCATTCAAATCGAAGAAATCCATTCAAGTAAGGATCGTAAACAATCCAAACTTACATTCTACACCTTGCTCAAATCGATGCTACAAGGTTGTAAGGAATATTTGTAGAAGACTCATCGTTTTCTTCTAGGCAGAGAATATATTTATACAGATCCATCTTGTTGAATTGAAAGCTCAAATTGTGATGTCGTATTAGGAAGAATATGACAATGTTTTCAACTGTAATATCAGTTCTATTCAAAATCAAATCCAACATTCTTCTCACGCAAGTGACTGCTGAATGCTTCAAAGTAATGGATATTAGTAGAAGTCTCAATGTTTCTTTTCTGGCAGAAATAATATTCATATAGATTTATCTTGGTAAGTGATAGCGCTGAGATTGTTACGTCCTCCCAGGGATCTCAACCTACCATCAATCTCAATTCTGTGTTGTTGATGATGAATGTCTCTTTATAGACCAACCGAACTTTTATTTTTGACTATATTATGTATTATAATCAGATTTTATTTTATAGTATATTTAATTGTCAAGTTGATATATATATATTTTGATTACAACTTGCAATATTTACTTAGTTGATTAATTACTGTTAAATGTTTTGAAATTTAATTAATTTATAAAGAGACGTTTCATGAAATAAGTAATTAAATTTAATTGCAATTGCAAATTAATTTCTTTTATTACACAATTAATATTTTTATTGACTTCATTTCATTAATTACTTTAATATGCATTTAATGTTAATTTGTTTTATTTATATTTTCTTTGTTGTTACTATTTGTTGCAACTTTTTATTATTAAATTTAAGTATTGCATTTCATAGAGTGCACTTATCTGTACTTAATGAAAATGTGTTGTAAAAATATTTTACAACTGTTGCACTTGACCTTTAAGCCGTTCTCTTTCTTTGGTTAATTTTATTGTGAAATTTTTCATATTAAAAAAAAAAAAGAAACTACTCGTAAAGTGAGACTTTAAGTAATTATTCAAAGCTCAACAGATATTGTTTCAACCTTGAACTAATATAGTTTATGACAAATGGAAATGTGTTACAAATAATTAGGTTAATTGTACTTAAAACAATTAATATTTTATTTTCATAACTTTTATATATTTTTTACTATTTTTATTATTATTTCGTATTTTATTATTCTCTTTTGAATTTTCTATTTAAAACCAAATTTATTAAGTATTTAATCATGTCTTAATACTAATTAATAGCAATAGCAATGTAAAATCATATAAAATATCTGTATTATAAGTAATAAATGATATATGACATCCAGACATACGTTTTACTGTATTCTTCTTACTAGAATAAAAACTTATTAATGTAGTTATAGAGTTAATAGATAATAGTAGGTGAAGATAATAGACAGACGAAGCATTAACTGCTATTATTAATATTATTATGTAAGAAACACTATAAAGTACGACACAGGTGGTCTATTTTAATAATCCCAAATACTTTAATAATCCATATGCTTATGAACATGAGTACATTGAATCGATTTATTTTATTCTATATATTATATCAGGCAACAAATCTCTTCAAGTTCTGAATTGGACGGTTGCAGCTCAGTTCAGATATTCACAGAAAATGTTTTTAGTTTTTTATGATTGGACTTTTAAATAATGAAGAAGAAGTATTAGATGAGAGACATTCGGCTCGAGCATCACATTTAAGAATTTGCTTTTATACGAGTTTACATAAAACAAAAAAAGAAAATAAATTTAAATACAAATCAGATTTGTTATATGGACAACCCAAAGATTTTCACAAATTTAATATGTTTGAAGTATTGTTAATACTCGAACACATTAAAGCACTACTTGAAACCTACTCAACCTACAATGAGCTGTGGGAAACCCCCTCAGAATTTTAATAATCTTTCTGCTCTATGCAAAGACTGTATTCGAGACTACATTGAATAGATTTATGAATCGTATAGATGAATATCATAATACTCAAATATTTTAAAACACTAGTTCTGATGGTACCTTAATCTGCAGTGTCGTGTTAAATAACCTCATGAGAATTTTAATTATCTTTCTGTTTATGTATGTAGGGAATCTCCGTATTTTATATGAATTTATGAATCGCATTACAAGGGTATTGTAATACTGGAACACATTGCAGCACTAGTTGTGATGCTAATGGATCCTGTTAGTGTCATATTAGAGAACCTTGTCATTCTCTCGAGGAGAGAAATTTTAGTATTTTCTCTGCTTAGAACAAGAAGTCTATTCAAAACTGCTTTGAATGGATTGTTGGATCGTATTGGATGGATATCGTAATTCTCAAATATTTTGAAGTATTAGTTTTGATGATATCTCAACCTGCAGTATGCTATTCAAGAACCCCGTTAGAACTTCAACATTCTCATTCTCTCTGCTTAATGCATAGAGTTTGTTTGAGGCTGACCTAATGTAACTTTAATAATAATTTATTTCATTTTAATATTAAGTTCAAGTATATGTATCAAGTATATGTAATTGTATCTCCGAGTTCAAAAACAGTACAACCCGAATTTGACAGTTTTTATTTTATTAATATAATAACTGAGTATAAGTTAATAAAAGTATATTGGTGATTGAGTCAGTTTAGCCTTTATTATATCATAATATAAACACGATTAGTCATCGCTTCTAATTTACCAGGCACGAGTTCTAAGCCTGGCACTTGCAGTCCAAAGAAATTATATACGGACTATAAACTAATTAAATAAAAATTCGATTATTCCAAAGACCACTGATGAAGAGTACTTGACAATACTCGAAACAGCGTTGTATGATCAGCCAAACTTCAATAAAATTAAAATAGATTTTTGTGTTTGTCCTTTATTTCTTTCTTTGCTATTCAAAAATCCCTTTAAATATTAAAACTTTAAATGTTAATCAACTTTAAATGAGGTTTTTGGTTTTTGTATTGTTATTGTTTATAAAAGTCAAATTATTATTTTTGGTACTACAATTTCATTGCATTTCATTATTTAGTATGTTGGTATTTAATAATATTTTATATATGAATATTGTTAATTAAAATAATTATTATTATGTTGTAGCTATTTGAGCTAGTGCACTTGAGCACCTTTACTCTTTCTTAACTCGAGGTATTTTCAAAACCCCTCTGGATTATTATTTATCACTTCATCAGTCTAAGCAATATTATAAATGCAATTTTTGATTTTATATAATAATTAAAAAATATAATTGTAATAGAGAATTATTTAATATATTTACATAAAGTATTAATTCATTTTTTTACATACCAATTTCAAGGAAGTGTATAGTTTTTGATGAGTTGCAATATATTCCCTGTTGCTAAGTTCGTTAACGGTGCATACAACCATCTTACCAATATTCCTTTAATGTTTCGAAATGTCATATCTATAGTTCTTGCTAGGCTGTTAACAATTGACTGAAAATTTCCATTGTACGTGATGTCTCTTACTGTTATTTTTTTTTTTTTATTTCCTGCACAAATTTTTATGTCAAATTCCCTACAAATTTTATGGCTTTAATAATAAAACAAACCGCTTCGATCACTAAATAAGATTAAAATCATCAATGAGTTTTAGTAACTTTAAAGTCAATTCTCATATAAGCAAAGTCATAGTAAGACTTAAGTTTAGACGTGTAAATTGACTTATAATATTGTTAATTAAAAGTATTTAATTAATATAAACAAATTATGCCATTTTGATCATTTGACTTCGCAATTTGTTGGCATAGAAACTCTACTCCAACTCAACAGTAAAATCATTTAAAGATGAAAAGAGTGCCAAATATATGTTAATTGGCTAAAATAACAACAATAAAAATTGTTTTTATTATTTTTGACTCTCGTAGTTTTTGTTTTTAAACTTATAGTAAATAAAAATGAAACAAAATATTGTTCAGTTATGAATAGCGTCGTCAGATACAGTATCTGAGCGCTGCTCAGATACAGTCAATTCAGTTTCACATGCCAGTTCAGTTTCAGTTACTCTAAATAACAAAATCAAAGTCGGTAAAAATCGGTAATAACAATTTATGGAACCGTAATTTGCACATTCGAAACTGTTTGCCATTCTTTCTACTGCCACTAATTTCTACTATTTATTAATTTTTTTACACATCACATTGTCGTTACTGTTGTATTTTGTATCTCCGCACTCATGCATTTCACATTTCACATTCGCAGTAGGTTCAACAGCACAAAAAGCAACAAAACTCCAACCGAAAAAAATAAAGCTCAATTTCAACAATATAATTCACACCCTTTTCAACAGCCGCGCACCTCTCTCTCCCCACGAAAATGGCATTTTGTTTTTATTATATCCATGAGGCTATATAGTATTTACTTGGGTATGAAAATTTTAAACAAATTTTATTTAAAATGTTTGATTACAATGAATCGATAACTTCAGTTGAATTTCTGATTTTGTGGTTTGAGATACGCGAACGCAAAAACGTGCTACCCTATAACTTTTATTTGCTTACAAATTTTTGTCATACATAAATAAAATACATTAAATATATCAAATATAAACATTTTTTATACTATTTAAATAATTTTAAATCAAATCAATTAGTACAAATGTCGCTTTACATGCAAAAACACGGAAATTATTTTATTTTATTGCGCGTTTTAAGTGCTATAATTATTTAATCCTTGCTAAGTATCGAATGAAATATATTTCGGGCATTCGTTATCGTGTATTTAATTGATTCTAAAACCCATTTCTTGCCACCTAAATTTACGCTAATTTGCATAAAATTTTTACTAGAATTTTTATCAAATAAACTGTAGCAGTCATGAAGTTCCTCGATATTATTTGCTTCAAACAAAGTCAGTTAATATTTGAAAATATTTTTTTAATTTTTATATAAGAAGAGTGCAATTAAAATATTTTTCATTAATATCTAAAAGATCCCAAAATTGTGACAAAACTAACACTCGTTACTTGTTACTCTTGTGACTAACATGAAATTCAGCAATTAATTCATCATAATCACATTATTTATACCCAATAAGTGCATTCTAATATTAATACTTCAAAAATGATAAGATAAAAACAAAAAATGACATAAAATAATTATTTATGACATTCCATAAAAAATTCAATATTTAATTTTTTGTTTTAAAATATTTTGATATATTGGTGGAAATAATTTATTTTCGATATGCAAAAATTACGCAAAATATTTATTAATATCTCAAAATCCTAGATATGTGAAAATTTGCAGTTGACAGTTTTAAAAAATTAGTTCTTCAAAGCGTTGAAATCTCTGTGAAAAATGGAAAAACATTTCTAGTGTCACTAAAATCATTTTAGTAATAACTAAAAAATATTTTTTTTAATATAAATTTAATTTTTTATGATTATTATTATAAGGTTATGTTAGAATAATCAATGACATCATATAGAATAATAGGCATCAGCAACCAAAAAGAAAAATTGACAAGAATGTGAGGCTGTCATGTAGTAAGCTTAGTCCTTTAAGGACTCTTAAAGGCTTGGATCTTCAGCAACTCAAAAGAAAAATAGACAAGAATAGAAGACTATTATAAGACAGACTTAGGTCCTTTAAGGACTCTTAAAGACTTGTCGGAAATGAACGTCATTGAGTAGAAAAAAAATGTATAAGAATAGGAGACTATTATACGATAGGTTTACGTCCTTTAAAGACTCTTAAAGGCTTGTCGGAAATAGGCGTCATTAAGTGGAAAAAAAAAATATAAGAATAGTAGACTATTATAAAGGCTTATCGGAAATAGGTGTCATTAACTAGAAAAAAAATATACGAAAATAGGAGACTTATACGATAGGTTTAGGTCCTTTAAGGACTCTTAAAGGCTTCGGTCTTTTAAAGATACTTACATTAAGCATGAAGACTTGTCGAAAATAGCTTCAGCAACTCAAAAGAAAAATATACAGAAATATGAGACTATTATACAATAGGCTTAAGTCCTTTAAGTAGTCTTAAAGGCTTGTATAAGTTTATAAGAATAGGTTACTATTATACGACAGGTTTACGTCCTGTAAGGAATCTGAAAGGCTTGTCGGAAATGGCCGTCATTAACTGGAAAAAAAATTGATAAGAATTCATGCTATTGGCTGAGGCCTTTTAAAGACTATGTGATGGTGAATAGGCTTAGATACCCAGAAAAAAAGCAAAAAATTGACAAAAGAAAAGAATACCTTTTGGTGTTTTAAGGGCAATTATACTAAGGATATCATTAATATACTACATTGTACAAGTTTTTCGCTGATTATACAGAAATAATAGTTATATAGTGATGATTCATAAAGTATAGGTCTGAATAATTAAAAAGACATATACATATAAGAAATATATAATGTGTTGGGGTTTGGTCCTTCAAGGACTATTAAAGCCTAGAATGATATTAATATAACATATTGTACAAGTTTTCCTTCGACTATCCACAAAGAATGCTTCTAATATAATAATGACTAACTGAGAATAATTTTAAGCAACTTTAAAAAGTAAGAAATTGACAAAAATAGGATATAACGGATTAGGCGGTCCTTCATGAGCAATTCCATTAAGAATGAAATTAATATATTTCAACGTGCAATTTTTCTACTGAAATGTTCTCTATAAACAGATATTAGAACTTTTCTAAAATCTCATAAAATTATTCTGATTAAATTTTTCAGAATAGACTTTATCTGAGAGTCAAAATAATTTTCTGACAATCGTTTGTCCTAATCCCAATAAACAAGGCGTAAAAGTATTCATAAATCTCACAATGTTTTTCGATTAAACATTTTAAATTTCTTTTGATTGGTTAATAGTGATGAGATTAGATAATATGAATTTTCTACATGTTAATTTCTCAAGACTCGACTTAGAAAAGTATTAGTTAAGAGTAGGGAGTAGGAAGTATTATATTATGCTATGAAAAATCATTTTTCACCTCTACCTCATTTTTTCTTGTGTCCTTTACATCGTTTTTATTTATTAATGTTCAAAACTTTTCTTGGATATATTTTCGAGATTTGCAACTCCTAACTCTACAATTTATATATAACTTATAACTTTTATGTTTACCGCGTAAAAAAATAAATTAATTAAAAAAATTTTTATTAACCCATTAATTTACTTTCGTATAGTATGAATTGATTTTCGTATGATATATTTCTACATATAAAAATTATGTGTAATAAATATTTACGGTTTCGTGATCCAATTTTAATTGGCGCATACATCCGCAATTCTAATTTGCCACAACAATTTTTCATACAATTGCCGGCGTCTGTCTACCTGTCATCAAAAATTCAGATACTCTGCCAAAATTTGTTCATACAAAAAATAAAAATAAATTAAATTAAAATTAAAATTAAAATGTAAAATTAGCTTTCGACTTACAACGTTTGTTGAACTCATTTATTTAATGTGGTTTAATTATAACATTTTTCAATATAAAAACAAAAATAATTGGTCTTTTAATCAAAAAGTTGTTTTTTTTTCTATTAGTGAACTTGGGTACACTGGTCTAGTAGATCTATGGCTTGCAATAGTTTCTTACCTTCCACTTATTGAGCTCTAACAAAAAAAATTAATTGCTCGTTCAAAATTACAATTTATTAATAGTTGTAGTTAAACTAATTAGTTTTAAAATAACCTTAATAATATAATAATAATAATTTTGTACTATCTGCTAGTAGTAAATAACTATAACTTTTGATAATATATATAATTCCACAAAATAGTTTCAAAATATTATAATTTGTGTTTCTAAAAAATAAATTTGTTTAAACGCATTAAAAGTCACCCAGCAAGAATTTAACTCTCTCAGTTCTAGCATGTATTTACATCTATAAAAAGTAACTATCTGTATTTAGTAATGTTTAATTATTTATTTTTACTTTTTATTATTTTACTTTAAAAATTTGCGAAGCAAAACAACTACCAAATCCTTTACATAATGTAACTTCATATAAAGTATATATAATCTTCATCATGTATCAACATTTACTTGTCATGATTTTCAACTTTACAGATATTCTTTTCAATCTACTTTAAAAACAAACGCATATTTATACATATATAAAATTTACATAGACGCGTGTTTCATGTTAAAACCTATACTATGTCCTTACATACACGATTTCTGAGAATTATCAAGTATTACTATTGTCATCGAATTACATTTTAATACATGCTTTTACAAATCCTTCTCATTAACTTTCTTTATAAAATTAACATTTGATATCTATTTGAACATTATATTAATCAAGCTTCTTTAAAATATATTAAATAAAATGCAATTAAAATCTAAGTATAATTTTAGTGTAGTTAGCTAGCACTTTTTAACATTTATTAAGCTTATAATGCTTTTAAAAATTCTTCTTATTAACTTTCTTTTAAACATAAATATTTTCTTTAAAATATATTAAATATAATGTAATTAGAATCTAAGTTTAATTTTAGTACAGTTAGCTAGCACTTTTTAACATTTATTAAGCTTATAATGCTTTTAAAAATTCTACTTATTAACTTTCTTTTAAACATAAATATTTTCTTTTTATTTGGATATCACATTAAACTGGATTCTCTAGAATATGTTAGTACTAAGTATTTTTAGAATAAAAAAAAGAATAGAATAGAAATGAACGGGGTACTAGCTCCAAACGGTGCGAAGCACTGCGACCAGATTGATCTTTTGTGCTGCAAAATTTTTAGTGTAATTAGATAGCACTTTTTAGGATTGGAAATATTTATACAAAAATTATTTACAAATACTTTTTTTCACATATATTATGTATTTTTATTGCAGTAAACTAGCACTTTTTTATTCTTTGTTCTATACTATATGTGATTATTTGAATTACAATTTTGTTTACTTTTTTTTTAACTCAGTTGAAGGCTAAATATTTTTTAGTGTAGTTAGCTAGCACTCTTTAGCATTAAAAACATTTATATGTATTTAGGTTTTCTACATTATTTTCTTATTTTGAGTTTATATTGCAGTAATCTAGTATTTTTTTATTCTTTGTTATATTTTATTTATTTATTTTTTGCTTTTTTTGTTGCTCTTAGCTAATAATTTTAACTTTTTTTTATTTTTTTTAGTAACTAAGTGGAGCACTAAGTTAGTTCGTAGTTTTTAATATTGAAAATGTTTATATAGACATTTTTTACACATATTTTATTTTGAGTTTTTATTGCAGTTAGCTAGCACTTTTTTATTCTTTGTTTTCAGTATTTTCTTTTTTACTTATTTTTTCTTAGCTGGTAATTTGTATGAGTTAAGTTAATTATTATGCGTAAGTGAATTTTATAAAGTCATGATTGATATAAATTTAACTTAATTAAGCAATTAAACACGCAGTGTTATATTTTGCACGCATGTGTTTTAGTGGATAAAATTATCCATTTTTTATTATAAATTAATTAGTTCTTATGATTAATCTTTGATCATTAATTTAAAAAAAAACTATAAATTCTATCAATTTTTTATAACCAATTAACATTTAAATATTTTATTAATGAAAAGATTTAAATTTTTATATATAAATATATTATATATTGTATTATATATTAAATATATTAGGAGAAGGAAACATCAGAACATGTTTTATGCAACTGCCCAGCGGTAGACTCAATCACCTTGGAACCGGGTATTAGTCCCAAGTCAAATGGGTAAAATTAAGCCCACAGCAATTACAAGATTTATAAATAGTCTAAAATTGTCCTAGTTGGGCCTTTAGGCGCACAATAGATCTTTTAGGTCGGGGTGCTTCAATAGCCTATTACTTAAATAATAATAATATTACATATTATATTATATATTAAATAAATTATATATTAAATATATTATATACTATATTATATATTAAATATAAATATATTAATATTTATAAATAAATTTACAAATTTAGTACTTAATTTAAGAACAAAATAATATAAAATTTTAAGTTAAATTTAAATTTTATCGTTAAAAACGGGTACTGAATTTTTTAGAATTTCCGGTATTGATTTCATATCGGTTAAGCTAATCTTATTTTAAATTTAAATTAACTTCTTTAATAATGATTGCGAAAGATACAGATTCTTATAAAAGCTGGAGGCTTCCTTTTTACTAGCATTACATTGCTTGGTTAGTAGTATAGTATTGCTATACCCAGTACGTTACATTTTTCCCTATCAAATGTGATATTTCTTAAACTACACACACCTATTTTGTTTTGCCGCCTACGCCATCATCCATACATCGTCTTTGTGTTTGCCTTCAATATACCTCTTCTTTTTGCTTCGACTGTATATTATAAGAAATTTAATTAAAATATTCTGAAACATTATTAAACCTTAATCCCAATTAACATATACGCGTATTTTTAATTAAATTAATTTTAAATACTGCACATATCAATGTACATTAATACCGAAAAGTTTTCGGAAATTCTCATTTAAAATTCGCGCGCTGTATATTTTTCGATATTTTAAGTTTATGTAGTTTGGCAGCAATTAAGGACAATTACTATGCCAAAAATGAGCGCGATCTGTCAGACAGTTCGTTTACGGCAGCTGTTGAAACCAGTTCACCTCAGTAGGGCGTTGCGAAAAAAACAATGGAAAAAAATATTGAACAAAGAGTTTGCATCAAATTTTGTGTTTCGAACGAAATTTCGTGTGCAGAATCGTTGCGAATGCTACAAAAGGCTTATGGGGAATCAGTTTTATCGAAAACTCAAGTTTATGAGTGGTACAAAGCCTTTCAGGACGGCCGTACGACCGTCGAAGACATTTCGCAACGCACTACTGAGGTGAACTGGTTTCAACAGCTGCCGTAAACGAACTGTCTGACAGATCGCGCTCATTTTTGGCATAGAAATTAAGGACAGTGCTGCCAAACTACATAAACTTAAAATATCGAAAAATATACAGCGCGCGAATTTTAAATGAGAATTTCCGAAAACTTTTCAGTCTTAATGTATATATACTTTATATGTTCATATATTTTATTTTTTTTTCTTTCCACTACATCTCCTCAAGTTTTTAATGATGTCGCTTAATGTAAACACACATCAACCTGTTGCGTTATTTTGTGCACGTATAAAAACAACACTTTCAAGTTCATTGAACCCAAATCAAGTTCAGATATTATGCATTTCAACTTTATATATGAAATATTGTAATTTAATATAGAAAAAAACGCTTTGTGGACTGGACACGTAATAAATTTATAGCATATCGCATATAGCGAACTTAATGTAGGCGCAACATTTAAGACGTTTTAGACGTTTGTCTACGCGAAAATACGCAACTTCGAAACGTTGCAATCTGAAAGTGAATCCACGAGCAAACATGAGTGTAACCAGTTTTACGGCCCCTAATAGTAAATAGTAAAGTCGTAAATTTTTATGATTTCTGCGTAAATGCATTTCAATAAAAATAAAAAAACCAACTGCAACAATAACAGAAAACGCTCAATGAGTTGCTTTTAATAGCCAAACAACAATTTTCGAAAGCAATTTCTGCTTACAACATTTCCAATTCACGTGATGCCATAAATTGGCAAATAATTATTACAGCAGAAAACAATAAAAAACGTAAACTTCACGTAAATCGAAAACACTTTTAAATAAAATATTAAATATTGAAAACTATTTGTTTTCATGTATGCTAATTATTATTATATGTATGTTTAGCTGATGTGTTGATTGGCTTGAGTTAGTAACGAAAAAATAAGAAAAAAAATACGAAAATGATTGACTGCAATAATAAAATTATATCAATGAAAATTAATTTTCATTTCTTCCTGGAAAACGAAATTTTACTACCAGCAATTGCAGCCCACATGGCGTATGCGTAATTATTTCTTTTGTATTGCAATACCAAAAAGATTCGAGTTGAAAAGGTAATAAAAATGTTTGCGGTATTAGCCAGAAATTTACATTATAAATCTTTTAGGGAAAATTTTTAAATTAAATAAAATCACTTTTTATATCAACTTTTTCTTTGTAAATTTAAGGCAAAGCAAATGCGTCTACGTCATTTGAGATGCCAGCCACGTTTGCAACAAATTAGCCAAAACAACGTAGCAAACTTAATGCGTCAATACTCATTAAATAAATTTCAAAAAAAAAAAAAAAATTTGCTTTTATTTGGTTTTTATTTGATTTTACCATTACCATTAAAACCAAATATAAAAAATTTTTTCTGGGCGTATCTTCTTAATATTTTCATATTAAAAACATTCCCTTTTTTTTTGGTTTTTGCTAAACTGTTTTGTTTGCTCAGCGTGCCTATTAGTCAAAATTAGTAATTTAAAAATTGAGCTCATTTGTCACATCCTCTGACAAAGTCTCAGATAAACTAACTTGTCGGTCGTCGTAAACTTCAATTTGAGTTTAAATTGGATTTTGCTAGAATTTTTATCGTTTTGTGGTCGATACATTAACGTAATAGACGTCAAATATTTAGTAAATATTTGCGTTTTGCTTATTTATCAAAACAGAGTGCTTCAGTTACATTTGCATCTAAAAACAAATTTATATAAAGTGAAACGTCAACGGGCAACAAATATATAAACGTTTGCGATATTTTTCTTTTTACCACAAGTCTATTCCATTATTGATTAATGATAAATTATTACAAGTTTAGCAAAATATAGTAAGTTTGTAACAAAAAATTCTCAATTTGTCAACTGCATTATGCAAATTCCATACACAAACTTAATTAAAAAGCAAAAATGCATTTCTCTTGCACTAGAAAAGTATATACAAAAAAAAAATGAAATATGAAAAATGGATATATTTCTATCTTAAAGTGAAATATGCATGTGCGTTAATATTTACGTAAAAAGAATTTAAAAAACATAAATAAAAAATATAAATAAATACAAATAATGCAGACGCCAAATAAACTACAACACAAGCAAACATAAAAATAGAACTCACAGACAATAGCCAAACAGCCAGCAACATCAAAGAATGTTGTTCAAACATTGTGACTAACATATCATCGGATCCACTGACTGCTTCACTGCTTAATAGATTGACTAACAGATGAACGTATAATATTTTAAGACATTGTTTTCTCTTCCACAAGATCATACGCATATGCATAACAAAAGCTACACTTCTCTTAACTTTATACAAAGATCAAATAAAAACATACATGCATACATACCATACATATATAGATATACTAACTTGATGAGATAATATATTTCTGACCCAGTCTACTGTATGCAATGCATGCCCTATTCTTACATAATATTTATCTACCGCAAACTCATACCCATTTTTATTTTGATTATTTTGTTGTGATTACTATCTAATAGTTATATATATATTAAATTTTATATTTACTTAATATTACTTTTTTTTTTAATAAAACTATCTTGAAAACAATAAGAGTAAAAAGTATGACATCCCAATTATGTGCTTCTTAATCTTCATAAAACCGTATTTCTATTACTAATTTTTCTAATTTCTAATTATTAATACTATATTATTCTTAACTTACATTGTAACTTACAACTATATCTAATTTGCTTCTACATATCATACCTATTTCTTTGTATACAATGTATAATTTTTGCATACAAACTTCTATTTCAGTCCAATTTTTTTTAACTTAAAATATCGTTAACTTAAGCAGTTAACAGTTATAGGCAGATATAACTGCTTATCGCTGTTGGTATAGAAACCGCAATAGTGAATCATAAAGAGCTCTATAGTTTTATTATTAACTTGTATGTTGGCTTCCAAAATTTAAAACAAGAACTATAGTCGACATCCTTCACTAAATTATTTAAGTCACACAGTCATTTTAAACATATCTAACTAAATTAAATTTATATCAATCACGAAATAAAACCATTAACAAAAACACGCATGCAAGCATTATTCACCTCACCTATCTCAAATATGTAAAAAAAAAAAAATAAACCAAAGTCAAAGCGCCCACTAACAGCATCAAGAAAACAAAAAAAAAGACAACGTAGTTAGAAAGTGAAAAGCAAAAAATTCAAACCGCGTCGAAACTCACTTTACTTTGGCCAGACTTTTATAAACACTTTATATATACTTTTTTGAGTCAAACATACAAATTTGTGTTCGCTGACGAAATTCGAAAGTAATACCTATTTGCATTCGAACATAATAATCTTTCCAAAGAATAGCCAATGTAGACACCAAGTTAAACACATATCATAAATACGATTAAACAGAGAGGTGATAGTTATTAATATATATCCTGAAACAATAGTAATCTTCTATATACAAGCATATTACGCACAATATATTAATAATACTTAATATATAAATCTAATCTAAATTTTATTGTTATTGTTAATCTTACATTAAAATATGTATACTGCAGTTTTCTTAGAGAAATTTTTTACAGTTATATTACCTTTTTAGTGGAATTATCAAACTGTTGTTTTCTTGCTGTTTACAATAGTTTTTAAATTATAATGACTAATTTTTCTAAAACTTGTCTATAATGACTCTTGATGATTCTAATAATATAATGATTCTCATTCTTAATCCTTCAATCATCTGATTTTTTCTCCACTTCAATACAACTCTTACTTTCATTCACATTATCTATTTCCTTTGCCATTATATGTTTAGTCTACTATCTCTCACTCACCACCTCTCTCTATCTAACTTACTTCCTCTCTCTATCTTACTCACTCTCTCTCTTTCAGTCATCTACCCACTCTCTTATTTTCAATGAAACAATTTCTCTCACTCATTTAGTATCTTCTCACTCTTTGACCATGTCGCTGTGTCTCTTTTTCTCTTTGACCATATCTCGTTTTGTCTCTCTATCTCTCTCTATGTCTTTATTCTTTCTTCTTTTCTGTATTTATAACTTTTAATTGCTTTTCATTTTTAGTCTCCTCTCTTTTTCTCTCTTTTTTCTTTCGTTTTTCCTCTCTTCTTCGCTCGATTTCTTTCTCTATTTTATATGAGCTAGTTGCAAATAAAATTACTAAGAAAGAATTTTGTTCTAATCGGATGCTTATTGCTGCTAAATTAGTTGTGCCGTAAGCAAGTAGTTGAACCCTTCTATCTTCTGGAAAATAAAATATTTATTTATTTAATTATATAAGCATAGCAAATTCATTTGTAATAACAATGTTTTTTTTTCTACTTTTTATGTATGAAGTTAAGCATATATTTAAATAACTAGATTTTCCGGTGTTCTAGTTTAATTTGTTGTTATATGTAATAAGTAATAGAGAGTTATTTAATATATTTTGTCTTATATATTAATATAAACTATTGTATTTGTATATAACTCTGTCCTCAATAATTTTTATCTGATTCTGAAGACATAACAATAAAAACTTAATTGCTGAGAGTAACTAATAACCCGCTCACATCTTGTTTTGATTTGCTACTGAAAAGCTGAACTAATACGTACTATTTGTCTATGTAATCCCTTGCTGTGTAAAGAGTATCAAAGCTTCATCACAACCGAAGTCATTTTTTTTATATCAAATGACACAAAATTGATATAAATTTATATATATTCTTATAAAATTCCTTTATTTTTCTTCCACTGCAATCAGCACAGAGTTATCGTCTAAATGGGCTACGAAGCAGAACAGGCATTCAACTGAACCTTTTGTGGATTTCTTTTCTTTTGATATATGTACCTATAAGTATCTTTCATGTTTAAAGATAATGTAGTTCAATAAACTGCTTCACTTGTCAATTATTAAAAAAAAATACTTTTCAGACTTAATATGTTATGATGATCATTGCTATCTGTAAGGGGTCAAAATTTTAACAAAGTCGTATAGCTTGAGTGTAGCGATCGTATACTCGTATATTGTCTGATGTCTTTTAGTCGATTGCTAAGGCAGAGACTTTGGCCCAGAGTAACAGTACAAGTACAAATATCGCAGTTGGTGTCGTATTTGCTTAAGTATATTAACTTTTTCCGTCTTGTGGCTGTTGTTCTTGTTTTTATAATAATTGCGCTGCTTTTTCATACAGGCGAGGCGTACATATTTCCTATAGTCTCACCCACTTAAACGAGTGTATTTAAAAGTCATTTGTCTGTTTGAGTTTTTATTTATCTGTGCGCTCGCTGCTCTACACACAGAAAAGCCGCTGTGCGCTCAGTACAAATGCGAGTATCTATCCGACGCTTATTGCTTTGCTTTCTGGCTGGCTTGCTTGCTTGCGTATGACTTTGTTAATGTATTTCAATATACAATATACAATATATATAAATTTATATGCATAGATAGTTAGGTACGAGTGTCTGTACAATGTGAGCGCAATATACAAATATACAAATCAACAGCAGTGGCTGGCAGTAGATACCATGAAATTATACAATTTTTAATACAAAAATTATTTTAGTTGTTAAGCGGCGGTTAAAGATACTTAACGTGTACGTTGTACGTCGTTCCTTAGTTTAGTGTGGCGCCGAACGTTTAACGCGGTTTCTAGTACGTAAATTGCTTTTTATTTTGGTTTACTTATCGAAACCTTAACACTAAAACCACTTTTTCTGCGTTGTTATTAATTTACTACGAAAAAAAAAAATTTAATAATAATAATTTTATTGTTTTTTTTTTAAATAACACAGAAATTTCTAGAATTAATTTTAAAAAAGTTTGTTCTGTGTTCTATTAATGCTTATGAAAAATAATTAATTTTCTTGGCTGTAAACAAACTGATTGGGTATTTATTGAATTTTAATTCATTTCGCAACAAAAT
>NC_051847.1:212516484-212528468 GCF_002237135.1 Teleopsis dalmanni
AACGAAACCAACTCATACTAAATAAGTTGCAATGAAATTTATACTTCAGAATGAAAAAAAAAGTATCTACGATCGAAGTTAATATGCTTAAGATAAGAGGAGAAAAAAACATGCTTTCAAAATGAAAGAAAAAATGGTTTCATAAATATGAAAAGCAATTCCAGAACAGAGACACAAATTTCAAGACCGACACGAATAGAACGACGGAGTACATTCTGTAGTAACAGACACCGAAATCACTTTAACACAGCGGGAGATGAATTTTTCGGCTCTTAATTCTATTTATTTTTAAATAATTTTGGACTCGCTTAGTATTGTTGTTGTTGCTGTTATTCTATAAGGTAAACCTTAAAGATACAAAACTCCACAAAGCGACCGATAGCAGCAGCAGCAGCAGCGGCGAAAAAAATTAATTTACAAAATTTCAGAAAAATTTCAAAAAAAAAAAAATGCTATTATAATAGAATAATAAATTATAAAAAATCTTGATTAAAAAATTGAAATAAATTTCAATAAAATTAAAATCAAAAATAATAATTTCAACGTGCAGCGACACACAGTATAAGGAATTATAATTCAGCATAACTGAAAACCGATTTGTACAGATACAGATACAGATACATATTATCCGATCCGATCCAACTATATAGTATAGTATAGCAACGTACATGGTCTTGACTTGTTAGCGTTACTCTATCTGCTGGGTTTCATAATTTTGTGTCTCCTCGACGATACCAGAAATATTAATGAATGATTGTTGCGCGTTTTGGAGCTTTAGCTGCTGCTGCTGCTGCTGCCGTTATTGTTGCTGTTGCTGTTGCTTTTGTTGGTATCTTTTAACTGCTGCTGGATGATTGCAATATTTTTGGCCACAAAATAACTGAAACTTAATTTTTTGATTATTTTTAAGTTTTTTTCCTCTGTTAAGGGAATACATATAACCGCCTTCTTCCTTTTACTTTTTTTCTGTTGTTGTTGCCACTGATGTTGGGTGATGCTGTTGTCGTTGTCGTTGTTGTTGTTGTAGTTGTTGCTTTCTGCGGGTTTGCATTTTTCATTTGGCAATGTTCTCATAATTTTGTACATATTTTAAGGCCGAGATTGTGTGTTGATCATAAAACAAGTTGCAAAATAAATGAAAATAAATAAAAAAATAAATTCAAAAACAACAGAATTCGGTTACAGTTCACAAACTGGCGTTGGTTGTCATTGCCAGTTGTGGCCCAAATCCATTGAACGGAGGAGAGAACCATGCTATGCCCACCACCGTCATGATCGTCAACAATGACCGCCGCTCTGTTTGATGCAAAATGAACATTTGGTGTTCGTTTCATTGCTGTTGTTTATGTATTTATTGTTGTTATTGTTGTTATTATTGTTTTATTGTTGTTATTATTGTTGTTATTGTTGTTATTGTTTTTATTGTTGTTGGCATAAAGTTAACTTAACCTTTTTTTGCTCATTTTTGGGTGTTCAAATGCACAGATTTGCTGTTATTGCTTCAAGAATTGAAAAATATAAATTAAAATTTAATTTGGTAGTTTTTTGCCATTTATACATCCTTTAGCTGACTACTCTACTCACTGAATATGGTAGACATCTGGCGAGGCTTTAGTCTTTAACATAAATCGAAGGTATTGAGTTCACAATCTTTAGCTTTGCCTCAGTATAATTCTATCCACATAACCCACACAGCCCTATCTTAAATACTGTACTAATAGATCTCACCCAGTTCTATTGCCATATATAAACCTTTATAAGTTCACTACATGTTCCTCAATTCACATTCTTCTACTCTGATTCGCACCCCTCTTCTCAAATTTGAGACTATTTGAACTTGTTTAGATCTATTTACATACATAAATCTCTAGACTTCACTTCGGTTCCTATGGCATTATTAATTTTACAAAAACATTATGAACGTCAAAAGCTTTAATACCATCGCATACTTTCTTAAGATCTGTGCAGCTCCACAGCACTATTAATTTTGTCTAAACAATAATTATTGAAATAATTATTCTAATTTTTTGTAAACAACGCCCTTCGTATGTTATTTGAACTCCATATTAATGTTCCTTATTAAATTTCTAAAATTATTTTTGTTCTAGAATTATAATCTATGCAGTAAACGTTTTTTTTCTCAGTGTAAAGAACACCAATAAAAGATGCTAAAAATGTGTACATTTAAAAAAATCAAAATACAATTTTTAATTTTAATTAACAGAACGTCCTCTGATGAATTTTTAATAATATTTTTTTTTCTGCTGTTGTGGTTTTTAAAGACTTACAGACGCAGTAGTAACAGACAAACATAAAAAAAGATTATATTAAAAAATCTTAAAAAATTAAATACATTATTTTTTATAATGTGAGATACAAAAAAAAACCAATTTTATTGACCGCAAAAAAAAAAATAATAAAAAATAATTACAGCAAATCATGAAATGCTGATTAAAGGAATATTGTTATTAAGTTCAAAATGTGATTCAACCTGGGGTTAAGGCAGGCAAAAATAATGGAAATAAAAATAAAATTGAAATTGCTTAGATTATTCATATAAATTCTTAAAAGATATGTGTCTACTTTCATATCATACAATATTATTTATTGGAAAGCATAAAAACCTAACGAAAGCTATAACACATAAGTGTAATTCATTCTTTATTCATTCATAGAATGAATTAAAAATTTATTCATTCTTTATTCTTATGTTCTTATATGACTCACTATGAATTCGCTAATGCTTTTAAGGAGCCTGATTCGGTATTTCTACGCAGCTGTGAAGTCTAGGTATAGTTTCAGTCAACTTGCTTTACCCAGCTACCTTCAGATTCATTGCTGATTAGTAAAATTTATGTGTTATTTGGCTATATATAAGCTTTAAGATCATTTGTTAAGTAATTTCACTCTCTATTGATCTTAGTCTTTGTAGACCTTACTTTCTGAACTTAACAGATCTTCTATCTGCCTTCAGATTTACTGTTGACCAGTAAAATTTATGTGTTATTTGGCTATATATAAGCTATAAGATCATGATTTTAAACTCAAATGATTTTACTATCTATTGATCTTACTCTTTGTGGATCCTACTTTCTGAACTTTACAGATCTTCTATCTGCCTTCAGATTTACTGTTGACCAGTAAAATTTATGTGTTATTTGGCTATATATAAGCTATAAGATCATGATTTTAAACTCAAATGATTTTACTATCTATTGATCTTACTCTTTGTGGATCTTACTTTCTGAACTTCACAGATCTGCTATCTGCCTTCAGATTTACTGTTGATCAATAAAATGTATGTGTTATTTGGCTATATATAAGCTATAAGATCATTTGTTAAATAATCTTTTTTTCTGTTAATCACACTCTCTGTGGATCGTACTTTCTGCACTTAACAGATCTTCTATCTGTTAATAAATTTACTAAATATCTTTAACTGCTGCAAGTTCATATTATATCCCCATTAACATGCAATATTTACTCACTGATATTAGCCTAAAAAAAAGAATCATAAATCTACCTAAAAGTTTCTTAAAATCACCTGTAAGAACTACTTATTATTTTTTATTAGATCGCAAATTGCGATCGCAAATGTAATGATCTTTTCATGCCATTCACGTGTTTCATGTTATATTACAATTTTTCTTCTTCTCAAAACCTAAAGCAACTAAAGCGAAAAAAAAATAACAGTGTAATATTCACTATTTAAATCAAATTAATTTAAATGATTATACGTGTATGACATGATCAGCCATTCTATTCGTTTCCACATAGAAGTGATCATGCGAAAATCCACTACAAAACAAATGTTTGCTTATCTCGAAAAGTTGATCGATCGTACAAAGAATTTTTTCAAAAAATAGGAGCAGCATGAATTGCAACCATTCAACGTCATAACGGCTCTAATGGTTGATAACTAATACTTAATACTTAATGTTTAATGGTTAACGGTGTTGGGAATGGTGATCTGGTGATCTGGCGATCTAGGAGTTTTCAATGAAATTTTATTGCTGCAAATGTTAAATAGTTTGTAATTGGTCATGATTGATGGATTTCAATCGTTGCCAATGATCGCAACATAAAATTGCAAATTTAGCATAAAAACGCAAATTATCAATCGTTCTTTACTATTGCCATTGCCTTCGACTAAACTAGCCTCTATCGGATTAGTTTAAAGGTCACTTCCAAGCGTGAAGTACAAGTGCCTCAACTCAGATAAATTATGAAAACAGACAGTAAATGGTGGAATTAAGGTGTCTGCAATATGTACTTGCAATTTAAATAAAATATTTGAAATATTGAAATCGATCGTGTTAATGATAGTTGGTTTGCAATAACAAAAAAAAATTAAAATAATTTAAAAAAAAAAAATTAAAATAAATTTAAATGAAATAAATTAGAATGACTTGAATGAAATGCACGAATAAAGTCCGGATTTGCAATTAACACAAATGGAACACATTCGTTTTGCATACTAACTATTAGTAAGACTATCTTAAGTTGTTATAGGAAAATATATTCTTATTGTATTTATGCAATTTATGTTATTTAATTTAAATTAAATGTCAAACAATAATTTATGTTTCTTTATTATTTAAACGAAATGAAATCTCGTTAACAAATAGTTTTTAAAATTAATTTTTATTAAAAAAAGAGAGAAGCATCCATGTGACCCTGTCATCTCCTCTCTCACCAATACAACCATCGTTCTAAAGAAAATAGGAATTTTATAAACAGGTATACCGACCGATTAAGGCTAGTTTCAATAAACTGTAGCTCAGAAAAGGAAAGAAGAGAAAATTCTACTCATTTATTATATTATTGCTCTGTTAAGGGTCTTAAGAAGTGCTTAAGTGTCTGTCTTATATCGCTTATAAAGAAATTTAAAGACATTGCTCTTTTTGTTAACAAACCGATGTGGTTTTCGGGACACAAATAGTTTGATTGATTAAAAATTTGTATGTCCTATCACTTATTGTCGATCACGCTGGAGGCAAGATCATGTAAAGAGATTTGGTCTACCACATAATAACGTGGGTGTTGTAATGCAGAAAATATGTCGTTCATCTTACATCTTTGGGTAGTAGAAGTTTTTATAACTGTGCAGTTTCTTTTTCTCACCGATCCGACGACACTGTCATCCTTCAAATTTAGGTACATAACAAAGTTTATTGACTTGTCACGTTTTGTCACTTTTAGTTAAATGAGGAACTCGCATCGTTTATTTTCGACGTTGTCTATTCGCAGAGGATTTTAGACTTTATACTTGTTTTGGTGGTTTCCTTCAGCTGACATGTGTAAGCAGACTTTTTATCCGTGGTAACATAGTGGGTCACTACTTCTGCTAAAAGGAGAATTGGTTTTTAAAGCCACCATTCCAACCTAATTTAATCTATATTTATTATTTTATTAATGAGAAATAATAAAATAATTATTAAGGATGAAATAATTTGCAGTGGTTTATTAAAATATAATAAATATTAAAATGATCTGATGTTTATGCCTCTAAGTGGAAGTTGAGATGTCCGTATTTAAACACTTCCGTTTAACATAAACTCACTTAAGATATAATAAAAAAAATATCGAGTGTAAAATAAAACGCAGTAGTATAAAAATTGGACTTAATAATAAAAAGCCATAAAATTAAAAATAAAATAATTTATTTAAAAAAAAAAATTCTTTTAATATAATTAAATAAGCTATTAAAATTGACTTCAGTCTATAATATAAAAAATAAAATGTAACATTCTCTGCGATAAAAACATTTATATTATATATGTCAATAAACTCGCCATGAACCACATTAACGATTATAATTATAATTTTATTTATATGTTACCAAGTAACCTCTGTTGGCTTTATTAGCCGCATATTTAAAGGCATATTCAAGACCATATATGTCTAATATAACAAACAAGGCATAATATACCATAAATATACTCATATAGTATATATAAAATGACTATGGCAAAAAATGTATGAAATGCAAGAAAATAATTTATGAATAATTTTTATATGATCAAGATTATGACAGCTCCCGGGATCGCCACATATAGCATAAAAATGTTGTGCCTCTTGGAATCTTCGCAGCAATAATGACAACATAATTAAAAAATATAAAGCAAAATATTGCTTTTAATAAAAATTTATGCAATTATACATAATTCAGAGGTAGACTTGCAATGCTGAAGATACATTCTTTCAAAGGATAAAAGAAGTTCATATAAAAAGTGAGCATATGGGAAATTTATGCATAAATGCCATATATGTTATATGGAATAATCGTACAGGAATCGGTACGTTAGGATGATCGGAATGATTCAGTGAGGTATAAAAATTGGTATTGATTTTCTTTCCTGTACACTTCAATATTCACTCATTGATATGCCATAAAAATAATAGAAAAATATGAAAACAATTTGTAATATTTAAAGCTTTTTTATCTAGAAAATTATTAAAGTCAAAGTTATTAAAATGTAATTGTAAATGGTCTAGGTTTTGCAATTTAATTATTTTAATTAACTTATTGACGTATAAGTGCATTTATATAATGCTCATTAATTTTTTTTTAATAATTTTAGAGTTAATATTTTTTATACACTTTTCATAATATGTAGGCTTTGTTGCTATGAAATTGGTATATTAAGTTTATCGAGATGTTAGTATCACCATATAGTTTAACTCGACTAACCTAAAAACTAATAGACTAAAATAAGTTTCAATGCAATTCATAGACAAATAAACCTCGGTAAATCCATTCATATAAAAATGCCTTCTAGAAATCTTTCTAGTTGAAAGTGTTCAATGACTCGACGTATAGACTTCGACATATAGACTTTGACATATAGAGTTTGACATATAAACTTCGACACATATACTTCGACATATAGACTTCGACATATAGACTTCAACGTATAGACTTCGACATATAGACTTCGACATATAGACTTCGACATATAGAGTTTGACATATGAACTTCGACATATATACTTCGACATATAGACTTCGACATATAGACTTCAACGTATAGACTTCGACATATAGACTTCTCATATTATTGGATACTCCAATTTGAAAGTGAAAGTGAAAGTTAACAACTGTATTAAAGAATTTATTAAATAAAGTTTTGAATAATAAACCTCTCCATTACTTGAAGATTTTATTCGCCAATAAAATTTACACAAACGATTATTTTCTAGTCCTTGTTAGTAAAAGCAATTCAGTCATTAAAAAGGTTTGATAATTTCCGTATGTAGACTCAACTACTTCTATTGTTATTAGTTAGAGCGTTGTTTCCCTGACTTTAAGCATTAAACTCTATAAACCGCGAAAAGTACGGGAGTTGACAGTCAATGTTCACTTAATGCGTACTGTATTCCATAGACGAAATTTTATTCATAACTTAGACTTCCATATTAAAAAGTTAATATAGGTTAAAAATCACAAAAAATTACTCTCAACATTTCATTAAACTAAATTAAAGATCATTATTTGCTTTTAAGAATACAATGTCCATAAGTGATTGGATTAATTGATATATTATTGATGTTGAAGAAAACGATAGTTATGATAATTACTGTTACATTTTTTCAATATGGTAATGACTTGAATGTCAAGTAAAATCGTTTGTATTATCAATTAAATTAATAACACTTAATGTAAACTGATTAGGTCTAATTAATTTAAATCTTCAATTAAAATAAAGAACTGTTAGTAAAAAATTGAATTGACATTTAACAAACACTATGACAGATAACTCATGTTATATATTTATAATTTCATAATTTTTTATCATTTTTAATTTCATTCTATTAGTAATTATTTTACAATAATTAAACTACTAACCAATTCTACAGTAATTAATTTTTTGTTAATTATTAACCAATTATTAACAAAAAAAAGAGTCTAACAAATATATTAAGTACAACGTTATACATATAACAATTAAGTGCTTAAATATTGTTTTTATTTTTCGTAATGTGGCAACACTAAAAAAGTCGATCGTTTATTGAAACGTTAATGACATATTTTCATAGATAATTGCTTGCAAATCATCACGCAATGACATGCGATCATTGTTTGGGTTAGGATTTTGTTGCATGAGTGCTTGAATTTCTGGATTTTGATACACTTTGTTACCGTTAATATATGACCAGAATTGTAGAATTGAAGGTTAGGTAACATTATTATTCTCCTTCTCTTCGTTTATGTGTTTTTCTATACAATTTAACGATTGACAAAAATAATTGAAACAGAAGTGCTCTCTGTATCTCAAGAGAGCACTTTATTCATAGCAGATCTTTTATGCTACAAATTGATCTTAACTGCACAGAAAATAGTCAAATATTGAAATGAAGGCCAAAACACAGGATTTCGGTGGAGTTTAGTATTCATAACATATACTCAAGCTAAAGAGTTGTACAAAATCTGACTACAGATCTCACCTCTTTTCAAACAAAGTCAATACTCCATGTTTGAAACGCGGTATAGTGTTCATAGTCGAGACTCAAGCCGGATAGTTGTATAGAATGTGGCTTCTGATCTCACCTCTTTTCAAGCAAGGCCAATATCCCATGTTTCAGATGGGAAAAGTCATAAAGCATATAACTAATTAACATATCTCTAGTTTTTATATTTTTCTAGTACCATATCTTGTTCAGAATATGATTACAGAACTCCTCTCTTTCCAAATTCAACATTCTATCTTTTCAGACGTGGTTTAGTAATTGCAGTCTAGACTTAAGCTCTACACTCATAAAGAATATGTCTAGCAGTCTCATCCCGGCATGCTCTATTCTCAGTCTGGCTCAGTTTAGTACAAGTATTTCTTAACATTTCATAAATGAGAGATTTTTGAAACCTTTTATTTTATTTATACCCACTCCTTCACTATTCAATATTGTGCACAGTCTGCTTTGAATTTTTTAATTTATTAAATTCTCTACTCTAAGTCCACAGCTGAGAAACATAGACATTCTGTAACTGTAACAACAAATATAACAACAACAGCAATAACAGATATTATAATTATATGTAAACGTAGCGGCAATATTAAATTTTCACTCAATTTCCTTGGGCATATCCTGCTGTTAATCCAACCCTGTTTTGCATAAAAATCCCATCAGCCTAAGCGCACTAAATGAATTAAAAATAAAACTGAAATAAAGCAAAGAAAATGTAATCAATCAAATTGTTACCTTTTTTTTCATAACAAATAAACATTTTTGTTTTTGTATGTTTTTGTTGTTGTTGTACGGTTAGGTATTGTCTTAAATAAAATTTCCTCAGAAAATTAAACCAAAATCGGATTACGAGGCAGCTATGCAGCAGAGTTGAAAGGAAACTAAAAAAAGGACATTACTACTCCCCGTACTGCCTATGGAGCAAAGAAATGCTTGTTGATGCCTTTTGTTTGGCATTGTTTAGCTCTGCTGTGACATACGATTACCCCCGGTAAACGCCTGCGGATTTTTATGCAACAACAATGAAAGACATTCAAATGCATTAGGTAGCAAGTTAGTTTCGCTACATGCATACTATGGCATCATACATACATACATATCCATATATAAGGGATATTCCATTTATTTATAATTTTGTCTTGAAAGTCGCTTTGGTCTCGACGATGCAAGACAAAACAATTAACTTCGTCGTTTTTGATATGAATTTGTGCCTTTTTTGCAGTGTGCAGAAAAAAAGGTAGTGAATTGCATCCCTGCGGTATGCGTTAGTGCAGAAAATGTTAACTGCTGCGGGGTTCAGCACAGAAAGGAGAACCTAATTTTTGCAAAACAAAAAAATATATATATATTCTTAAAATATTTGGGATGAAAAAACGCAACTGAGCAATCGACATCCTGCTGTGCAGTGCAGTGCAAATGCGCATTTAAAATCCTACGAACTTTTAAAAGTATTTTTTTGAACATTTTTGGATGCACAAAATATGACTACAAAAATTAGTTGAGATGATGACTTAATGAATTAAGTGTACAACTGCTTCAAGAGAATGCTATTTGACATACAAATGAAGTGCACACAAAATGGCAACTGAAATTAATTATAATATATTTTTAAAGTGCTGTTAAAAAGCAGGTATGTTTTTATTTGACGCTACAATATTCACCAAGTACTTCATAAGACTCTAATAAGCACTTGAATATCATTTAGCAGAAGTAGATTATAGCAAATACAGTTTTTAGTCCAAAATTTTAAAATGAATGCTACAGCGGACCATACAAATGTTTTAAATACTGTTATATATCAATCATCTGTTGTGTTGATCATACACCTGTTTTAGGTAGCGCCAAATCTCCATCAACGGTGTTTATTGAAAACATTTATTGGTTAAATTTTATTGATCAAAACACTGTTTCGGATACTGTCAACTATCCATTTGTGGTATTGATCATAATACTGTTGCGAATATTGCCAGATATCCGATATCGATGATTATTGGAAATATTTATTGGTTACATGCTGTTGCCCATACCACTGTTTTAGGTACGGCAATGTATGCATCATCTGTAGTATTGACAATACAACTAACTCTGTCAAATATTCCTTATCAATGTTCTTTGGAGATATCTTTTGTTTAAATTCTCTTTATATAATTTTTGAACTGCAAGCCTCGGGAAGTTTAACCTCTCATATTTTAACCGCGGGCATTTTCTTTTACTTATATTATCATTTTTTAAATAATTTATTTTAAAAAATAAATATGATTTTATAATCACAGTTATTTACTTATGATATATATCAAAACATAACACTTTTTTTTGGAGTACTACATTTGTAGTCTTGGTTTCTTACCTAATCAATTTTTAATATTGGTTATATACAATATACATATATTTATGTATTATTTGTTCTATAAATTGTATTTGGTTTAGAATTTAATTAACTACTTATCTTTTCTGGCACTAAGTACTTTCAGTGTTCTAGCCAAAATTTGTTAGTGAAGTACTTTAACAGAAAATTATGTTGTATATTTGAAGTGGCATTAAATGTAGTTGATAATCTGTTTTGTTGATCAAAGGTGAACATGACAAAGCTACTGATATTGATAATGATAATAATAATGAATAAGCTTTGTAAAAATATAAATTAAACAAAATATAAAAACTTGCTAGTTGCTATAATGGATATGTGAAGAATATATAAGTACTAATCAGGTCTAAGACTTAGCAAGATTTGTACTATATATAATAAACAGTCTGCGACTTTATATAATGAGTGCAGCGATTTGATCTCTGAATAAAAGTGTTAGCAATTGTTGAATTATATATATTATATTTGTATATGTATATGTATAATGTATATATTAATGTCAGGAATTTTTTAATAATTTATTCTATAATTTAATACATTTAATTAATATTTAACTAGAACGCACCGTACGAATTCAAAAATTCGACGGACATCTCACAATATATATTACTTCTTTCCCTGTTTCTGTCAGGTTGGCCGCCTGTCAGCTTCGACTGTCAAACAGTTTGCTTAACATAATGGTAGGAGTATTCACTCTGTCGTGTAAACTCATTGCAAGTTGCACAAAATATAAGAATGCTATACTAGAATTACAAGAGTGCGAGAACAATGCAACATCAATATGAAACAGCTGTTTTTGCAGCAGTACCATAGTCAAAACAGCTGTTACATGATTGTTTTTTTTCTTTTCTGTTTCGTTGCAAGCATATATACAAGGGTTTAGGTATAGGAAGATTGCAAGCAATTGCAAGAAACTTTGTGTGTGTATTTAGTTGTTGTCGATCTGTGCATTTCGTGCACCTCGCACAAGGAGCTTGCAAGACGGACTAAATAAGAACAATTGGAAAATATTTAATGGAAGTATTAGAATGCTATTAGATTATGTTGGAATTTACTATATATATTGTTACTATATATTCTTCGGCTTCTTACTGTGCTAGGTTCTATTTTACACTGACTGCATGTATATTACTCTGCTGTCATATTCATAGTAA
>NC_051847.1:212528488-212532636 GCF_002237135.1 Teleopsis dalmanni
TCTTTGTACTGCTTTTGTGTATTGTGTATTGTGTATTGTTTTGTGGCACAAAACTTAAGTGTTTCTAATAATGTGTATCTACCATTTTGTTATATTTGCTGCATCATGATTTGATGTTGACCGCAAATGCGACTACAACAAAGCAAAGGGGATACATTAATAAACACAGAGGAGAAAAAAATTATTAATAACAATAATAACAAAAATACCGGTGTGGAGAAATAATAAAAAAAAAAAAATAAATAAACAAGATGCAAATTTTTTGATAAAAACAAACCGAAAATGTGTACTGAGAACCGAGTGAGAAAATAATTACTGGCAAATATGCAAATGGGCCACAACCCAGGAATTTAGCATGAGTGTTCAGTTATACTCGCTTACTATACTATATATACTATATATTTACTATAGTCAGATTATAGTTGTACAGTACAATTTTTCTTAAATTTTATTGCGTGTAGTCTTTGTGTAATTTGGTAAATTCATGAATGACTCGACGGAAAAGCAACATAGCCAGCACCTTTTGTTGTACTTTTAATGTAACAACGAAACTGAAAACTATAACAACAACGACAACAACAACAACAACAAAATAATTTTATTAATAATAGTTATGTATTTAAGTTTTATGATTAATTTTTCAAATTTATTTTAATGGCAAAATGTTGCTTTGTTACGCTTGTACTTTTGTTGTTCTTTGTATATTTAATTTTTTTTGTTTTTTTTTAATCATTTTTGAATTTGAATTTAGTTCGGTTGCTTGCGTTGGACGCTCTGGGAGCACAGTTGGACGTCTTCACGGTGTGCTGGTGGTTTTGTTTGCTACATACTTTGCGCTGTTTTGTATACTAATTTAATTTTTATACAATTTTTCCATGCTTTCTGCTAAACAGAATCTCATTAGCAGCTTGATTGAATGCTAGCACGCGTTTCTAGAGGTTAAAGCACTCCACGTAAAATTACTTCAATTCTATATTCTAGAACAATTCTGTTTAAACAATAACTGAAGGTTTTCACTATAGCTTTAGAACATGAAAAAAATTTGCAATGACAACCAAGTGATAAATATCAACGAGTGCATTGTGTCAAACAAGAGCATTGTCCTTACTTATAAAGGAGTTACCAAATTTAAAAGAATTTAAATTTAAAAAAATTGATTAAATAATCTAATAGCATTCTAATACTTCCATTACATATTTTCCAATTGTTCTTATTTAGTCTGTCTTGCAAGCTCCTTGTGCGAGGTGCATTGAAATGCACAGATCGATAACAACTAAATACACAACCTAAAGTTTCTTGCAATTGCTTGCAATTTTCCTATACCTAAACCCTTTTATATATGCTTGCAAACACTCATGTAACAGCTGTTTTGACTGTGGTGCTGCTGCAAAAACAGCTGTTTCATATTGATGTTGCATTGTTCTCGCACTCTTGCAATTCTAGTATAGCATTCTTACATTTCAGGCAAGTTACAATGAGTTTACAGAGACAGAGTGAATACTCCTACCATTATGTTAAGCAAACTGACAACCCTCTCGTTGCTGTTTGACAGTCGAAGCTGACAGGCGGCCAACCTGACAGAAACAGGGAAAGAAGTAATATATATTGTAATAAGTCGGTCGGATTTTTAAATTCGTAAGGTGCGTTCCAGTTAAATATTAATTAATTGTATTGAATTACAGAATAAATTATTAAAAAATTCCTGACTTTAAAATATACATTATACATATACATATACAAATATAATATATATAATTCAATAATTGCTAACAGTTTTGTTGAGAGATCAAATCACTACAATCATTGTATAAAGTCAAAGACTGTTTATGTTATTATATATAGTACAAATCTTGCTAAGTCTTAGACCTGATTAGTAACTTATATATTCTTCACACATCCATTATAGCAACGAGCAAGTTTTTATATTTTGTTTAATTTATATTTTTACAAAGCTTATTCATTATTATTATCATTATCAATATCAGTAGCTTTGTCATGTTCACCTTTGATCAACAAAACAGATTATCAACTACATTTAATGCCACTTCAAATATACAACATAATTTTCTGTTAAAGTACTTCACTAACAAATTTTGGCTAGAACACTGAAAGTACTTAGTGCCAGAAAAGATAAGTAGTTAATTAAATTCTAAACCAAATACAATTTATAGAACAAATAATACATAAATATATGTACCATATATTGTATATAACAAATATTAAAAATTGATTAGGTAAGAAACCAAGACTACAAATGTAGTACTCCAAAAAAAAGTGTTATGTTTTGATATATCATAAGTAATACTGCTGATTTAAAATCATATTTATTTTTTATAAATTATTAAAAATGATAATCTAAGTTAAAAGAAAATCGCCCGCGGTTAAATATGAGAGGTTTAAACTTCCCGAGGCTTGCAATTCAAAAATTATATAAAGAGAATTTAAACGAAAGATATCTCCAAAAAACATTGATAAGGAATATTTGACAGAGTTAGTTGTATTGTCAATACTACAGATGATGCATACATTGCCGTACCCAAAACAGTGGTATGGGCAACAGCATTTAACCAATATATATTTCCAATATTCATCGATATCGGATATCTGGCAATATTATGATCAATACCACAAATGGTTAGTTGACGGTATCCGAAACAGTGTTTTGATCAATAAAATTTAACCAATAAATGTTTTCAATAAACACCGTTGATGAAGTTTTTGCCCTACCTAAAACAGGTGTATGATCAACACCAGAGATGATTGATATATAACAGTATTCAAAACATTTGTATGGTCCGCTGTAGCATTCATTTCATTAAAAATTAAAATTTGGACTAACTGTACTCGCTATAATCTACTTCTGCTAAATGATATTCGAGTGCTTATGAGGGTATTATGAAGTACTTGGTGAATATTGGAGCGTCAAATAAAAACATATCTGCTTTTCAACAGCACTTTAAAAATATACTATAATTAATTTCAGTTGCCATTTTGTGTGCACTTCATTTGTATGTCAAATAGCATTCTCTTGAAGCAGTTGTACACTAAATTCATTAAGTCATCATCTCAACTAATTTTTGCAGTCATATTTTGTGCATTTAAAAATGTTCAAAAAAATACTTTTGAAAGTTCGTAGGATTTTAAATGCGCATTTGCACTGCACTGCACAGCAGGATGTCGATTGCTCAGTTGCGTTTTCATCCAAATTTTTAGAATTATATTATTTTTTTTGTTTTGCAAAAATTAGGTTCTCCTTTCTGTGCTGAACCCCGCAGCAGTTAACATTTTCTGCACTAACGCATACAGCAGGGATGCAATTCACTACCTTTTTTTCTGCACACTGCAAAAAAGGCACAAATTCAAATCAAAAACGACGAAGTTAATTGTTTTGTCTTGCATCGTCGAGACCAAAGCGACTTTCAAGACAAAATTATAAATAAATGGAATATCCCTTATATATGGATATGTATGTATGTATGTATGCTATAGTATGCATGTAGCGAAACTAACTTGCTACCTAATGCATTTCAATGTCTTTCATTGTTGTTGCATAAAAATCCGCAGGCGTTTACCGGGGGTAATTGTATGTCACAGCAGAGCTAAACAATGCCAAACAAAAGGCATCAACAAGCATTTCTTTGCTCCATAGGCAGTACGGGGAGTAGTAATGTCCTTTTTTAGTTTCCTTTCAACTCTGCTGCATAGCTGACTCGTAATCCGATTTTGGTTTAATTTTCTAAGGAAATTTTATTTAAGACAATACCTAACCGTACAACAACAACAACAAAAACATACAAAAACAAAAATGTTTATTTGTTATGAAAAAAAGGTAACAATTTGATTGATTACATTTTCTTTGCTTTATTTCAGTTTTATTTTTAATTCATTTAGTGCGCTTAGGCTGATGGGATTTTTATGCAAAACAGGGTTGGATTAACAGCAGGATATGCCCAAGGAAATTGAGTGAAAATTTAATATTGCCGCTACGTTTACATATAATTATAATATCTGTTATCGTTGTTGTTGTTATATTTGTTGTTACAGTTACAGAATATCTATGTTTCTCAGCTGTGGCTTTAGAGTAGAGATTTTATTAAATTAAAAAATTCAAAGCAGACTGTGCACAATATTGAATAGTGAAGGAGTGG
>NC_051847.1:212532736-212538192 GCF_002237135.1 Teleopsis dalmanni
CTTTAATAACGCACAGAAGAAACTTGTCTTATATGGAATATCTGTCATCAGAACATTTTAAGAGCTCTTCTCTAGATTTAGTTCTAGACTTTATTCACAAAGCTTTAAAGGGCTTTGTGTAATCAATAGTGAAATTGGTACAATAGGTCTTTACTGGCCGAAGTACCAACTGTATGTATGTCTTCAGCAAAAAGAGTGTAATGGTCAAATGCGGGTCGTTAATGTTGAAAACTTTGACTGCTTAGATACGTATGTATATATGTTATGTTATGTTGTTGTTATGCAGATTTTTATGTTAGACCATTGACCTGATATACCATGGCATTTTTACGATCCTTTTGAACGCTTAGAATTAACTTGAATGAAGACTCTTGGGAGTAGTTTTAGGAGCCCTTCATAAGCAACGAAACCATAGAGCAACACCATTATCAATTTTTATTTATAAATGGATAATATATTTTTAGAATTAAGTTTGGAACTATTTAATAATGGGTTGAAATACTGAATTTTTGTGTAACCAAAGCTTATTTAATGTTATGTGGTTTTTGCTAGAGAACTTTTTATCGAACATAAGATCTAAGAGGGTATCTTCATTTTTTTATGTAAAAGTTTATATTCATAATTCATCATTTTAAAAATATTATGTTTGCCTAGCACATTTTGTGTAATTAACTTATTCATATTAAATAGTGTTGCTTTGTTATTAAGTATAATTAGATGACATAAATAATTTATTATTATATGGAAGTTTTCTGTTATATTTCCATATCTTTGATAATTGTTCTTTCATATAAAAACAAGTCATTAACAATTAAATTTATTCTGCAACACCATTTTGTTATTTTCATAAATCGTATTTAATTAATAGCTTTAATAAAATCTGTTACCGTAAGCGTAAGCGGATTTGACAACTAATTTGCTCTTTCTTAACCAAACCGAAATGAAACAATCTTCAGTAAAGACAAAATTCATAAGCGAATTGGTGCAATTAAGCAAACTGTAGTGAATTTATTGCGGTTACAGATACAAAAACCAAACTTGCTAACAATATTTGAAAAACAGAACATCCGCTTTCATATATTTCTGACACAATAAATAGTAATAGGAAATATTTAATAACGAATGGTTAGATTAAAAACAATAGAAATATTCATATGTATATAAATATATGAGTATATGTATCTTGTTTTTTCTTCAATTTATTTTAATTATGCACTCTAGGCAAAATATACTTAGAGGTCTTCAAACTTTTGATTTTTTGTTACATACAAAATTTTTGCAATAAGATTTTGTTTATAAAAGTGAATGTAACTAAAAAAAATCCATTTAAAAGATACAATATAGTTACGATCGTCAGACAGTGTAACAGTCTTTTACTCAGCAAATAACATGCTAACTATATAGAGCAATGTAATGTATACAATTTTTATTTTATCGAAGGTACACGCCCACACGACCACAATACTGAAGTCTTTGTCCGTCTGTCATTTAAATTGTTAAATATAAGAAAAGGCTAGACGTGCTCTTATTTTAGTAACTGGTTTGGTCCAATGGGTTTGACTACGGTCTCACATTCGGTGATTGATTTAATGTCAAATTGATCGTTTGGAAAAGACAAGCTCTATTTTAAACCATCGTTAGTAACAGAAGCACACAATAAATGTTTGTTTTTTTTTTTAATTATTTAAATGGTAACGTAATATATTAATCTTAAAATTGCGACTTGTGAATTTATCTGCTCAGTTTAATTTCCAAATAAAAATATTTATTCAAAAAGTTCATTACACTCCACGAGTTGAGTTTCATTTGCATATTTTCGCATTTTTAAAATACTTCCGTTTTTGTGAAGGTTTCTTCGGATACACTTTTCCATAACGAATCTTATTAAATTCGTTCAACAATACAAACTATGCACTTATGAAGATTCACAGCTTTTTATTAACATTTTCATGGTCAGTGAAATGTATGAATGAAGTGAAAAATGCGAAGTATAATTTTATAAATTTATCTTAAACTGACTGACAAAGTGAAAATTATAATTATTTATGAAACCTCAAGTCTGTAGATTATTACTTTAATAAATAGGTATTTAATTTGAGAACTTTTGCGTTTAAATATAGTAGGTTTGACTAGCAAGTCAATTTTTAAAACTCTTCCAAAACTTAAAGAGAACATTATATTTTTGTTCAAATCATAAGTTATTGCTTTACTATTTTTTATGTTAAATCTACACTAGTTTCATATAGATTTTCACTGGCTTGGACTAGATAACGAAAGTAAACTTATCGGATCTCCTCAACTTCATCTGGAAAACCAAATGGTTTAACAAGGATCATAAAGGTTAGCAACTCGCCTCTCTCGGGAATATTTTTTGAGGGCATCACAATGGGCAAAATATGCCTCCGAGTAGAAGTGCTGACAATTGGCAGCACGAGCCTTCCGAACCTAACCTTCATATAGATTTCAGTTAGTTAGACGATTAAGATAACTAGTTGCGTTTCAGAGATTTCAGTAATGATTTCTCGATATATATGAAAAATGAATAACTTAAGAATAGAATAGCTTACTTTGTACTTAAAAGATATTTTCTTTAAGCATTTCAATAACTGCGTTAAATAGCAACGAATTGTCTCTGAATCCGTTTTCAAATTCAGAAACAAAGTTATCACATCTAATAGACCTGCTTCAATAACAATATGCCACAATGTTGTGAATGTCAACCAAGCTTTAATAAACCATCTAAAAATAAAACTGTGCTGTGTAGCTGTATTTTTAAATATTCATCAAAAATTTGATGGGCTAAAGCATACGGGATTGTTGTAAAGTTTCCTACAACTGCCGACTATATATAAGTAGCAAACATCACTCTTAGGGAGTGTATTTGGATTAAACATGACATGCTTATAACCAATACTACATATTATGAAGATATTGTTGTGAGTAAATGGCTTACACGATGTATTTAATTCGAATATTTCAGTATATATCACCTTTAAGATCAGAAGAGAAGACACGCCACAGCTAAAGTTAAATAAAAATATTGAATATATTATCATGATCGAGAACTTAACCATGAACTCGTACAGAAGATACTTAACAATCCAAACTCCTAGAACATATTAATATCAATAATAATAATATGCTAAAATAAATTCAAAATATTTAACAAATTAATAATAAATTAAATAAAATAGGGAAACTCATCTAAGCATATAAATTTATCAAATGTATGAATTTATGCGTTTACGTGTACAGTTACGTTATAAATTTGTTCGATAAATTTTTCGTGTAAATTTATCAAGTTTGTGTGAACTATTTTTCATACAAAATTTTACACTTCATTTATTAAGCAGATAAATTTATACGTTTATATGGTTTATAAGACATTTATCAGTTTAGGTGAGTACCCCTAATATCTTTAGTTTAAAAAAAAATTGTGTAATAATTAAATGAAATCAAATACTCAACACATTACGCCTTTTTGACCATTTTTATGGCATGATGTGGAGCTCTAAAAATTAAATAAAAATTTTGGCTTGCATGTTTATCTAAAGACAGATTTTATTCCTGTGAGTAACAATCTTAAGGCAACAAAGCCAATTCACGTTTATTTACCATATACCGTATGACTAAAAACACCGTCACTTTGTGAGGTTAAAAGGTTATGATTTTCAATTAATTTTAATGCGGTGCTCAACTGTCTCAATCTATCTCTTAAGGAATAAAATGAAAACTGTGACGTTAATTGTTGCCATTTGCAATAAATCAAAACTACTAACATAAATAATTTTCTTGAATAAAAAGGGTGTATTTACGAATTGATTGTGAGACCAAAGATATAATTTACAGAAATAAACTATGAACTACAACAAATCATTTGGAAAATAAAGGCGGATCTGATTTATGGTATGAACGATCTTAATAACTAGAAAAGTACAACCTTCAGGGTTACTCATTGAATCTTGCGTAAGTTAACTACTAAGAATTGAGTTAATCGTGTTTTAAATTGTTCGCTGCTATCTGAGATAGTAACTCGCATTGTGCAATAATTACTTTTTAAAGTAAGTTAAATTGTAAAGTAATTTATGTTGATATACAAAAGGAAAGAAAATAGAGCAAGTTTTTTATGGATCTTTCAACCAATAATAGTCATAACATAAATGAAGTTTCCAAAACTAACTAATTAATTTTTGTGAATACAAAACTCATTATTTATTTAGTTAATGCATTAACTGCACTTAAATTTATTATTGTTTTAATTCTTTTTTAATTTTCATTGCACAGAAAGGCATGTGAGCGAGCATTTACTTACACATATAAGTACTATCTATTATGATTCTCTTTGTAAGATGTAACAAAATAATGACCATAATTAGGAAATCAACTATTTTTTGTTACAAAAAAATTTTTTTTTTAAATTTTTTACTATTTAATTTTTACAACATTCACTTTTTCTGCCTTAAGTAAATTTATATTTGGTATTGTATGTCAGCAAAGAGGATGACTGGACTGGACAAACGTACAAAGAGGCCACATATGTACATTACAAACAACATTTAGCAATTGTCGTATCTGATGTGGTACATGCAAGCAAGAAGGAAACGCTAAGAAGTAGCCAAGAGTAAAATTAATGAAATTGCACGCAATTCGCAAGAGTTGGAAAAAGAAGCCCCTGCCTCAAAAGCTGCGATATAGCATGCTGAAATGTAATAATTAATTTAAAAAAAAATTAACTCGTATTATAAAACAATCTGCTAGCAGATGCACGTTTAAAAAATTACTATTATAAACTCTGTAATGATTTTTATGTAATTCGATGCTATTTCATCCAACAAAAATTTTTCATAGTGACAATTGCAATAATTTATATTGTTTAAAAAAATTAATTTAAAAATATTTATTAGCAGCAATAGTGAAATAAAGCAGTTGCATTATTAGCTTTACATTAAGTGGCTTTAGATAAGTTAAAAATTGATAGCAATTTTATGAAATTAAATACTGAATATCAAATTATTCGCATGTTCCAATAATCCGTACAAAATAATTCTTCAGATTGACGAGCGCAAAGATTTATTAGTTGATTGCAGTATAAAATCTGCTGGCATCTTTCCACTTTCTATAATTGGTGATTAGTCGCTGTTTTATTACCATATTCCTCATACGAGCAAGATAATAGATCAATAATTAAACCCTTTCAATAAAATTTCGTAGCATAATATATATTTTGTTCTTACTGAAAAACAGTCCAACAAACTGTAAAAGAAGTCAGCGGAGAAGTCGATAGTATATTATAATAAATTTAAAAAATTATTGAAATGTGCTATATTTCTTTTTTGTAATTAATTATTATTGAAGTAATTAAAATACTTTCAAAGAAAAACTTAAAAACTTTTTATATTTAAAGCTCTACAAAAAGATTATTTAAACTAATATCAATATGGTTATATTACAATTAC
>NC_051847.1:212538292-212545715 GCF_002237135.1 Teleopsis dalmanni
TATTTTATTAGCTACACGTTTCACTATTTGCCACGGATTGTGGTTTGAAGAGCTCCAACACGTGTGTTGAAAATTATTATGATTCATCGTGTGATATCCTGCGTGCATCAGTAAAAATATTAACTGGAAGTTATTTTACCAAATTTGGAGTAATGTTGATGTTGCACCCCGCCAAGAAAATTTTCAAACGGCTATATATTATATATGTAGGAAGAACACACTGCATGTTACTGCTTTGTTGAGAAAGTAACTTATGTTACATATTTTTGCGCTACAAAAAAATCTTGGTTACTTTAAGTTGTTGAGAAGATCAAGCAAAAATATTAATATTGTATTCTTATTTTTTACTAAAAATACAGCTATTATATATTTATTAATTATAAATAAATTTACATTTATTGTTTTATTATTTACTTATTTATATTTTTTAAAGGGGTATTCGAAAAGTAGTGAACAACAAAAAAAAATTTTTTTGGTTACTTTCAGTTGTTGAGAAGATGTAGAAAATATAAATATTGTATTCTTATTTTTTACTGAAAATACAGCTATTATATATTTATTAATTACAAATAAATTTATAATTATTATTTACTTATTTATTTTTTAAAGGGGTATTCGAAAACTAGTGAACTACAACAACAAAAATTATTTTTTATATTATTCTAATTAATTGACTTTTTGGCTGACCATACAGCTGATTCGAGTATTGCCAAATACCCATCATCAGTGGTCTTGGAAATAATTCTTGATTTAATTATTCATAAATAATTTTTTTAAGACTGCAAGTACCAGGAATCGAATTCGTGCGCTGCCAAATTTGAAGCTCAGAGTGAGCGCTCCTCAACCAACTGACCAAAAACCGTACTTGACTTTTCTGTTCACACATTTTTCTGGAGTTTTTGTAAATTATCTATGAAAGTTTTATTAACAAATTAACTTGGTACTTTTTATATAAATAAATAAATTCATTTAACTGCTAAAATGAAAAATATTGGTACAAAAAAAAAATATTGCCATTGGGTGCACTTTCCAATTGTGATATGTCATGCAGAGACATTTTTGAGCTACAAAAAATTTTTTCAAAATAATTTTCAAAATAATTCACTCCACCCGTAGGAACAAAATTCTGAGCAGATGCTACAGGGTTTCCTTGATATCCGGTTTCTTACATATTCACCAATCGTCACTGTTGGCGCTGTTCAGCTTAGGTGCTAACTATGCGACAAGTGTGGAATATCCATAACAGAGTGGAAAAAATTCACATTCCGTATGCTGTAAAATAAGTCTTTATTAGTAGTGCAAGTAGTTTATCTATTCTTCATCCGACTTATATATTTTATACAAATGAACAAATGGGATGGCTATATTAAAAGCAAAACAAAGAAGAAAAGTATAAGTGATATTTTACAAAAATCTCTTCTGATGTTATATATTCTCTATATCCACACCTATTATAATAATTAAAATTTTTAGTTTTATGTGACTGGCGAATGCCTAAGATTTCTACATGTTGATCTAAACTAATAGATGTTATAACAATCCTCAATAAAACTAAAATTTTGAGCTTTTCAAGTCTTTATAGTGGAATTTTAACAAAATAAATTCATATTTCTTGCATTTTTTTATCAATTATGTTTCTGATTATTTACTTATTTTCCCTTCGTAAACATCTAATAACGGTGGTATTAACGCTCTTCGTGTCATAACTTACACCTTCAATTAAGATCCATTGGCGTTTTATCTAGCAAATCAGTATCATGAAGTGGGTGCAGTTTGCTGAAGTATCTATGTTACCTTGTTGCATTTTAATGAAGCCATGCTGTCTGCGGTTTGCTATTGTAGGTGTTTTTGTTGATGTGGTATAAAATTGTTAGCGTTGTAAAAAAATTCTAAAAAAAAAATGTAAAAAATATATACTTTTTGATTTAAGTAAAAATAAATTTACAACTTTACTACTGTAAAAAATAAAGTCACGCGCATAATATATAGGAATTTAAAAATGTTTCAAAATGTAAATCAACTTTGCGTGTTTTAAGCTAACAATTATATGTGGTGTTGCTGATTTTGTAAATATGTTGATAAAGTTTTACATCTACAAATTGGTTGATAGAGTCAAATCAAACAAAACGATTCAAGTTGAAAAAATAAACAACCTATGTGCTAACGAAGGGACTTTTGTCAAATACTGTACCATATATCAAAACTTACTGCACCACCATTTTGTGTACACGTTTGTCCTTTAAATCTGGGGACCTTTTATATAACTTCTTCAGTCATTTTTTAGAAAAATATAAAAATGGCATATGAATAACTCCTTTATGTTTTAGAATGTGGTTAAGTTTATTTGGAGTTTTGGAAAAAATATTAGGGTATGTTGTAGTAGTAGTAGTAGCAGTGACACCACCATTTATTATAGGATCTTAACTGCTTTTATTTATAATAGTTTTAGATTATATGAAATTTGAGAGCTTAACATTACTATTAGAAAACCTAAAGTGTATGGGATTATTGAGATAAGACCAGTTAACGTGGAGTCTTAATGGCTTTTACTTATGGAATTATATGGAAACCTTAATAAAGCGAAAAATATATATAGTCCTAGAGCTGAATATTACTATTAGAGAACTTAAGGTGTAATTGCAAATTACCATAGTAAGGCATCCAACCGGAGCTACAAAACTATTTAAGTCTTGTTCAACTGTTTCTTCGCCTCCGTCGTCCACATAGCTGCATTAGTACTCTTTCTATGCCAATTACACTTAAAGATCTCTAATAGTATAGGTGGGTATACATAAGGTGGTATATATAAGGTAACGTCGAAATTAATTGAATTTTTTTTAACCTTACTACAAGAATATCTATTATTACATATGTCGTGAAGGTAGAACCTTCATTGACATACTACCAACATTTTATGGAGAGCAGCAAAGTTATTGCGTCTCGTTCCCAATCTTCCCATCATAGAATAAACAGCTCGTACTTTCAGTTTCTGTTTGTAAAGACGTGTCAAGCTACTATGATTTTAAGGTTATCTAAATCTAACCCCGTTAAAGTGATAACTCATTTATAATTCTCTATTTTTGTTTCCTCCCTTCAATACAATCTCTCAATATGAAACTTAGTCATATGCAACAGTTTCCCTAATAACAAAAGCTCTGCAAAAAGTTAACCGTGACAGAGGAACAATTTAATAAACTCATATTGCGAAAGATTTATGACGTGTCTGTTTGACGGGTGCGTTATTCAGTGGGGTCTGTAAGTTGTATAAAATGTGAATTTCGACCAAATGTTTTATGCGCGTAATGTCCGCGCCATAGAAGTTAACTAGAATGTTAAAAAATAACAGCAATTATCACAAAAACAAATACACAAAAACAACTGGAAGTAGCATGGAACACGGATTAAATTTATGACCAAATGAAAGTGTTCTGTTTTGAGGCAGGTGCATTGGTTTATATGTGAAGTGAGGATACGAGGATAATGACTCTTGCACGGTTCAGTTTGGTTCGAGTACTCAGTAGGGCAGATTTAGGTATATGTAACTAACATTATTAAACTTTTTTTTAAAAATTGATTAAATTAGTTAAAAGTATCAACTTATATTAGAATTATACAACTGCATGTATAAATTAAGCCTTAGTTTTCATATAAGGCAGCACCGATAAAACATTTACTATAGTAATTCGACTAACAGTTTCCATATTTTCCTCCACGTTGCATACCTGAGTATTTTTATATAATGTGTGATTTGATTTAAGACAGGAGGCGGCGAAAACTAACACCAATAACAAAGTGGAGCTAAAAAGCGAACCTCTCTCTCTCTCGATATTTCAATTTTTAAAAGAAAAAGATAAAGAAGGCATGTTGCTATTTAAATAGGTTACCACCCAACAACAGGAATTAAAGCAATAATGAGAAAGTTAACAAGCGATACTTTCATTATCTCTCTAAGTGCCAGTTTGGTCAAGTTAAGCTTGCTATAAAAGACAGATGCCATTTAAATAGGTTACACAAAAAACAGCAAGAACAAACACAGCAATACAAGATCGCACTAAAAAGCGATTCAGTCTTTCTCTCTCTCTCACCCTCTTTAAGCGCCAGTCCAATCAAAGTAAGCTTGCCATAGAAGACATGATGCCATTTAATTAAGTGGCGTATGTCATTAGTAAAAACTAGCGCAAAAATAAAACCCCATGGTTTAGAAAGCGATCCAAAATATTGCTTCGCACTGAGGGGAGGATCACGAAGGATCACTTATAATTTTGATAACTGTGCAATATTCTCCTAAGTATAGTAGGCGCGATGATCAATCTGTTACGATATTCTGTTAGGTACTCGTACATTAGATTTTCAAAATGATTAATTTATACACTGTATGCGTTTGATCGCTTGTAAAATCTCTATGTACATTACCATATAATTAATAAATAAATATACCAATATATTTTTTATAAAACGAATAAAGCTAAACTGACAGTGTACTCTGTAGTCCTCTGCTTTATATTATATTGTCGCAATGATTTTTAAATATTCTTAATTCAGCGTTACAAAGACCTATCAACGTTAATCCGATCCAACCAAAAATACTCAATATGAATTCGTTGAAATTTATTCCGCTTTTATGTTTGATGGCAGTTTCTGTTTATTTCTTTGAAAATTTTTAAATTAAATGGAAATGTGTATGGAGCAGTAGCCAAAGCCAATGCCAGTGCCCATACTGTATTTGCAGTCACATATAAAATTCATATTCAATATTACACGTACACAGGTGACGAGATTGGCAGGAGCACACGTAATACCGACAAGTATCTGAGCCTGCATGCTCGACTCCAAATGAGGGTTCGTTCGAGTGCCGTGCTTTTGCGTTGCATGAGGAATTTGGATGGCATCAGTTGTGCTGCATAATGTTAAGGATTTTGTTGGTTTTTGGTGCAACTTAAATGTAATGCAACTAACTGCCCGTACGTGTGAATTATGTGTGTGCAGTGATGCAATCATAATACCAGGGAATGTAATATTGGTCACTAGGATTTACGAGTAATGCAATATTTTGATATTTAACCATGTTTCGGCACATAACTCATATCCTTTTTCTTCGTTTTACTGCATGAACAAATGTTTCATTGGAATTTGCAATATTATCAACTCAATTGGCAGTTATGATGAAATATTCGCGTTGCTCTTTATTTTTAGAAGTAATCACTTTTGCAAACGTTATTGTTTTATTATTAATAAATAGTCTTTTTTTGGACTTTTTGGACTACTCAAAGCTCATTATTTAAATTGTGGTCCGTATCCTTTGTTGTGTACGTCTTGCTTTTAGTGTTGTATATGTCAGTTTGAGCCTGTGATATCCTTGTTTTTGGTGGCATATATTTTAGTCGATATGTTTGGAAGGTATTTTTTACATGTTATCAGATTATGGAAAATGGCAGAAATAATCTGTCGAAATGTTGTGATTTTCAGTTGAGTTGATGTATTTGCAATTAAATAATTTTAATATAGAAAGGACGTGACCATGTTGTATTGAACCTACTTATATTATTCGTTACAGGTGTTATATTTATGAAACATTCTATATAATATTGTTGATGTTTCAAAATAATTTGATTTGTGTAAATTTTTATAAAACTTCAAATAAGATGCTAAGAAATTTAAGTTAAGGATGGATATTACAGAGAATGGAAATGATAAATATGAGAATATGGACCTTAAAGCAAGATATATTAGCAGAATGCTTCACGTTTGCGAGGAGATGAATAGTATTTGATTAGCTTTAATTATATTTGTATTTTATTATTATTTGTTGGTTCTGAACTTTTTGTTATCTGGAAAACTAAGGACAGAAACATGTCCATTAACACGAATACTTAGTCTTATGACCTATATTAGGTAACAATAAAAGAAAAGTTTTTTGGAATTTTGTAAATCTGCAGTTCGTTTACTTACTAGAATACTAACGGGAACTCTGTCTTCAATGGATTGCGCAGGAGTTGATATGCTGAAGAAAAAATAGAATCCATTAATCACTTTCTATGTCTTTGTCTGAGACTACAGATAAAGTGTCTCAAGTGTTTTGGAGCCTCTTTCTTCACAATCTGACAAAGAGAACGAAAGTATACTTATCATTTTTTTCAAGCTTCATTTGAAAATTAAATAGTTAAGATAATACGCAGGGATAATAACAGTTTTCTTAAACTACCTCTTTCAGGCAACTTTGAGAACACCACAATGAGCATCTTCGGCTGGAAGTATTGGCAGTTTTTCGAGCTCGCACCTTCTCAATCTAACTTGACACGGTTACTACAATAGCAATTAATGGGCTATATAATGCCACGAAAATATGGCAAAGTTTCGAAAGTTTGAGAGAGTCACATTAGAAGAGTATCAGATACTAGATTACAAAATTTATGCTAGATCTTAAAAAAACATTTTTGTCAGCCCCACATATTCATATATGATGTTTACTAAAGCTGTGCTACAGATACTTTTAACAAGTTTTCTCTGAGTAGAAAAATCTCTGGATGCTGATACTAAGCTCTGTTTTTTTCTAGTGCCTAGTTGATATAAAATCGACACTGTAGATTTTAAATAAAATTTTAATTTTATGATGCAATACAATATCACTATTAATCAAAATAAATATTTTAATTTTATAACCCTCCAAAAGTGATTGATCTGATTTTCAAAATTATAATCAAAATTTATTTATACATTTGCTTAATTTTAATTAATTTCGTTCCTAAACAAAGGAGTTTCAAAAATTTTATTATGTCACGTTGTTATCGCTTTCTCGGCAACAGATAGTTAGTCTCATACATTAGACACTTCCATGGCAAAACCTAACAGACTAGTCTCATTCGACGATTGAATATTGTAAGTCAGTGTTTCTCTCTCTGCTCGGTTATATGTTTTTTTAAAAGACTTAATCTAGTTCTTAAATCTAAATTTTCTTCAGGTGAGTTACATTCTTCAAACATTTGCATGGCAAGAGAAAGTTCAATAGGTTTGTTATGTTCAATGGCTTCATTAATTTGATCCATTGCAGACAATTGAGCAGTCAGCTTTTGAACTTGAGCCGGCTCTTCTGGCATCTTTTTTAATGACTTGGTGCATTTCCCATACTTCAGCTCATGCAAGCCGATCTCCAATATGTCAAGTTGCTTTTTCACATTTCGCATATTTTCCGCAATGAGTGCGTTTATTTCAGCCATCGTTAACCTAGAACTGGTGGTTTTGTTGCAGTCTTTAGAAAGGCTTACGTTACTGGTTGCTTTATCCTATGCAATTGTAATGATTTTATGTTTAATGTACAATATATAAATTATTATTAACAAAAATATTGAGAACTTTAAAAAAGACAATTAATTAGGTACAATTACCTGTTTGGGTTTGCTGCTTTTGTTCAACAAAGTATTCTGTC
>NC_051847.1:212545815-212693279 GCF_002237135.1 Teleopsis dalmanni
TTGTAACAATTAATTACAGTAGCGGCAACAGGCGCAGCAACACAGCATCGCAGCATCGCCGCATCGCAACATCGCAACCGAAACGGCCGCGACACAAAGAAATCCCATAAATTTACGCTTTCACGCAGATACGCATTTTACGGGTATATACCATATGATTTCATATTATTCCGCACGCATTTACGCATTTTCTTTTAATGATTTTCAGTGAGTCCTTCAGTACGCCTATTGGGTCAGTCAAGTTGTGCGGTAAAGCAAGCCAAGGTAAGTCGAGCCAAGCAATCGACCCAGGGCAAGGAGCTGGCAACTTCACAAGGGTCTCGAATACACACAATTCCTCGCAATTCATATGTTAAGAGCTTTTGCGGTATTAAAGAAAAATAAATGTGAAAAATACGAAAAATAATAAATTTTAATATATATTTTTTTTTGTATTTTTAAATAAAATTGTGGGCTCCAACTGCACTGGACAGTTGCACTTTATTTTTATTGCATTTCAATATGCAATCCAAGCGTTGCCTGCAGGTTGCGTGCTCCACATGTGAGTTGTTACCCGTATTGCGTTAGGGGACAATGGGGATCCATTCCGGATATTAATAATAATAATAATTATTTAAATTGTGATGGGTGTCGAGTACCGCTATGCGTGTTAAAATCGCCGTTATAATTGCGATTCTAATAAAAATCGTAAAGGAAAATGATTTAATCTTGAATTCGACTTGCACGGAATTTTAATCTTGGACCTGTTTATGGGGTTACCGATAAGAAGTTTGACACTTCAAGAAATTGTTACACTAATTGGACTTGCATTATATAATTACAAAACATGCAAGCTCTTGTGAAATAAATCAGGGTAAGATACTTTAGAAATATTTTTATATAATTATAAATAAAATGGTTTTTAGTTAAATACAAAAATTTTTTCTTTAAAACTTCGTCCGTACTATAAAATTTAAATTAATTTAAATGCATACAAAATATAATATAATATTTAATGAATTGAAATAAGAAGGCACATAAAACTTAACTAAAACAATTGGGATAATCACGATATGGAGTAAAAACACCCTACTTAAACACACGTGTCAATAATAGCTTAGGTGATCCTGTACTTTTTAAATAGGGCCTAGGTTGTGTTTGGATACCACACTCCCCGTCATGAAGAAAAACTGATTACTAGGATATCACTTTCATATCCATATTGGTATATGCTTCTGGATTTCTAGCAGTTCATTAAAAGGTTGTTGCGAACTATAGTCAGAACACATAACCAAAAAATTTGTTTTGGAATCATAGTAATAAATAGTTTCAACGCTCAACTCTTCCATGTATTTACATATAAAATACATATATTTTTTTCCTATATAAATGTTATACTTTATATATACATTAATCATTAATTATATATAAATTAATCGTTTATAACATATATGATTCAATATCTCGTTTTAACCAGTCCAATTCCTATTTCTTCTGACTCTATATGTACTAAACAAAACCTAGAGCTAAGGTAAGGTTCTTTCATAATAAAAACGACTGGAAATTAGATCATTACCTCTCGCTACTCGCTAAATCATTACTCTGTCGACTACTAAACCTTTATAGCGTCTTTCATATTGCATAGCAGAGGCGAGGCGTCGAATGGTTCAGAGTGTTCACTGAACACCTTAACAAAGCTTCCTTTTTAGATTTTTTTTTTATTAGGTAAATAATCTCGCTATTTTGCTATTTAACATTTTTTATAATAGCTTTTCCAAACATATTAACATAAACACAAAACGTATAATACAAACAAAATCACACATACAAATGTTAGTTACACCCAACATTACTTATAATTAATAAAAGAGAAAACACATTTCTCTTGAAATATACTAAGGTGCAGATTAAAAACTGCACCGCGTTGCTTACAAAGCATGCAAATGAAATAACATTCACATTGGGACTATGTTCAATATTGAATACACAACACAAAACATACAAACAAATATATGTACGTAAAATAATCTTAACTCTTAAATTAATGCGTGCAAGCAGTTCAATAAAAAAAGTGCACTTCCAATGTTATGCAAAGTAAATACAAAAGAGAAAAGAAATGACTGAGCGAAAATCGCTTTACATTTGACGAGAGGATCATTCCACTAAACTGAACCAAAAGTTTATACAAAGCGTGCAAATACAAAGTCACGGTTGCTGTTTTATATGGGGAAATGGTTCAGTATAAAAACTGAACCGGGCATTGTAAATACAAAGTAAAAGAGTAAATGAATGCATGAGAGTTTCTTACTCTTATATAGAGGTTGGAAATAAATCAAAACAAAGTCATTATTGCAATTTTATACTAGAAAATGGTAAAAGTAAAGAAAGAGATTAAAGAAATTTGAAGTGAAAAATAATATTTAGAAATGAATAAATGTGTGATTAAAGATTTGATTCAATGTCATTTTTTAAACGATCTTCTGAAAAAAAGATTTTAATTCATAAAATGAATAAACCAACTCCAGATATGAAGAATTTCATACCTGTTGTAAAAATGTCGAAATCTATGGTAAGTCGTCGTTTTCCTACAGCTACAGCTTTATGGTAAATAAAAACCAGTGGATCACAGGCTGCGAACATTTAAATAAATTGTTTTATTGGTCTTGTACGCTATTTGCTTGTGGAAAGGACAAAACTTAGTAGTAGGGGGAATACGTTATAGTTGGAATTCTGTTTTGATTAAATTGTGAACACCTTGCCAAAAAGCTGACGCCTCGCTACTGTTGCATAGTATTGGGAATTAACTATTCAGTAAAATGGGTCCTGAGTAAATAGATTCTTGATATATTTGCTCAGCAATTTTTTAGACAGCAAAGTCTGTAAATCTTATAGTCTGCAAACTAAAGCAATCTTTTCAAAAATTAACGGTTTCAAAATGAATGATTTCTTATAAAAAGTTGGCTCGGCTTGCCAGTACCCAATTTATATATCTAGAAAATGCTTCACTTAGTTCTGTAGTTATTAATATTAAGATTTTCTGGAGTTTATCTTGTCTGAAAGATCCATATATTTTACTTCTTAAAAAGTCTTCAATCCAATGTGTGTCACTGAAGCAATCATTAAATTAAATAATTAAATAAATATTAATATATATAACATATGTAAAGACTGATTTGATCTGTACTGATCTATTAAGCGAATTTTATTTCTTATGTAGAAGATCCACATCTTCTGTAACTTCTTCATCTGTATCTTTTTCTTCTAAGAAGAATCATTATTGTGGGTTGACGATTGTATGAAAAGGTTCATTACAATCAAATCCATAAAAATTATGGGCCTCTATAATCTTTGAAAGGGTTTATAGGAACATAACTTGAATTTTTGAAAATAAAAGTATTCTTTAAGAAACCTTAGTAACTTCCTAAGCGTAAGTCAGTAAAATTAGGGTCACATGCGGATTATGAGCTCATTTAAATAACTCATATATATACTAGAAATTTGTATTTCATCCTCAAAAACACAAGAACAATGTAATGGTTAGTTTCGTTAAGTCCTCAGTTAAACTTTGCATGGTAAAATTCTGCTGTTCAAAGTTATTCTGAAATTGGTTTGAGTATATGCTGTACAATTTTCCAGCACAGCATATATCTTCAATATGGATATACTGAGGGGATATCAGTCTAAAACTCTTGAGTGTTATCTATACTATATAATACCTTGTATTGTTAATACTCTATGGTTGAGCTCTATATTGACGCATAGAAATACTGCGTGTTATCTACAGTACTGTCTCTTACTACCGTTAATGTTCCATAATGTATCATGTTTGTATCAAATTTCCCCATTTTTCAAGACCTTGTTTAAAAAAGATAAATCGTAGATGTGGGAAAAATTATATGCAAAATCGATAAGTAATCATCTCAAAGGACTATCTGTAAGTCTTCTGGACCGTCAAGAGCCTGCAAAGAGGTTGAAGGGCTTCAGATTTTAGACGTATAAGAAAGAATTTGAGTATTAGTTATATAATATCTTGTAACTAACCTACTGCTTTTGGGACTTGAGACTTGAACCCACTAAAACCTCTTCTTAGAAATGAATGAAGAAGATTTCCATAGCATTGAGGAAACTACATTCCAGTAATCAGAGGAGAGAGATATGAACATATAAGCTTAAAACCTTACCTTACTATTACTAAGCTAATGCTTGCTGGTACCTCCGTGTTTTATAAGTAAATACTAATAACCCACTTATTGATGTCGGCTTATCTCATTATTTTTTTTATTCTTCTTAGTCACATCATAGAAACAACGAGAAATCAAAATTTATAATCTAAGTCTAATAGTAATAATTAATGGAGCCTTAATGGGGTCTTAAGGGAGACCAGCTATTCAGTTCTCGATAAAGGAATATGCTTTGCTTGGCGTAAAATAGAAAACAAACCCTTGGAGGTAACAATTTTATTTGATATCATGCATTTTATGCGTGTTAGAAGAAAACAAGACGATTATTAAAATTCTGAAGTTAGCATTTTTTTTAATAGAGGGCGCATCATTTACAGATAGAAGGCGCATCATTTACAGATTTTTAATTAATTTAATTTAATTAATTTTAATTAATTTTAATTAATTTTTCTGTTAATTATTTCAATTAATTGTAATTTTTATAAAATGATAATGATTTTTGAGTATTTTATTTTAATTTTTTTCTTCTATTTCTTCTAAAAGATATTAAAAATTTATTTATTAAAATAGAAGAAAAAAAATAAAATAAAATACTCAAAAATCATTTTCATTTAAAAAAAATCACAATTAATTAAAATAATTATCAGAAAAATTAATTAAATGAATAATAAAAATCTGTAAACAAACGAAAGATAATTGAAGGGAAATTACCAAAATAATGTGACAAAGAAATAAAATTGAATGAAAATGCCAATAGCAAAAAACAAAAAAAAAGGAAAAATATTAATTCTGAGAATATGTTTAAAAGGATTAAAATAATTTAAATACGCAAATAATAAATTAAATCGAAGGATTCAAATGAAACGAGCGAGTCACATTCGTTTGCGCTGGTCTTTAACGTAAATTGCTTAAAAGCTTCGTGTATTTTACACGCAATAAAAATTCACTTATTTGGCAAAGTGAAGTGATACCAACTCACTCGCACAAACACACAAACACAAATAAAGATACATTCATACAAAAGCAGAGACTGAGAACTACGTACATTAAGCATATCAACAGTGGAAAAATTGTGTGCTTGCGTGTACGTATGTTTGTGTGTGTGTGTGTGAATGGTACTTTTGTGTATTTGTGTGTAATGTGTTTCATTAAAAATATTGCATGCAACAAATATGCGGGAATGAAACGAAAACCAACCGACAATTACAACAACCACAAGTACAGCTTTACAAAAAGATCCCCTTACACTTGATTTAAAGTGCAAGTGGTGTGCTTGCTAGCAAGCTGTAGCCCGCATGCAAGCTCCATGTAAAACTTATTTAAAGTGTGGCTTGAGAGCTGCACCTGCAGTCGTAACGAGCGCGGTTGCCATTTTTTTGCTTTGGTAGTCTATTTCCCCTTTCTTTTAATTTTTTTTTCCTTTTGAATTGGTTGTGCGTGTGTGTGTGTGTGTGTGTTGAAAAGTGAAATTTTATGGCGTGTAAAATTCGTGAAGGCTTTATGCACTTTTAGCAGTTGCCACTGACGATGAGGAAGTTTCAGTTCAGATGGCATGACGCATTTCCACGCAAGTTGCAGAAAAAATAAAAAAATAAAAAACAGGCTACGCACTTTATGTAAATTAAAAACATATAAAAACACCACAAGATATAAAAAAAAGTAAGAAATAAAGCAAAATAATTGCAAAAAAAAGCCATTTTTAAAGCGAATAAATATTTCATTTTGGAACCACAAAATCGTAACAATTGAAATAATTCAATGGTTTTAAGAAGAAATTCCGAAAGGAATTTTTATGATTAAATTGACTGAGTAATTCTGGATTTCATATACTCTGAACAATGCGAAAGTCAATTAATCGGTTAATATTTTTATAATTAACATAAAAATACTGACTTAACTTAAGCCTCAATACGGACTTAAACCATACTTAAGTCATCAACATGGCAGAATTAACTCATACTCTAGTCAGTTTCAAGACTTAGTTACAAATGTTAAATGGGTTCTATGTATATTCAAACAATTATCGATACAGTCAAAATCGATAATAAAATCGATTTATTATTTTTTATCCTTTTTGATTGGAAAAAATACCGTGACAGCAAAAACTTGGCTTGATAAGTGCTACCTGAATTCTATTTCATCGAGACAAATAATAGAAAAATGGTTCCAATGGTGCCATGGCTAGTAAAGCCCTTCCTCCGAGATGCATATGTCGATCTCTTGCCTCCTTCCATAATCATATCGACGAATATTGCAATGGAACTAACATCAGTGAGGTCGTATACAAATGTGAACTTATAGCATTCCACACAGATGCTATGTCTTCTTCGATATTTGGGTTAACTCCCAACAAAGTTCTCAATAGGCCTCCACCTGTTACCTTATAAGAAGAGCGTTGTCTCCCCCGTGCAACCCGTCTGCCCAAACTTATCTTAATCTTAGATTTCAAAGGAAAGTGTTGACATCATTTTTCATAACCTTTTGTCTCTGAGCTTATTTAAGAGTAGATACAGCATTTGCTGACAGTTTATCAAAAACAAAGAAAGAGAGTTGTTTGGAACTCTTATAATAAAGAAGTATGATATTTTATTTAACTCTTGAAACAATTAAAAAAAAACGTTTTGCATTGGTAGGTAACAATGGATGTAAATTAAATATACTATTTCACTCCAGTGTCGAATTAGTAGTCAGTTGAGAGGACAACAGGTATCTAGCTTGGTTTTGGCCTTTGTATTTTGAGAGAAGTGTAGATTTTTATTAATCAGTTATTTTGAAACAATCTAGGTCAAAATATAAATAGCGTTACTTACATGGCCCAACTGAAGCGTTTCAAGGAGCAAATTCCGAAACAAGAGCACCACATGAAAAAGAAAAAACCCTCTTTCACCAAGACAATGCGTCATGTTACAAATCGTTGGCTATCATAACCAAACTGCAAGAAATACACTTCGAATTGAGCCAGAGTTGATTTAATAATAAAAATCGAACATTTCTTGTTATACTTATTAGAATTCATATTTCTTATGGAAAGTAAACCTCTTCACTTCTCTCTCGCATGTAGTCAGTTCTTAACTAATCTCATATATATACATAGAAATATATAAAAAAACATAAATAACTAATTGAATAACTACTACTAAATAAAACTACAGAACACAAGACAATATCGTTTTTGTTGCATATTAGTTATTAGTTTTTTGAATTAAAAATTGAATCAAATTTTGAATTATAAATAATGGAATGGAAAACAACAAATTGTATCAAAATCTATCTGCCAATAGTGATTATCGCTATGTGGAATGCTATCTCTTATTACCACCACAATTTGAACTAAAATTATTGTGAAGAAAAGTGACGATATACCCAATTAATTATTGAACTCTATGGGTACGTATCAGATTCTTGTTGTTGACTTATTGCCGGTATTTTGCAGAACGTGACTAAATCAATAATTAGAAATAAATACAATGGTTTGGCTTATAAATAGATATTCCGAATAATTCAAATACTTATCTTAAAATTTTTTAATTAATGTATATTAAGAACACAGTTTAATTAAAAAACAACATAGATGAATGTACACATTGGTTCATATCTCTATACTCACATAATGTAATTATAGTTTAAGTAGCGATAAAACATTTGGTATTGCTGTGCAATGCTCTTTGGAGAGCAGAAATCCAAGAACATAGCAAAGTATTTAGAATTTCGATAAAATAAAATTTTATAGTATTGTTTAGTAATGAACGGAAACTTCAAGAAACAACATTAACAACATTAAATAAAAAAAAATGATAAAAATATTGCATATAATAAATTTGATCTATATATTTGGATCAGCATTTTAATAGCTCATCTATTTCACTCATCAATTAATAGTATTTTGGTTCTGTTGATTTAATAACGATAGTGATACTTTATTGAAATAATTTTTTATAAATTTTAAAAAGTTATTAATAATGTCGAAACCAAAATATACTTTAATCAGAGATCCAAACGAAGATTTGAGTCAACTTAAAAGTGTCAATCCTTTGGTCGGAGTAGTGCTCTGTGCTTTAATTTTTTGCGTGTTGCTTTTATATCGAAATTGTGAATATTTATATTCGACTAGTGAAATATTCAAAGAAAACAAAACTAATGTGACATCACATGAATTTGATTTACAAAACGTATCTATAGAACCACTAATAGTTAGGAATAGCAAATACTTCGTAAATACGACACATTGTCATATGCCTTACGCAGATCCATTTAGTGCGGAAATAAAAAAAATATTTAAACCACAAAAATATAAACCCTGTACTAATGATAAACCACTTGTTAGTGTTTTATATGACATGAATCAGGAAAAGTATCTATTATACATCGAAAACGAAACCTTCTTATCACAGCACAAAAATGCGAATAACTCTGAGGCTGTAAATCAGTTGATTTGCTGTTATCGTCAAATAGTACGTACCGGAAGTGGCAGCAAGGCCGATAATGCGTTTAAGTAAGTTATATAGTTTCGGAATAATTAGAATTGTGAAATTATTCTTAATTATTTTACTAAATATTATTCTATTTAAACTATTCTCTATCTCTCTCTGTTTATTTTTCCATTGTCAGATTATTGCCATGTGAAAATTTTGTTCAGAATTTTGTCGTACCCGAGCATATTGAATTCATCATTGTGGAATGTAGAAAAAATTCTACTTTAATACAAAAAGATGCTTTCTCGTTTATTCAGTATAAAAATAAAACCAAGACGATAACATCTGAATCTATAAGAAAGCCAAGTGTCTTCCTGATAGGAATAGATAGTTTATCGCGCATGAATTTTCGCAGAACTATGCCTCAGACGCATCAATATTTAGAAGAAAACAATTGGTTTGAAATGCAAGGATATAATAAGGTAAGAAGAGGACATTAAAATTAATTAATTTAGTTATTATTATGAAATCAAATTATTACAAACATTCATTAAAATTTTTTCACATTTATATAAAATTATTATTACTCTGTTGTGATACATAGTATTATAAACTAGATATCGTTTCTGTCCTCATCGTGAATTAGGATGATGATATTTCTCTAAGACCAATTTTGTAGATAAATTGCAGTATTGAACTTGATTTACGAAGTTTTATTTCTTTATCTGATATCAATTGCATACCTTGCTATATATTGAAATCTCATCCCCTCCCCTCTAAAATCGATGAGCTCCACTAGAATAAGTTCCAAATTATATAAGGTGACAATTCAACCTACAATGCTGCGTCAAAACTCCTGTAATGAATTTTAAGTTATTTTTATTAAGTTTCATAAAATCTCTAAATCTCCTCCTCATCTTCAGATCGTAAGCCTCGACAAAAGTCATTGTAGGGTAGATTCAGTCTCATAGCATGCCTTTCTATTTCGCAGTACCTTGTCAGCACAGATATCGTGGTAGCTGACTAGTACGTTTCTTGTCTAGATTAGACCAATTGAATCTAGGTATTGGACAATGGGGTTCATCAGCTCAGTATTGCTTAGGTATGCTCAGGAATTTTTATTTAATTTTATCAACTTATATCTCTTTACTATATGAAGATTATTTTTCCATTAGTAATAATTTCTCATTTACTGTATACTATATATACAAAAAAAAATTATATCTGAGATTTAATTTTAGTTAGATTGCAAATTTTAACAATAAAAACACTAAATTCATTTGACTAATTAAGTTTCATACACTATATTACAAATTGATGAATTAAAGAAATAAGACTAATGTCTATAATACCTTATAAAATTAATGCGTATTAATTGCATAAAATATTTATTATCTTTACTTCTAGGTTGGAGACAATACATTTCCAAACCTGATGGCCCTCCTAAATGGTAATAATGAAACTATAGCCTACAGAGACTGCAAACCGAAAACAGTGGGTGGACTTGATAACTGCTATTTCATCTGGCAAAACTACCAAAACTTTGGTTATAGAACTGCATATGCTGAAGATGTAGTATCTTTAAGCACATTTAACTATTTAAAGAAAGGCTTTAAAACACCACCAACGGACTACTATATACGTCCAATGGTGTTAGCATTGGAGAAAAATTTAAAAGTTCAAAAAAAGGATGGGTTACCTTATTGTCTAGGCAGGAAGCATTACGGTACATATATTTACGATTATGCATTACAATTGGCAAATCGTTTTGAGAATGAACCCACCTTTGGTTTATTTTGGACAAATTCATTTAGCCATAATAGATACGATACATCCGCAACAATGGATGTCAAAATGTTGGAATATTTAAAAATATTCAAAACGAATGGCATCTTAGAAAATTCTATAGTTATATTCTTCAGCGATCATGGACGTAGATTTGGCACCTTAGTAACGTTAGCTGGTGGTTTTTTAGAGGAACGTTTACCTATGTTTTACATATCCTTACCAAAGTGGTTTAAAAATCAATATCCGGATTTTGTCAAAGCACTACAAATCAATCGTAATCGTCTAACGACACCCTATGACATACATATGACACTGAAGCATATATTAGAATTAAGTCAGCCGGGTCTGACTTTACCAATGGCAAACGGTTGTGCAAAATGCCAAAGTATTTTTCGTGAAGTACCGGTAAATCGTAGTTGTGCTGATGCTGGCATACCAGAACATTGGTGCACTTGTACACATTACGAAAATCAATCAAAAAAAGACAAAATTGTAAAATATGTAACACAAAAAATAATAGATCAAATGAATTCTTACTTAAAAGACAAGACATTAAGTAAGGTATGCAGCGAACTGAAATTAAAAGATATTAATACGGCACACTTGAAAGTGGAAGAAGATGATGGAATACAGTATAACCCAACTTATAGAATTCGTTTTGTTGTATATCCGAAAAAAGCTAATTATGAAGCTACTGCAATATATAATCCTGTTAAGAGAAGTGTAGAATTGAATGTCGAGGATATAAGCTGTCTCAGTTCTTATGAAAACGTATCACAATGCATTAACGATAAACAGGCGAAAAAATACTGCATATGCAAGTGAAGATATTTGCTACATTCATCTGCTTAGCTTGAGAGATCTTCAGCGTTTAGTTAATCTAGTCCGTCTTGAGGTATACATTACTTACAACCGTTTCATTTAATGAACTTTAAGTTACGAGTGCTTGCAGGTGACCATACAGTATAGCAGTGCAAGGTATGGAATATAATCCAATGTATTTGCAACTGTTTGAGATCGGTTAAATATATAGTGATAAATACGGATTGGATTTAATATGTGATAGCTTATTTTGAAACTGCTGTGCAGAAAGATTATGACTCGAGAGGAAAGTTGAGCTGTGTATCTTCCAGATTATTCTGAAAATGTAATAGATAATTCAATATAATTTTTATAAAGAAACACAAGATATTTTTATGTAGTAATTTGCACCTGGCAATTATAAAGCACCTTTGAAATGTTCAAGACTTAATAAAATTAATTATAGTTTAACAGAATCTACATGCCTTAATAAAAAATATTTCAGATATGCATTCAGATATTTTAAAAAACTCATGAAGACATTAGTTCCAATTATATTTGTGCAACGATTTCATCTATATAATATTTATAAATTGTTAAGAATATTGAAATTCAATAAAACTCAATTAAATGCTTCAATAATCTTGTACTAGAATGGATCTTATATAGAAACATTAGGTTGAGTTAGGTTATTGCAGTGGCTGCATAAATTATAATAAATCTGGTGACTAATTATGTTGCTGTATAAATTCCTGAAGGCTTAAAATCATTTCAATACTTAAATACATTCCGAGATGTTCCCGAGGTATAATAAAGCATATGCTTATCTTCTTTTCAGCTACAGTAAGAGAAATCGTAAAAAATATTTATTCAATTAACATGGTTTCTTAACCTAAAATAATCTGTTAGTAAATTCATTATAATACTGAAATTCATTATAAATCTAAAATTTTTCATATCTTTAATATAATTCTTCGAAACGCACACATGTGAATTATTTTACTAATCGTTCCAGTCCCTTTTACTCTTTGAGCACTTTTGCTCTTTCTTAACTCAAGGTATTTTCAAAACCCCTCTTTACGCCTTGACTGGATTATTGTTTATCACTTCATTAGACTAAGCAAAAATTGACCTCTGATCTGCATATCTCCCCGAGGAGCCTGTAACCATTCTGACATTTGATAATGCGGTGTTGATAAGTCTGTCAGTTTCGCAAATAATTTCAGGGCTATATCCTTTATGTATTTTTTGATGGGATTAATCTTGTGGTCCCTGAAGATGTCAGTCGTCCTAATGTACCATGCTACTTTTAAAAATCTTCTCAGAGCCTGGCTTTGTGCAATTTTTAGCTGGCGAATAGTAGTGTTTAAAGCATTGCTAAACGCTACACATCCATATAGAAGTGAGGTTGTCATTCGTCCTAATGTACCATGCTATTTTAAAAAGTCTTCTCTGAGCCTGACTTTGTGCAAATTCAAGCTGGCGAATAGTAGTGTTTGAAGCTTTCTCAAACGTCACACAACCATATAGAAGTGACGGACGAATTATTTGGTTATATATCAGTTTCCTGTTATTAGCATTGAGATTTTTATTTCTAAATAGTGGTTGGAGGTGATGAAGAATTTTGGCACAACTAATTCTTTTCAGTTAAACATGTTTAAACCATGTGAATCGTTTGTCCAACGTCATGCCGAGATATTTAACGCTATCCTCCCAGTTTACTACCATATCACCCACTCTCACTCTCGACGGAAACTGTCTCCACTTACACGTTATAAACACAGCCTTAGTATTTTACTTATTGATTTTTATTATCCATTTCCGGAAATACTTCAGAGTGCGGTTGATATGCTCTTGAAATGTGTTGGTTATGTTGAGAGCACATTTATCTGAGTATAGCATACACGTATCGGCAACGTATAACGCCAGTGTCGAGGGACCTAACATTGGGATATCGGACGTATAAATGTTGTAGAGAGTGTAGCTCTGTTCTTTATAGTTGTACATTTGTTTTAAGTGGAGAATTTTAAAACAACTTGTTTATCTAATAGTGTAAATATGTTTCTTATTAATAAAATCAAGTTATATAAATCAAGTGCAACAGAACTGTTTGAACATCTGTTAGTATAAATATATAATCCATTTTGGGGCTTCAGTTATTTAAGTAATACAAGCTGTTCTTGTATGACATTGTGAAAAAAAAATAACTAAAATATTTTTGTGTATTGTGTTTCTCGGTTATGTATTAAATTTAAATGAAATGAAATTAAATACTTTAATTTTTTTTTAGTTGGATGGACTTTAAATCAAAACATTAAGTTCTGTCCACAAACCATTGCAGTCGTAGTCATAACTGATATTTATTGAAATATATATATATGATCGTAATGCTCATTTATATATAGATCATACTGATCTCATACCGCGTCATTTGGAGCTTGAAAACCGGGACTGCTGACTCCGTTGTAATAAAGAACCTGATGTTTTTAGATGTTAACTTAATATTATATCGAAACAATATAAAATTTTAAATACTTGAGTTGATTTAGAACACAAAGTCAATTAACTTGAATTACATTTTTCATAAGAAACTTCTTTCAAGTACTTGAAAGCTCAGTATATGTAATTGAAGTTATTTGTAAAATAAATAGTAGACTTCATACCACATTCACAGATACTCAGTATATACTAAACTCTTAAAAACTATGCTTTTAGTTAAATAAAAAATTAATTAAAAAATATTTATGTACTCAAACGAAGTAGTGTAGTATAAAATATGCACAAATATTACACAATATTTTTCCGAAGCAGCCTTAGTATCCGAAAATCTTTAATGAATTTAAATATTTACCAGATATGAATATTCATGAATGGCTGCTTACAAAGCTGTTTCAAAATGTTTATGAAAGCAACATATTTATAAATGATTGCAGATACTTTCCAACCAAAAGCGATCAATTTTGTGGCTTTGTGCATATTTGAAAAATTTGTGATATGCAAAATGCATAAAAAGACGATAAAAGCAGTTTTGATGGCACTTTACGCATAGTACGGAGCCACTCAAAACAGTTTAATTCGATTTCATTTGAAAAAGGCAGATGGCAAAACATATGCTAATATCAAAATATGCAAATAAAATATTAAAATTATAAAAATCTACTCCAAAATCTAAGTGCACACTAACATCGTATCAAGTCACTCAAACTTAATAGTGCTTGACTATCAAAGTTGAGGACATTAGACTGTTGGATATGAAATTAAATATCTCCAATACTTCAAACTCAAATATAAAGCCTAATATATTTATTTATCTAACTGTAGTCGTTTATCAAAAGTAAAGTAATGCGATGCTGGCTGCATTCACAGACAGGAGAGGAGAGATAACAAATTGTTGTCAAATTTATAGTTAATTGTCGAGCTCACACTTAAACCTAACATATAATAATTGTCAATATTTAAATATTAAATAATTGCCTACATTGATGTGAAATTATTGCATTTAAAATCGAGGCTAACAGTAGAGTCAATAAGCTAATGATGACTGCCTGGGCACTGTGCACTGTGCCTTGAATTGATTTATTTAAATTACATTTAACACAATCATATTTCATATGTAAAATAAATATAAATTCAACTATTTAACACTTGAAATATTTATGCGATTTTGATTCAAGTATTTAAGGCATTTAAAATTGTTAAATATTTATATTGCAGCATAAATTCAATAGTAATTGCCTGTTGTAATTTAGTTACTCATACGCCATGCATGCCAGTAATGGGCAGTTGTAATGAAGTTTCAATTTGTGTGTACTTTATTGTGTAGCAAAAATTGTTTCAATAAATCACGCGATGAACAAACTATGACAAATAATAATATAGAAACAGAAACGCCTTTAGGCGATATAACAAATTTTTTTATTTAAGTTTTTATATTAATCATACGCACTAATGCTTTTGTAAATACGAATGAAATGCTGAAATGTTATGCATAGGATTTCAAATCACGTGAGTTAAAACAGTTTATGTTGATTAATTTTTAATTCAGATTTCATTTTAAATTAAAACAGTTATAAAGTAAAAATTTTCCCTGGACATAGGTGTAATCAATGTTCGGCATAGGAGGCGGCGACTTCTTTTTCGTCGATACAAGTACGGGAAAAAGTATGCCCAAAAATATATTTGATAATAAAACATTAGAAACGTAATAGATCGATAACGAATTTCCATGTAGAAATCAAGTACATGTACAGTAACTGATTCTTAATATGATCACATTTCTTTCGATGTAACAAGAAATATAATAATTTTTGCTAGACAACATTTTATCCAAAAGCTACAAGTTGCTCAAAGACAGGCTCTCCGAAGGCTCTTCAAAGTACCATAGTACATCCGCACGAATGACATGCTAAGAGACCTTAGAATAGATCCGATCAAAAAATACATAAGGGACAGAGCTCTGAAGCTATATGCGACAACCGACAGGCTGCCCTACTTAGCTCTATCTACTCTCAGAGTAATCACTAACCGCACGGGCGGTACGCAGATCTTAGATCAATCATTAAATAACCACGAAGATTATCAGGAATACTCAAATTAGTATGTGAGATAAGTCAGTCAGTGACTCTGCAGAATCCCCCCAGCTAGCATAGAGTAAAAGTGCCCAGATGCATTAACTCGGAAAAGACAACATAAATAACATAAATCTTCCAACCCGACGGTTACAAAGCTTCTGGTAAGCATTGATAGGCAATTAATTAATTTCCTGATTCTAAATTTGTTTACCTTTATTTCCATGCAAAAAGCAATAAACTGTCCTTTTTGCTCAACAGCATTTATAAACAGATATTTAAAGATATGCCCAATTCCCTAAGGGTTATAGACTTGAGGTTGTTAATAAGTTGCTGAGGTAGACGGTTTGCAAGTGTACAGTATTTGATTTTCTGATTAATAAGTTGATTATTTTTTTTTGTCATGGAAAAAGAAATAATTTTAATTTTTTGCTAAATAGTATTTTTAAGCAGTTATCTTGAATTGTATCCACTGAGGGTTACAGAGCTAAGGTGTTGGTTGCCTATTTAATGCATCATCATGACTTTCATTTTCATCCTAAAAAATCAATGTATCTTCATCAATGTTTTCATCAATGTATTTAGAACTTTTCGATTATAATTAATTGTACGTTGCAGTTAAGCAAATATGGCAAATATAGAGAACCCTAACATGGAAGTACTAGAAGAAGAGTTCCTTTTAAAAGAAAGGACATTTTTTAACCTAGACTTTTATGCCATAAGGCAAGATGACATGCTAGATTTATTACAAATAAAAAATAGTGGTATAAGAGCAATAGCTTAGGAAATCTTTTAAATATCATTGTGCAAAAAGTCTTCTAAGCTAAGTTTTTAAGTAATTTTGAAAGGTGGTAGCCTACGAGAGTTACTCTTAGTTAAGAAACCAATGAGTTATGTCAACTTTATTCTATTTATATTGGAATAAATGAAATTAAATTTTATAAAATAAATAATCGAGATTGTTTAAGAAAAAAGTTGAGTTGATTTGGATGTAGCTGAGTTGATAAAGTTGAATTAAGAAGTTAAGTTTGATGTTGAAGAGTGTATGCTTAAGATCGTAACGAATACAGATGACTATTGTAAGGAGTCTTTGCAGGAGCCTTTATGCAGGAGTCTTTTAAAGAGTCCTTATTAATAACGACAGTACAACAAATCAACTGTTTTATGTTTTCCTGTTAAAAATAACAACGTTCCGTTATTTTATTAATTTAAAAAATTACAAATATTTAAAATAATTCATAATTGTTACTCTTCTTTGTATATCTTGCGGCAAAAATTAAGTATACAACCTATAATATATTTTCATTTTCTGTTTGTGACAATTCAATCATCTGTAGTATTTTCATCTCAAGTATTGTAGGTAAATAAAAAGCTAACAATAGAAAATTGCATTCTCCTAAAAAATATGAAAATATGTGCTACAGGACATTGAAGTTAGAAAGAAATTACTTTCTACACTTGACCATCTGTTAAATAACAAGTTTTGGCCTTAAGATACACTTTATTTTCCACACTTTGCTTGGAACAAAGTGTTGAATGGTGCTAAACCACATGCACATTAACCACATTGCAAGTAAACAAAACACTTACTTATTTCATCGTGAAGGAAAAGTGAAAGCATTGAGTTTTCTTTCATTTTTCTGGAAGGAATTCTCCTTGCAGGCGACTTTGAATGCAAATTGTTGCCAATCGTTTGCAGCTTTGCAAAATGCTTTGTAAATATTTGAGCAACTTTAGTGTTTATGCACGGAAGTGTGCGGTGCGGTGCGGTGCGGTGCATACAGAATGTGCAATGAGCGGTGTGCGGTGAGCGGAGTATTACCGCAAAAGTGATTAATTACACATTCTGAAATACTTTCACAAAAGCACAATGCACAGTCTCAGATACTTCTGCGGACAATGTGGCAAGTGCAAGTGTGAATTGTTATCTGTCATTCATGCAACTACCGGACAATTTGAGAGACAATGCAAACAAACAAATCTTGAGTATTAACAGCACGTTGCAAGCACACTTTAACTGAGTTGGCAACACTTAAAACATTTGCGAAGCCAGTGCGGTACGCTAGGTGTTGCATTGGAAAACCTATTGTGTATCTTTGTTGACTTGCAATTCAATTTCAATTTGCATCTTTCACTTTAACAAGTAAAGTTTATTTCCACTTTTTCGATGAAGAAAATAACCACTCAGTTCAATAAGTATTGGCAGTGAAAATGTATAGATTCAATGAAAAAATTGCAGAACCTCTTAAATAGTATAGAGATAAATATTTTTTAAAACTAAATAAAATTAAATTTATATTAAATATCATAATATTCTTATAATAAATAACAGAAAATGTGTGCTTCTATCTGTGTTTTTAATCAAAAGGTGCTCTTAGGCTTGTCTATTACTCTATTGTTCTATATGATGTATTATTATTTGTGATTATCCTTGAAACCCCATAGAGTTTTATGTAAATTTCAAATTTACAACAAATGATGTGTCTGTTAACTTTTGTTAATCATCGCCGGTAACAATATTTTCATGTATAAATTTCAACAAAAATGCCACATAAAATTTGAACATAAATTTTAGTAAATATTTTTAGCTGATATAATCGGTTTAGTTTACTGTATATAGTATTTTCAAAAAATCTATTCACTGACCTGCGGCATTTCAATAATTATTACTGAAAAATCGCTCAACTTTGCTGAATTTATAAATATTTATAGTTTTTAATGGCCCCAAGAGCAACGTTTATTAATTTGCTAAATAAACCTTAAAAAAAATGGGTTTGATTGAAAGCTATTCGGTGCATTTTGTTCAACATTTGTTACAATAAAATTAAAAAATAGATAAAATATTCACTGGAATATTGAAGTAGATAAAACACATCATTTTGCCCACCGAAAAGCTATATGGATATAATTATTCAATGAGAGAAAGAATGTCAAATTGAATAAAATTAAAGAACTCACAAATTTGGGTTTAGTTATTAACTATTAACATTTACTACTAATATAAGAAAACTTAGAAACATTAACTGCAAATTGGAAAAAGACGCAATTGAATATTTCCAAATGATGTATGCTAAGCCAGTAATCTCTTTTAACATTTATACAGATGGATTTTCAAAATCTCAGCAGATATCCTATTGCCATTAATGTGTTAACAAAACAACACTTCTACACCACTTATGCAAGGAAATAACCTTTGTCACCAATCTTCCACTATTTATAATCACTTACAAGCATACTGCTCACTGAAGACAACCAGTGTGAATTCTTCAGTCAGTCTGTTAGTGGACTGTCAAGACAAGTCATTAAGTCTGCTTATGTTTGTCAAGTTCAGTCACTTAACAATGTTGTCATGATACAGCTGGGATAGTCCTACAAACCAATACCTCTCTTAATTGTGTATACATAACTATTATAATCTGTATAATCTAATCTTATAATCTAATAAATGCAATATTACAAAAGTATAACAGAACTCAGTTCGGATTGATTACTGAATACAATAGCAAATACTAACTGATATACAAAGTACTAGTCAGGAATTGATTAAACTCCAAAGAAAAATTGACTTATTTGATAGCAAACATTTATAGATAACTATAGCAATCAGAGTTGCAACGGTACCTTTTCGAAATAGTAAATGCAAACTGCTATATATATAAAAATATATCGGAATATCTATTGATTAAATATTCCAAGTCTAATATGGATTAAAGGCAATTAGTTGAAGTTACAGGAGCCCTTAGCTGATACTCTTAGAATACAAGCAGAAAGATTGGCTTACATTTTATTTTGCAGATATCTCACACAATCTGAGACGTCAGTATTCTTTAATAACTGAATGAAGTGATACCACAAGGAAAAAGTTTCTAGCTGAGAAACCAATGAATAATCTGAATTCAGATTGATTTGGACTCGGATGTTAAGATTTTTAAACTTGACGTTCCTAAATCTAAATGTTGTTCAGCTGTTATATATTTTTAGACGCATATATAAAATGGATTTTATGATAACATTTTAAAAAATAAAAGAATTTAAAAAATAAATAATTTTTATTTAAAATTCAAAATTTCTTTTTCGGAGCATAAATACAAAATTTAGCACAAGACTCTTTCCGTATAATAACCTTAACTCCAACTAACGAAGCTCAATGATGATCTGGCGATTATATTTCTAAGCCGCCAACAATTTTTAACACCAGTTTCCTGGAATAACCTGCTAACTGCATTTCCCAGTATAAAAGAGAACCTTTATATATCCCTTTTTTTGCTTAACTGTTAAACTTCTGCACATCAACACATTTTAGGGCATGAAGGAGTAGTTGCTGGCTTTTTTATTGATCGGTAGAAATATGATTTTTTAATATTCTCAGGCAAACAGATCCATACTTCAGTAGCAAGATTAATATGATTTTTATCACCAGCATATTGTGGACAAATTGTTAAGAAATCCTTCATGTATAAATAGAAAGGATTCTGACAAAATTCAGGATATTTCTTACACGTTTTCTTAGGTTTGGGCTTACAGGTTGACGGTTTCTCCCCACTTGGTTTCTTTTCGAGCTTATTCGGTTTACAAACACTTGGACAACCCTGTTTAATTATTCCACTTGGAATAAGTTTGTTATAGGATATCCGTTTACAAGTAGTTTGTTTCTTGAATGTGTTTCCCATATTTCTTTATTCCAATACGCTTATAAGGATTCAAATACTTCTTTGTCGTGTGCCTGTTCAAGAATTCTTAGTTCTTGGTTAGTTCCTATCGTCTCCCGCGCCAAAATATTTCATTCTTTTGATAAAATTTTTATTCACGGATAAATACATAAAATTTGTAATAAAAAATATTCTTAAACAGAAAATAATGAATTACTTAAATTTTATTTTTAAATTAAACTTTATTAATTCAAATTTAAATTTCATTTTTTTGTATATTCGGTCTATACTTCATAGGCCTACTTTATATCAAAATTTTATAATATAGTTAGATATTAGGTGCGTTCAATGGATGTCAAAGAGGTGCCTTTGAATGTAGTAGATCAATGTATGTAGAATGTAGATGTATTAAAGGCGCTATACTATTAGGTTTACAGATTAAGGACGTCCTTATGCTAACTAGTGAGATATAAGTGTGGTAGCACTGGTGTATTAAGAAAGACGTCACTTTGAAAAAATTGGACTAGACAAGGACCCGTATCGATTGATAATTTTGTAATTGTTATCGCCTCGAAAACTCGCTTTTGGAATTTTACGTAAACTCGACTTGAAGTTAAGATGATACCATAAAGAAGCGTTTATTGAACCACAGTTTATTGGTAACCATAAAGTACAATTAGTTCAACTTTTACGGCTACCTCTCTGGCTACCTTAAAATTCATGCACAGCAATTTTAATAACTTTCGATATATGTGTGACTATCTGATATATTCTCTACTATGTTCTTTATGTGAACAGACTAGGATTAGTATGTTATAGATTAGTATTGAAAGTATCATTTAGAGTAGTGTTTCGCAATCGTTTTTGTGGAACACTCTAGCTAGGGTTTTGAAAAATTCCAATATCCCCAGTAAGTAATATTTTCAAGAACCTTTCTATCGAATATATATCCCACTATTCTCTTTTACGTGTGTACTATTATAATAGTTCGCAAAGTTTGTTAACTCTTCTTCGTTATAGCGGTTGCAAACTAAACAAGGCCAATTAACAAGGTTCATTGGGGCACCCAACGTTAAGGAGCATAGAGTATGATATAGAGTTATTAAATACATACCTAAAGAAGGTTTAAAATTTTTTCTGATTTTAATTATAATACTTCTGAAAGTAATATATATTAAATATTGAGACCTCAACATTTTTTGATCTGTCATATTCTCAACTTTGTTTTCCTCATGACTAGATAGAGATTATTCTCTTAAGAGTTTTATTCTCTTATTGTTTTATTGATCACCTAATACGTTTTAGACGCTTTTCTGATACTAGTAATGTAACTAAAATATTATATATTGAGCATCATTCTCCTTACTCGATACAGATTATTCTCATATGTTTCACTAAAACAACTACCGTTTCCAATTATTAAGCACTTGGGGGCTTCAGAAGTTTATCTGAACTTAGTCATACCGTTTCATACCGTCATACCGTTTATATTAAATACAGCAAATACTATTTTTTATTATGTTATACAGTATATATATTATTTGTTTTAATGCATAATATATGTATATAGTTATGAGTCATGCAGTTTATATTTACCTAAGAAAATATTATATGGATAACTTATTATAAATTCGATGTACTTCATTCAATCTACAATATATGTATGCATATAAATTTTTGATTCCTTTTATTATTTTGACTATGTATACTGAGTATGCAAATGCCTTTTATTATATGAACTAAAACAGAGACGAATTACTTTCTTAGTAAAGGTTTAACGTACTCCCTCTATATATATACTATATATATCGGTATCTATAGACTCTAGTATCTATAAATACTATAAATCTATAAATATAGATAGATTCTAAATAGACAATATGATAAATACTTTATTGAAGCATTATTCTACTTTTAGAGCAAGTCAGTTTGAAATAATTATATTGAAGAGATTTCACATGCAAAGAAGTATATTATCACATAATATCACATTGCAAGTATATTTCGAGTATTAGGATATATGCTTAAATGCCATTTTTATGCATATCTCAAGAACTACACTATATTTATAATTTAGTTTGCTATAAATTATTATTATTAAGCATTACTTAAATTTATTATATATGGAGTAGATATATACATATAGATAAAAACTAATTACAGTATAAGCTAGAGCAGTTAATAATATTTTGACGCTGAAAATATATTCAAGAAGTGATATAATTTTTATTAAATGCTGTTTTTATAAAACTTTATATGTAGTGTTATATTAAACGTATGTTTATAAATATACATATAATATATTTATTAATATATTTAATTATGTTATATTCTTGAAGTGGACAAATTTAAAGCTGTTTCGAATTCTTTACACCCAAAATAGTTATATGGTTAATATAACATTTAAATAAACTATTCTTATAAATTTCCCATTTATTAACTTTTTTATTTAAGAATTTAATTTAAATGTAATAATAATAATTATGTTAAAGTGCATTATTTAATTTATTTAATTGATTAAGCTCAATTTTATATAGTTTTTTAAAATATTTTTTTATTGGTATTTATTTTATTTTTATTTTTTTTTCAGTAGTTATTGTTTGTTTATTTTTAATTTATAGGAATATGAAAATTATTTAATATATTTTAATTTTTTACGTTATATATATATTTTTTATATTAAATTTTAAATTTTTTCTTATCTTAGGGTTCTTAACAGATAAGGACCACTTATCTGTGATAAAAACTGATATGCATATTTGTATATATGAGATTAATTCCAATGCCATAATTATCTACTTTCTTATTTTAATAGCACTACTTTTTATATTAGTCTAAGTATATACATATCTAATTTGCTAATAGTATTATTTTAAAGCTAACTAAGTTTACCATTATCACTACATTATGCACAACATTCAATACAATTTGAAACAAAACTTACCGGGAATGTTAAAGTACAGAGATGTTGATCGAGGAAGTTGATTGCTTGACATTTGATTATATTTTATATAGTAAATCTTCGAACTTACAATCTAACTAATTATATTATTGAATAATAATTTTTTTAAATGCATGATATATGGATATTTTAAAATATTCTTTACGTATGTATCTTTTTACAATGTTTATAATATATTTGATGGTAGTTATTTTAATATTAATATTAGATATTTATTTTAACGTCATTAATACTTTGATATTTAATATTTTAATAGAACAATTTATATTTATTTATTGCTATGAAGTTAATATTATATATTTTATTTATTATATAGAAAGTGTTAGTAAAACAATTTTTATTTATATACTTAATACTAGAAAATTAAACAAATTTAATATATTTAATTCTTATATGTCTTTGCAGTTTAAACTATTTATTTGAAAAGAAAAAAAAATAATTAAGAAATTAAATTCTTACAAGCTATAGTAACGAATATGCAAGGGATTTGAAGTTATTAGAATAATGTATTTAATAAAATAATTTTTTATAAAATTTAGCTATATTTAAATTGATTGACTTTTGTAAATAAAAATAGTATAAGATAATTATTTAATATTATATTTTAAATACTTTATATTTTTATTTTTTTTTTTTTGAAATCTCTGATTTATTTTTATATGTTTATATATAAGTTTTCTTCAAATCAATTCTGTTAATATTAATATAAGGGTTTATTGTGTTAAGTTTCCTTGTAAAATAAAAATTTTTGTTTAATAAATATATATGTAATATAAATTATATTATTATTTGATATGTAAGACTAATAATTATTTAATAATATACTAACTGTGTTATTTTTAATTATTTTACTTATATGGATTTTATAATTAATAAATATAATTATCAATAATAAAAATTTCAATTGAATAATTTTAGAATAAAACTTATTTAAGATGTTATATATAATTTATAAAAATAATTTGAATTTATTTAATTAACATGAAAAGAATGTTTAAATTTTTATAAAATAATCATTCAGTATAAAAGTTTAGTTTGAACCTTTTTTTAATTATTTATATCAGGAATTTTAATTTTTTTTTTTAATAACGTAAAATTATTTGTTAAAATGATAATAGAGATTAAGGTGAAATTTTTTTACAAAAATAAGGTGCATATATAAAATAAATTGCAGAATTATAAACATATATATTGTTACAAATTTATTTAATAAATTAGTATTTTACAAATCTTATTTACATGAATATATTTTATATTATAATTACTTTTTTTACAGTTTTCTAATTATTTTATTTTATTTTTTAATATGTATATTATTTTTTTATAAGAACTTATTTAAAAATGAAACTTGTTTTTGAATTTATTACTTATTATTTTATTTAAAATTTATGGATTGTTAGTATAGATTTGATAAGGTGTTATTTATTTTATAATAATAATATTTTTAACTATAATATTACAATTTTGATTTGCAAAATTTTTCATAATATGTATACGTATGTAATTTTTTGTACTTTAGGGTTAAATTGAAATTTACAAAGTGCTCGTGACCATGAATTCAGTGAAAAAAGAATTTTTCTTTAATATCAAATTAAATTTATATCATTAACATTTTTTATTTTTTTTTTTTTAAATTTAGATTATGTATTTTTTTAGATTATAATTAACTTTTTTTTCTTTGAGGTATATAAATTTAAAAATTGTTTAAATACTACTAAATTTTTTATAAATTACTAGTTATATATTATTCATATTATTATTACATATTATTATCATACTACTACAACTACTATTGAGTGAATGACTATATATATACATATACATATAATTTAAATTTTATATTAAAACAATTTTAAATTTCATTTATGATATATATTTTAGGTTAAAAATATTTGCTTATAAAGGTTATTATTAAGCTTGGAATATTTGATTTTATAGAATATTATTAAAAATGATATAATATTTATCAATATTTTCGCAGTATTTCTGTGCTTTTATTTTGAATATGAATTTAATGAATAAATAATTAAGTAAATTATTTTTAAAATATTTATTTTCTATGATAACTATTATGAATTCAAACTGACTGAAATGTGCATTCTTAGAGAAGTTTTTTTTTTTTTTAAGCTAATGAGATATATATAATTATACATGTATATACATTATCTAAGATTGATGCAGTAATAATCGTTTTGATCAATTTCATATTCATTCATCACAGATTAATACTATAAAACCGTACTTTTTATAATATATATATATGTATAATATAAATATATATAAACATAATTTTTAAATAACATTTAGCTTAATTTTTTGTTTAATAAGTGTACAATCTTTAAAGTATATGTTAATCTTTAAATTAGTTGTAATATTTATTATTATTTTATTTTATAAATATATATATATATTATTTTAAGAATTTTTTATGTTAATTTCAATTTCAGTATAATAATAATATTTATTATAACATTTTGTCGTATACAATATTTAAAATTCATAAGAATATAGTTGAATTATTTATTAATAATATATAACTTTTAACATATTTATATATTTTTGTTAAAGTTGAGTATTTAAAATAATTAAAATCTACTTTTTTTTATACTTCCATAGTCAGATTTTGCTTATAATATATGTATATATTGTACAATAAACAGATATATAAAATGCACTACAATATTATAGATCATATAACAATGTTTTATATATAGTTATTATAATTGAGTTATAATAATATAGATAAAGTCTTTAATAAAATTTAAACTTTTAGGTATATATTATATTGACTTAGTATACTTTTGTATTGTATCGTTTCGTTTTTAGAATATGAGCTTTTTCGATTATATAGTAACCATACATAATCACATATATATTTGATTATATTTATTATCTATTTAATTATTGATCTAACATTTGATTGTGTCAATGGTTGAGTATTGTGTTATTAAGTTAGAACCATTGTTATATACACAAGATAATACTCGATTTAAAGCCGCATTAATATAACACATACCACATAATCATTCCTAGCAATAAGGGGCTTAGCCAGGATGATTTGTTGGCTGTTAAATTTAATTTAAAATAAAATTATTATATAACATTATAAAAATATTTAAAATTATTTTATAAAATTATAAATTTGTCTTATCTGATTTTTGCCAAATATAATGTCGAAATTAAGAAAAATATGAACAAAAGTTCAACAAAATTTATTTTAAATTATACGACTTCGCATTTTATATATATTAAATATATATGTATACATTGTTAGCTATATTAATTTAATTAATATAAAGTAATAATATATTTAAAACTAGCATTATAGAAGTATATATATTGTTTTAAATTATTATTATTGTAATAGGTATATAATATCTTAAATATCTGGCTTATTAAACTATTACTTAATTGTTGGAAATCATTATTATATATATGTAATTCTATAGTTTAAAATTTATTTTATTTTAGTAACCTCATGTATTTTATTTCATGTATTGTACGAATATTAACTCTGAGTACAAGTATTTTTGATTTTAATAGTTTTATTCTATATTATCAAATGGGACGCTGCTCTGCAATAATATATATTTTATGTATATTTTTATATTTATATTTACTAGTATTTTAATGAAATGTTTAATTTGTGTGTAGTTAATTACTATTTTGTTTATTGTAATATTATTTATATTAATATTATTAATCGATAAGTATATTTTGAATTAAAAGTATATATATTATATAGTCAAAATTAATATTAAAGCTTAATTTATTTTTAATATTGGTTTGCTTCAGTTATATATTTAATTCAGTATTTTTTTTTAATTTTACAACTTATCTTAAAAAATAATTTAATATTTTAATTTGGCGTTCTGTCTTACAGTTAAATGTACAAGAAAAATTAATACAGAGAATTGTAGTCATTCCGATAAATGTATTAAAACTACTTTTTTATTATAACAATTTTTTTTTTGTGAATTATATTTATATTTTTAAAATACTGATTAAGTTAGTTGTAATTAATATATTTTCTATAATTAATATAAGTTTTCTTTTAATTATTTTACTTTTATTTTATAAATACGAATTTAGAAAAAACGTTTATTATTTCAAAAATATTTTCTCAATCGCTGGACTACGGATCGGTGTTGATCAAAGGTGTTAGCACCACGTAAAATATTTTAGCTTCGTTCTTTATGACGTTATGTTCTGGAGAAATATTGGTACCAGTTGTTGCAAAACACTTTCAAAATATTTCCACTTCACAGTGCATTTTAGACTGAGAAACCCTGATATAGATAAGATTGCACAATTTAAGATGTAGGTAGCTCTTTAAAATAGGGAAGAAAGTGAAACTTAAAGAGGTTATATATATTCAGAGTTATAGAAAATTTTGCTGCTGTTAGCGTAGAAAGTTATTTTTTTTAAATATCTTCGTTTACTATATAAGATGTGAATAATTATATATATAACCATTTTTTTTATAATTTACCGTCACTTTATTTTGAATAACTACCGGAATAAATTCTGAAATTAAAATTTATAAATAATGTGGTGTTCTCTTAGTATTATATATATTTAGATATATTTATTATTATTATTCATATGTAATCTAATTGTAGTTATGTATAAATGGTTTTAGTATAATATATATTGAATATTTATGACTATTAATGTGGGATTTAAGTCCTTTTATGCAAGCATGGAGTGCTTTTACTAATATGTAAATGTAAATGTAAATTAATTAATTATAATTATTATATAATTGTTAGATGGTAATTTATTTTTAAAAATAACAGTTTTTTAAGTAATTAATAATAATGATTGTAATACATGTTTTAAATCACATGTTAAGAGTAGGTGTTAATTTGTTATTTATAGCAAATTATGTTATTATATATGGTATATGTATTTTGAATAATGTAACTATTGTTTTAACAGGAATGATTCTGAATAAAGAAGAACTTTTTATATATTTGAAAATTAAAGCTTACATAATGTATTTACATTTCATATATCTTATATTTTATTATTAGAGTTCACTTAATAAAATATATTATATATATATATATATAATATATAATATATAATTTGTAAATATAACAATATTTTTAAAATTAAAAATAGGTTTTATTTTAAATTTTTATAATATAGTTTTAATTTTTTTAATTGTAATATAGTCGGTGTAAATTTTTATATTATATATAATTAAAAATGCAAATGTATTAGATACAGTTTTATTTTTTTTTTAATAATTATTAATTACAAGTGTTACTATTGATTTAAAAATACGTTAGTTACAGTTCATTTTATTAAATATTATTAATCAAAAATATTAGTCTATACTTAAAAATACATTTTTTTATTTTTTTAATAATTATTAATTATAAGTGTTAATATTTATTTGAAAATATATACGTATTAGTCATGATTTATTTTTATTTCTGTATTGATTATTTATTATAAACCCCAATATTATATATATAAAAATTCATTTGTGATAGTAACATTTTTTTTTAGCAATTTCGATATTATTATTTATAAGTTTTAATATTTAATTAATAGTACATTTTTTTAATAATCATTAATTAAAATTATTAATCTTTATTTAAAAATAAATATGTATGTAGTGGTAACATTTTTTTTATTTTTTCAATAATTATTAAGTATAAAGTTTAATATTTATTCAAAAATACATACGTAATAATAACAAATTTGATTTAATTTTTTGAATAGATTAATTTAACTCACTTAAATAATTAGTGAGATAATATTTTATATTAAATTTCATAAAGTTTAACTTTTCATGCATTTTTGTTATTATTATTTTTTATCAGCTTTTTTTCTATTTTTATGGGAAAACGTTAACTCTACAACTTTAAGTTTAGAAATAAAAAAACAAGAATATGTAAAATAATATTAGTAAATTTTAAATATTGAACTTTAACTCATTTAAACTTTATATGTAAAAATATTTAATTTTATAATAGATTTCAGTCAAAACAAATGAAATTGAAGTGTCAAAACTTTTATTGAATTTAAGCCAAAAGTGCATTATTATGCAGTTTTATGCATTTTCGTTGCCTGATATTAGTAATTTGTTTGAATTGTTGATTGAAGAAGTTTTTTTTTAAGTGTTGATTGATGTGATATGCTTTATTTTGCTTTCACATAAAAACTTTCTTTCTTTCTATCTTTCTCTTTGTTTTGGCTTTCATCATATTAGCGGTCTTTAGATATTGTTGACCGACTTTCTAATGTACGTTGTTGCTTGAAAAAACCTTACCTCGGCGACGATGTTTGCGTTGGTGGTGGTGGTGGTGGCGGCGGTGGTGGACGCACCACTGTTGGCGTGTCCACCACATTACTGCATTTATTTGCAGTTTGTAGGTCGAGCGCAAAAGTATTCAAAGGACTTTCATGCGACCGCATTGTCGTAGGTGGACCACGAAATATTGCATAAGGATTTCCGAAGAAATCTTGTGATGTGGCCATCATGCTGTTGATGTCGGAGTAACTGAAAGAAGGTAAATAATACATTATTATGGCAATGATAAACTTGTGAACATTATATTAATAATATAAAAATTTCATTAAAATATCAATAAATTATTAATAAAAAATAATCAATAATTAATCAAACATCAGAAAATTTTTAATATTAATGATATTAAAATTACCATAACTTCCATAACATAGATGGAAGAGGATCCTGAAATGATTAAGAGGAGAGTCCTACTCCAAAGTACTAGTACCCTAGTCTCGGGGTAGAACAATTTGTCTTGGGTTAAGTATTACAATGAGGATTATAGTCAGTGCGTAAGCAATTCCCTCAATCCCACCCCCAAAAAAAAAATTTAAATAATAAAATATAATAGAAATTTGAAATAAAATACAGATTAGTAATAATTTATATTAATTAGAATTAATTAAAAAATTATGAAATGGAAACGATTGTTCATTGCTTAAAAATAATCAATAATAAAATATATAATAAGTAATATTAAATACTCACGAATATTATATTTAAAAGTATAAATCACTGTTAATAATAAGTAAAACATTATTATTATTGGTAATTAATATTAATTAAAATATTAATATAATATTAGCCCTTATTTTTTCTTTCTGAGCAGCAAAAAAATACTCGCAACTTACGAAAGAACACAATGTAGCTACCACAATACTCTTAAAATTTCAAGTCTTAAGTTTTAGTGCAGCCAAATTCAAAAATTAGTCTATTGTGAATGTTCACATTTACTAATAAATTTAAATATCTAAATAAATAAATTAATTTAAATATATAAGATTTTAATATTCATACAAATTAATTTTATATTTCATTAATAATTGTAGACGCATACTCTAGCGGCTTGAAAAGTTATTAAATGATTTTGCTAATTTAAGTTATATCTTTATTAAAATAGCTTTTAACTCAAAGGACGTAGTTAATCATTAGCAGGTTTACATAATTAATTTTTGTTACATGCAATTTAAATTATAAACAAGCCTATAATATCACTAATGAGTTTTCTCTTTTATCTATGCGATAGTATATCCTCGTAATTTATTTACGGTGATGTATCTCATATGGCTACAAATTTTTAACAGGTTCTGTAAAATTGTGCTAAAAATTAAAAATTAAATATTCCGCCGTCCTTTAGCAAGTTAAATAATTTAATTATGTAAACTAATGACGAGACTGCACTCAACTGTCATTAACTTTGCGTTTTACATATTTTATTAAATAAATAACAGAACGTTTTATTTAGTATTGAAAATAAATTGACTTTTTGATTCGTTTTAGTTTAGATTAATTAGTATCTCCATTTTGTAATAAATAATTATAGAAACTGTATTTAAATATTTACACGCGACTATTTGAGAGAAGACTACTCCATAATTGTAGGTTATGCTAAATATTTTAATAGATTTTAATAGATAAAATGTACTATGTACAGCAAATATCAGTATTCATTTATAATCACTTAAGTGTGTGTTACACTATCTGATATATTGTATGACATGTCGACATATAAGTGTCAGACACAATTATTAGGTAGTGTGATAGCATAAGGACTATGACACTATGACCAAATATCATATTTCGTGCTCTTTTAATTTTAATTACACAAAATACCTATAATAAACATCAGCATTCAATGTAATCACTTCAGTGTGTGTTACACTATCTGATATGTTGTATGACATGTCAGATACAATTATTGAATAGTGTGATAACATATGGACTATGACACAATGACCAAATATTGTATTTCGTACTCTTTTAAATTTGCATCATAAATATGTATTTTGTTTCATTTGGTGGGAATACGTGTATATTATACTGAATAAGATTCTTAAATCTATCAGTGAGGTAATCTAATATGAGTTTTACGTAAAATTTAGTATTATATCATATATTCAACGTGCATCTATCTGTCTTAAATCCAATGGATCGCTAGGTGGCGCAGTATAGATGGTCGGCATAATGGAGCTGCAAATAAAATATCCCACTCGTTCATTAAAACAGATAACTTTCGGCTTAACAGTGTACATAATAAATATAACAAATTGAATTTTATTAAAGCTAGTTGAATTTTCTGTAACCTTTCACTTAAGTAGGATAAAGGGGAAAAAAAATACTATTCACTAACTAAATAGACAAATTCCAGATTGGAAGAAGAAAAAGCGTTACTATCATCAAGCGCACTAGCGTTACTAGGATAATGCGATCTAGCAACCTAATCACTTGAAACTTCTTGCATTGACGAATTGCTTATTGCTTCAGATAGGAGTTAAAGGAGCAGATTTATGCATATATATCTAAATATATGCTATAATATTTTGATGTTATTATCTACAGATATTTCAATAAATATATATTTGCTACTACAGTAGATACAGGTATTAGACTCTTAAATAATGTGTGGGTATTAGTTTTAAGTCATTAAATGTTAACGTAATAATGATGCTAATATAAAAGGGAAAATGTAGTGTTGAATACTTGAACTAGTTCTCTTGAATTTATGTAAATTAATTTACTAGACAACTCTACGAACATTATAAGAGCACAAGTATACTATATATAAATAATATTTTATTAAAGCAAGTTAAGTTGTCTGTCGCCTTTCAGTTATAAAAGTTACTTTGTATACAAAAGTTTTATTATTAAAATAAAAAGATTGTTTTATATAAGCTAAATAAAATAAAAGAAATATATATGAAAGTGTTGTACAAACACTTTTGAATTGTGAAATGGAATATTTGTACGAACGTTTTTAAGGCAACCACACCGACTTGTTAAAAACATTACAGAATTATAGTGTAACATAAAGAAATAATTCAATTCTATTAAGCAGACATAACGTACGGTTAACAGATGTTGTTAACATAGTCAGGTTGTTCAAGATGATCTATAGAAAAACTAGGTATGTCCATGTTTTTCCATATTTTATATAGTTAGGTTACAGTCGATAAAGATTTAAACTAGAATGGGTGGAAATAAATAACACTGCCGACCCACAAAATTTATAAATAGATTGCTCAGGAAAATAGCTGTCATGTCGGAGTCCGTATTAAAGCCACTATAATACAAATAAATAGTCTTGACAAGCTTCAGAATTTATAGAAATATATTCGAATAGACAGACTTTCATTAACAATCATAATAACATGTCTATATCAGATCTATCAGTTAGGTATTAACGAAATGTAGCCTAAACAGTGTGCTCCAAATAGATGAGTGATATATTTTTTGACAGTGTAGCCATACAAAAATCTATGAATGATTTTTGTCTCTTTTGCTACCGACATCCCTTATGTATATAGGTAGTTGTCTATAAAAACTGAATCCCTCGTTCATTTAACAAAGCCTTATAACCGTTTAGTACTAAAAAAAAGTGTTGTTATTGTGTTTAAAACGATTTATATTAATCTAATATTTTTATCTAGCTCTATGCTGTATGTAGGGCTTGATTAATGAATTCATGTACTTCATGTTATGTCAGCCAGTGCGTACATATATTAACGCACTAAACAAGTTGCATTTGAATAGGAAGTGCGTTTCTCATTGTATCTGCAGAATGTAATAAAGTAAATATATAAAACTTAAATAATATGTAAAAGTATTATTTTCTTTGTGCAGTACTTGAAAATAGGTAGACTGAAATAAGTACAGGTAAAGGTTGTGCAAAGACTGTGTACAAACGAGTACTTGCCGAAGGCACTTATAACACCTTTAAAGACCTTGATAGTTTCTACTACATGCAACGTTAACACACATTGTTTTCATTGAAATGTATATTATTTTAATTATACATATATACATATATACACTATCTTGAAAAAAATTAAACTAAATATAAACTCTAATATTTATTTTTAATATTAGTAAAATTAATGATTATTTTATGTTAGGAACAAATGTCTTTCTAATATAGTAGTCTATACATAAAAACTACATAATATCTATCTATCTATCAGTGTTAAATCAGATATTCTACAAATGCAAAGTAGAAAGTCATCCAGTTATATGTTAACACTGTTGACAGCATCAAAACAACTTTCTAGAGATCTTCAAATTGGACTGGAAAGAGTCAGCTGGTTTTTAGAGACAAAAATCAAAAATTAGGTTAATAAAAAAAAAATTGGCATAATAACTCTGACCATTTTTCCAGTCTTTATAATATTCGTGCTGTTTTTCTGATGCTCAATGTTTCTAGTAATGGAATCTCTGGCGACCACATTTACAGTGAAATGAGCGAAGTAATATATATTTAGTTCCTTAATTGGCCACACAGAAGTAAGTTTTCTTTGCCCGCATACAGTAATCTTCTTCTGTCATAAGAAGAAGATTTTTAGGGCTTGATTTTTATTTGTCGAGAAATGGCTTTATAAATAACTTGCTTACGTAGCTTAAACGCATATATATTGGCAAGACTAATTGTTTGTTGTATTTCTAGGCAGACTCATAATTGATGTTCCCAGTATAACAATGTCCTTTCAAACGTTCGTATTTACAGCTATTAACAATGACGTGGGTCTCAAGAAGCACAGATGTTATATTGTTGACGAAAATTATTTTTTATTATAGTCGGTATGAAATCATGTCTTCCATTTATTATAATGTGATAAAGTTGGGGTGTTGTTTTTTGATCAGGAGTCCGTTTTTACATCACAAATATCTCTAAAAAATGATTTAACTGCTAATATATTTTATACTATTATTACAGCTACGATAAGTTAAAATAACGAAATGAAAATTTAAAACGAATGCTTTAATGATATATATTTAAGCTTCCTAATTTAAGGATAAAATTTCCCTCAATTGTTGTTGTTAGTTTTTATATATTGTATAGTAAAAAATAAGCCATAAACTTTCCATTTTTATTGCTGAGTAAAAAATGTGATACGTATGACATGTTGAAAATGTAAATCATACGCTCTGTAGTGCATTTGTGCCTCTGTAAGTTTGTGGCTGGCGTGTGTGCTTAAAAGGCCTGTCTGCTCATGAGTTTTTGCATTTATGCAAGTGAAATGCACTTGTAACATCTGCAAGCGACACGTTAAAGTTACTAAAAGTAAAATACAGCAAAAGTTGTAATTATTTATTACAAAATATTAACCGAAATAAGCAAAAACAACAACAACAGCAACAACAACTAACAAAGTTAAAAGCGAACAAGTAAAGATTTTATAAAATTTTTACAAGTCGACACCTGGAAATTATTTCATGTAAAATTTAAATTTCCATTTGAAGAAAGTAGAGAGAAAAATTTTACGAAATAACCTTAAATAAACAAAGAAATTAAATTCTGTAAAATACATAAAATATTTGAGTATTTAATAATTTAAATAATTTATACAACTTTAATCTGTATAAGCCATCACACAAAGAATTCAATAAAAAAAAAATATACATATATATATGCAAAAGTTTGTATTTTTTTTTCACTATTTGAGTTTTCCAGGAGTTAATCCATTTATTCTCTAAATGATTTTATTGATGAAATTGTTGCCCTTAAATTTAAAGTTATAAATAATGGATATGAAGAAGTCTAAGATATTAAAAACTCTATTGAGTTCATTTATAAGCTCAACATCAAATATTAACCCTAAATGAAAATCACGGATCGCGGAATATCAATATTATTTTAATCGGTTTAGAGATTGAGGAGAGAAATCAATTTTAGCAAATCGCATTTTAAGCATGGTGATCACCTTAAATATTGACCATAAGTAAGAATATTATAGCTAATAGATATAGACATAGATATGGATAGAGATATGGATACAGATATAGATATATATACAGATATAGATATAGAAAAAGGTATAGATAAAGATATTGATATAGATAAAGATATAGATAAAGATATTGATATAGAGATATATAGAATATACATACATGTAGGAATATTTATTCCATAGTATTTATTTAGTTATATCTATATAAGAATGTTTATTTAATAGTTATTGTTTTGTTATATATATCAAAGCGCGCAAACGACTGACTACCACGACGACTTAATACCAACTACTGCTTGTTTCTTTAAGCCTCTTCTCGTTCCTTTTTGCTGGCGTTGCCAGATCTTCCCGTTCCTGCCTACATACATATTACATAGTACATAAATATCACACAGATCGATTTAACAGTTTAGGAATTTCTCTAGTATGAACAAAACACAATTAAATTTATATATGTGTTACATAGATATATTTGAAGGTTGTCATTATATATTCAACATTTTTCATTCAAGTAAAAGGCACCTATTTTTAAAAATAGCACACAATACAAACATAAATCAGAACATAGGACATGGAAAACTAACATGCTATGAATATGATATGAGTAGCGCTACTATGGAAAGATTGCAGAAACAATAGCGACGTATATTTAAGAAGCAGAGTTAAGAAAAAATGAATCTCTCCCACATCTCTAATGTTTACGTTCCATATTGCCACCAACATATTTATAATGCGTTGAGTATCCACGGTAGGAAATAAGAAGGGGATATCTCAAGAGTGGAGTCTCAAGCAGTCTTTGCAAAACTCATTGGCTACTGATACGAAGCCTACTATCAAACACGAAGCCAAGGTGATGAGAGGGAGAGAGTTGTAGAAGCTGACACTCTCGAAGAACTTTATTTATAGATAAGAGCAATCATATTCAATGAGATAGGGGAGGTTATTTTAGTGCCTCTTCCAGCTCTCCTTCGCCAGTTATGGAGGATAATTGCTCTCCAAGAATATATATGTACATTCTTTATTAATAAAATACTGAAACTACTTATTAAGTGAATTTTCGGCAACGGGTCTGTCTGCTCTAAATCTATAAAGAGGTGTTGGTGCATCTGGTATCGCTACTTAAGTTACATATCTGTAAATATAAAAAATATTTATTAACTCAGTGCAAGGCAGATAGAATAAGAAAGTATTCTCGATTATAGAGTATCTAATCCAAAAAATTGTTGCAAAAAATCCCAAATCTCAGTTTCATGCTTAAGTAACTGCAAACTATTATTTCCCGCTATCTTTTTTATCGGTTTTTTTGCACTTCTGTTTTTTTGTTGAAAATATAGCTAATGCTTTGTAAACTCAAATCTAAAACCACTTGTAACTTTTTCCACAATTTAGTTTTGCACTTTGCACAATTTCTTTCATCCTTTTCGTATCCTGTTCATGGTTTTTTGTGCGCTCAAAGTGTCTGAACGCGTCATAATTGTTAACACAACAAATAAGGGGAAGAACAAGTTAACAATTGTTGACATGTTGTAATAGCAGTTGTTGTCGCCTTATAAATGTAATAATGGAAAATAAATAAAATATTTATGGTAAAGCAAAAATGGAAAAAAGTAAGACTAGACTGCAAAGAGAAAACTTGGCACAATGCGACCTTCACTTAATGTGTCAAAGGATGAAGGATTTTTTTCGTAGTATGAAAAAATGAAGTTTATAAGAACGAATGGAATGAAATACTATAAGAGGATACTCTATAAATAAGAGCATTAATAGTGGTAAATACTTACTATTCAATAGGAAAAATATTATTTTATTTTATATTTTAAGGTTTGGAAAAAAATTCTTTCTAAAGAAGATTTGATTTATTGAACAATTCACTTTGTTCAAGTACAACTAAAGAAGAAACTATATAAACCGTTTAAAAATTTATATTTCTTAGGAATTTCTTTACTATTAAATATTCTCTCTCAAATTTTACTATGTTTTTTTATGCATCTAAAAGTGTGTATATTGGATTTATTTTTGATTTTAAAAAAATATCTCATGTCTTGAAGAAATGTATATGGGTCAGGCAAAGGCCTTTATGCACTGCAACCAGCTTGATCTATTGTGCACGCCTTTGTATTAAGACATTTAGTATCTCGAGGAGCTAAACCAGATCCTTCGCAGGGAGTTATTGAAATTTTTAGTCCTCTAGTTGGTATGCATCTATAATTTTGTTTCTACTGTGACGTCTGTGGTATCACAGTTGGTAATCTAATTTTCCATAGACTCTTCCTTATCACAGCAGAAGCTACAAATATTTGTGTCAGATATACCTATTTTGTGTGGGTGTTTATTGCAGGTGGCGTGGCCTTATGGTGCACCAGAGCCTGACTTTAGACTCTTTTTATTTAGGTTGAGATCGATGTTTGCTCTTTTGGCATTAAAATTCAAGAATTTTTTGGAATGATTTATGACGTCTGTACCATTCCAATATTGAATGACGCTTTGTTGCATCCATTTATTAGTTTCCTATTTAATGTTCTTTTTATTTAAGTCAAAGAAGGGAGTTGGGCAGATGAATATGGCTCTTTTGCCGCTTTTTTGCTATAAAGGTTCGCCTTCGTATCCTTCATGTCCGGGAACCAAAAGAAGTGCATATAATATTCACTAAAGTTACGTATATTGACAATCTCACAATGTATTTTTGCGTTACTAATCTGGATTTATATTAAATACCAAGTTGGTGTTAAATGAATTATCAAGTGCCAAAAAGACAGATGTAACAAACAAAACAAGAAGCAACAAGTATCAAGTAAAACTTTTCACACCATCTACGTAACTATTTAATGCTCAATTGAACTTAAATATATATATTAAAGGAAGCAATAGCTAAAGTATCAACTAACACCAATTAAACCAACTATAGTTCTTAAATATGAAAACATTCAGAATAATGAAATACTATAGAAAAATGACAGCTAACAGCACTAAAAACAAGAGTATAGAAAAGTGTTGTATAAATTTTTATTGCCACTTATTTATTGTAGAGTAGTATTTTTAAAAATGATGTAGAGGCCTTACAGTAACAAGACGTAGACCCCTCCCATAGGGGCGCCTTACAATTTCCAATTTAAAAGTTGACATTTGAAAATTAAAAGAAAATTGAAATTATTAACTGACTGAAAAGAAGTTCCTTCATTTACGAATTTTGTTTTGTCTATAGAAAAAGTGAAGGATACAATAAATCTTTCCCTATTTTAAAATATATGAATGTTTGACTGATTAGCTGCCCTTTCGAAACGCTAATTGTATATATTACAGTGTGACATTAGAACTTTTTAAGCCCTTAAGTGCGGTTTAGCATAATATAGGTTTCAAAGTACTGTTGTTGAGGATATGATTGAAATGAAAGCCATTAGAATCGTTTTGATTAATTAAATTATAAAGGTATCAAATCATACAATTATTTTAATTTAATTTTTTATTTTCATGAAATTATTTATGAATAATTAAATAGGTGAAATAACTTCAATACCACTGCTAATGGAAATTTGGCAATATTCAAAATAGCTGTATGGGATAGCTGTATTCAATTAATTAAAATAATGAAAATTTTGTTGTTGTAATTCACTACTGTTCGAAACCTTACTAGAATATTTTTATTGAAATCGTTACTACAAACGTTGTATGTTACACAAATCGGACGAACTTTCTATATATAAAACTTAAAAATTCTAAATAACCAGTTAAATATTAATGAAAATAAATGTATACATCATTGTAAGCTATTTTACTACATATTTTAAGCAATAGAATTTAATAACAAAATGGCTACTATGCGTTACTTGAGTAGATTCTATCGCTACTAAAATCAACTAAAAACAAACTAGAACTTCGTAAAGTTCAAAATTTAATAATTCCATAGAGTCTAGCAAAATGTTCAATAGAAGGCATAAATTTAAGAATTTATTTTTGCTGAACTTTTAATTAAGTCCAATTAACACGTAAAGCTATAGAAACCGAGTTAGGTTTCAACTTTAATAAAATATCCTTGTGAAACACTGAAAGTTAGGAAAATTCCAGACGAATGAGAATTTGCTCTTCAATTTTTAAGTTACGCCAATTAAGAAAGTTTAATTGTTAAGAAAACTTTTTGTGTCTGTGGAGCAGCAAAACTTTCCAAACTATTTTCCAACACTTTTAAAAAGTGCCGGAACAAATCAATGCAAAATCGGTGTCAGTAAGTAATTTATGGCTTCATAAGTCAAATAAGAAGAAAAAAAACAAACCTCCATGTCTGACTTGAGTTACGATAAGCACAGCACAACTTATGTAAAATTTCTAAAGTAAAAGGTAAAATAATATTTAAAATAATTTAAATTTAAATTATTTGAAAGTATTTTTATGACTTGAGTTGTGCAAGGACCGTTTTCTTAATAAATATATTTATAAGGAGATACTAAAAAAATATTAAACATTATAAAAATAATATTATTTTATTATTTGTGAATAATAAATGATTACTATATGTCGAGATCTGCATATATCGGAGTGTATAGAAAGTGTTATTTAGTCAAAATGTTATACTAACAGAGCTTAAGGATCTCTCAATGTTACATCTTATATAAAATATCTTTTTCTAGTTTTCAAAAACTTGTATTTCTCCTATTAATACCTTGTCTCTAGTTATACTTCACCAACATATTTTGGATAGCAGTATCTGTATTTCTCACCTTAATTAATATTTTGTAATGTTACACTTCTTTCTCGGGGACTGCCATATTGACGTAGTGAGGAGGCCCAGTAGTTACGTAAAATCTGCGAGCGATGCTGGCAGTAGCATGCTACTGGTAGGACCTTCCTTGCCGGTAAGGTCGAATAAGGAGTAATGAAGCTAAGAGCAGTTCACAACATAGCGTCGGTACTTATAATGTGCGACTGCAAAAGGCGTATGTTCTCCAAGTTAAGAGCGGCCTATTTAAAAGTGACCTGTCACTACATGCAAAGCACAATGTTACAGGACAAACTTTGTGCTTGTAAACCATCGTCAGAGCTTTACACCCTTCTTCAACTATTTTATGGAAATAAAACATGAGTCTAAATACTATGGAATTACAGTCTTCAAATGGTACCCGTACATATACGCACAACGGGTTTGGAGGTGCGAAACTCAAGTTTAAACAGAATCTCTTCGTTAGGTACAGCTGTAACCACATCGCCCAATGTTCTCTGGGAACGTAATAGAATGAAGAAGAATGTGCACTGTAGGATAGGTGATGTCCACAATATTCGACTTGCTAAACTCTTCTAAGCTGCACTCTATATTAACTGTATACTATAACCCGGAATGGGTTTTGAGTTAAGTTTTATATGAAAGTGTCAGAATAACCTTCTTTAAATATGTACATAAAAATTGAAAAACTTAAATAAACCCACCTGTTTTATTGAGGTAGAACATCTACTAAGTTTACAAGAAAATTGAAAAAGGTCAACCTTGCAAAACATGGATTGTTAAAGTAAATGCGTTGAAGTAGTTGAAGTCAATATAAAATAAAATTAGATTCATAATAGTCTATCAACCATCTCTAAATTTTTTTTTAATTGCCAAGTTGTATATGACGTAGAGGCAGAAGAAAGTATTCATTTTAAAAATCATTATTAATTTATCAATATTATTTAAACAAAAGTTTCATTTGGACTTAATTCCTTCATTTTCTGTAAAAATTCAAAAAAATGTTCAACAAAATAATTCATCAATAATATTAACCACAGTTTATTTATGTACAAGTCCTTAGAAAAATTTCTTTCATTTTTCTTTAAATTTAATTTCAGATATTCATTGCATCCCTCTTGTATCCAGAGCAAAAAAAAAAAACTATAAATGGAGTGTAAGTAATATTTTTACAAGAATTTCGTAACCTTTGACATTTTTATGTGCAATTTAAGTAAATTTAATGTTGGAATAAAAATTGCACAAAAACTACACAATTCCCACTCAACTTTTATTCTAAGTGAATTGTTTTTATCGGATTGTGGAGCACATCAAAGCAAAAAATATTTAAGGATCTTAAACTGATTTGACCCTGAGCGATTGTAGAAAATGTTTTATTCAAATCGTTACCTTCGATAGTGGAAGAAAGGATAAATAGCAATCAGAGAATTTATTTTGAGAAAGAATTTTATTTTTTACACAAATTTAGTATTAAAAAAATAAGCCAACATTTGTTAAGCAATAAATAAAAACTGTCTTGAAATACAAATAATGTCAATAAAATCAGATTTTTTAAACAATTCTTAATACTTTTATATCAAATATGTTGAAGTTTAAGAATTGATTGAGTTTGAACCAATATTCCTGATAATGACAATAACAATGATATTGAATCAGAAAATGTTTGATCTGTTCAAATTTAATCAACTTATATTTATAAATCATATTTTATCATATGTTCTTCCGCATAAAATTTAAAAAGACTCAATAAGGATGATAGGAATATTAAATAAACTCAATGAAATAGTGACTTATATTACTAATGTAATATGTCATCAGTTACTTAGTCATTTTAGAGAAAGACAATACATCTTAAAGCTTTAGAAGAAATTATTAGCACTTACAAACTAACACATCAGAATATGGATTTAAAGAAATCCTTTAAAATAATATACAATAGTTCCGGCTATCATTTAATGAACAAATTAAATTGTTCCTAATAATATTACGGAATAAAATCTGGGTCCAGGAGATGTAATCTTGCCGCCTAGACGGGACGGAGTCACATATTTATAGAACAAAAATTTGCTAGTGCATTTGGCAAGGAAAACAGATTAGCAATGTCATGTGGAATATAGCTTCAGTTGCTTCATGATTAAGTCAACTTTCAGTTTCAGAAAAATATGGCGAAGGCCTATTGATAACTTTGTCGTTAGACAATTAGGTACAATTTTTTTTCTGAATAAACAGTTATCAATGTAGTAAAATTCTAACTTGATTTACCTTAAATTTTGTATCAATAAATTTAAAATAACTATGGGTAACTTTAACTTTACCCACAACTCTAAAAATATGCATAACCTCCATAACTTGTCCTTGAATATACTTGCAGTAACTCTATTTTACATGAAGTCCTGCACATTCATATTCACATTACACGCCGCTTGACTTCATGCTATGCAGTATATCCTGGTCCTGTTTGCTTCAGACTTTATGTAAACAGTTTTCCATGCCATCGAGCTGCGGCTTCCACTAGTTTTACATTAACTGCTGTTCAACCTGTGCTTCCTTGAACATTACTTAAATTCTTCCGTTCTATGGAAAGTACGCAAACATGCTTCGAGTATGTTTATGCCTGCCGAAGTGAGGTTAATGCTTAAATATTCACACAAGGAACAGCAGAGTCATCCTTGGTTACCAACAGCATTTGCCAGATTAAATTCATGGCTCCTGTCCATGAAAAGCTAAGCATTCGCAATTTCGACAACACGAAATTCTGGTTTCACAAAACTAAGTCAAAAAATAAAGAACCCGAAAAACATGAAATAATGTGGCAACTTCTCACTTTTATGTGTTCGGTGAGTGTGTATTGCTGTAGCCATTCCGCTTTTGCTTATGTATTGGTGTTAACTTTTGGTAATAAAGTTTTCGCCTCTCATAACGTTAACAATAACTACTCTGTTAACTTGTTAGTACTTCTGGTTTTGTTGTTGTTGTCCTATTTGCTTGTATCTTTTTGGTATTTCTGGCATTGTTACTGGGACTTTTTGTTTCGGATATCAGCTCGGCAAAAAACATTTATAAGTGCCATAATGGGAATTGTTTAGAATTTTATAAACATCACACTTTTAACTTTATTGGCAGTTTTATGATAGACGAGTTTTGACTTTTTAATTAAACCCCTTGACCATATTTATATTTTTGGTTACACAGATATATATATTTTTTTAATAAAATATGCTATTATTAAATTTTATTTTATAGATTTTAACATTATTTATAATGCATCAGAAACCTTAAATTTTGTCAAATTTATTAAAATTTTAATTTCGAAAATTTTTTGTACGTAAATGGGCGCAGTCAAAGAGTATGGGGTATACGTATATAGAGCCCTGGTCCCTAAAAGTGTAAAATAAAATTTCATAATAAAAAGTTGGCACAAATATATTGATCATTGGCAATTATAGACGGATACCCAATTTCAACGTAATGACCTTTTTTTCTGAAAAATAATTTAAATAATTTAAATAATTTTTATAAAGATATAGTAATCTTTAAATTTTGTTAGAAGTGAATAGCTAAAATAAAAAATAATTTTCATGCATTTAAATTGCTTTTGAGGCACCGCTCATATTACTTACTGGCTATGCTTGTGTGTATCTATGTGCTGTTATCTTATTACAATATTTTGAGTACCAATTTTTACTAAATCTTAATCAACATTTATGTAAAATATTTCTTTTTTTCTTTTCATCTTTTCCTTGCTGTTTTTAGTTTATTAAAATACTGCCTTGCAAGAAATCAAACTTAGAACGTCGAAACGAAACGAGGACTCTTTGAACGAAAGCAATGCTATAGATGGTTGAAAATTTCACAAAAATTACTGAACGAATGAAACAGACAAACAATGTCTCATATGGTGAGGAAACAGGAGACAGACTTTGAATACGACAAAGTCAGATTTAAGTTCTCAACAAGAAACAGAAGATCAACTTTAAGCATGATTCCATACTATTTAGACACGCTATCACAATCATTTTGCATTCCGGAATAACCCAGCTCTGGATTATCGTTCGACTCATCATGTTTTTATTACTGCTATGACTGGAAGTGTATCCCTACTGCAAGGCTTTGAAATTTAATGAAGAAATATAAAAAAAATGTTGTTCTGCTGGAAAAATTGAACTGCTTCAATTTGGGGAATCGCGAGAGCCATTAAAAATATTGTATGCATAACAGTTTTAATAGTAGAGAGTTCTATTTTACCATAAATATCGTCAACAATGTCAACGAGGTCTGCTATTTCAGATCAAAGATCATTTAACATACCAGTCTACATTTTTAAATAGTAGAGCCTGCTAATCACACACACTTAGCCACCTACCGCTTTTCTTCCTTTTAATAATAATCTAAGAATTTTTTTTTGAAGGAATCTGCGTTCTTATTATTGTGAAAAGTTTGATTCTTCCAGCTGAAGAATCTGCTTTCCTGAATTTGACATCCCTAAAAAACAAGCTATTATTATTAACATTAACATTTAAACAATTATATTTTTTTAATGAAATATTTTATAATATAATAAAAGCATTTGTTATTGTAAATTTGTTTGCCTGTTGCATTGAATATTCATTGAGACATACCAGAGTACAAAATATCTTTTTCAACATATGTTTTCCTGCTTTCTGCAAATAAATTTAATCGGCAATAAAAGTTGGATTGGAAAAAGGACGGAAAATAATTACATACAAATTACTTTTAATTCTGAAAAAATGTCGTTTTCATGTCAAATGATAAAGCTGCAAGGATAACTGTATTGCACGCACAGATTTAATGCTGTCATAATATAAGGTAACCACAGTGAGTGCTACATTCGGCATTGCCGAATAAAACACATTTTATATTAATTATATGACCGATATATAATAATTTAAGTATTGTATAAAATATTTCAAACTTTTTACTGCTTAAAAAGGAATTGATTTTTATAACAAATTACTTCAATTTATACTATTTTATACATAAGGGTTGACATACGTAAAATTTACTGCTTACTGTATAATTCCATAGTTTCAGAGGTAGGTATAATACATATATATTCTGGAGATAAGAAAATCTAATTTATCCTATTCCAGTTAAGGAATTATATGACCCATACTTGTCACGTGACCCATATTTTCTGATTAGTTAAGTTAATGTTATCAAATGAAATTTATAACCTATTATTGATCCGTTTATTCGTATGAACATGTTAGCAAAATATATCACATCATTTAGTAACTGAGAAAAAGGTGCACAAACAGAACAAACAGGGAACATTTTCCTCTCTGTCTCACTCAAATAACTATAAATTCTCCTAACTTCTTTAATAATAAGTTTGAAAAACGGTTATTCAGAATAATAACTATAAACTCTCTTAACTGCTTCACATAATTCGTTTTAGAAGCGCACGGGTTCACCTCCCGAAATCACTTGTCGATATGCTGTAAAATTTACATATCAGGGACCAGAAACGAATATCAAGTTTTTTGAAAACAATAATTTTTATACTGGTATTAATTTTTTACTCGACAATTTTTCAGTTGTTGTTTTTGGTTTTCTATGTTGACAAAAATATTTTGCCTTAAAACTTTTTCTAATTTAATTTCAAGACCCTCAATCAAAAACTTCCGTGAATTTTAAGCAAGCAAACTATCTAGTTTAAAGAATTTTGTTTAGTTAGGTAAAAGATTATATATCTTATTTATATATATAGGATAACAAATAAGAAAAATCTTCATAAAAACTCAACTTATTATTTACTAAGTGAGCAATCATATCTACAAACTACCTTACTTGTTTATATTATTTAATTATATTCACGAAGTTTCAGATAGAGGTTTTCTATACACAATGGGATCATAATGGGACCAATTCTTGGACCCAAGTGAGGCAGTTTTTTGACGGAATAAGCTGCAACGTGTATTTTATCTTATCTTACCATATCTTTCCGCGTTGAATATGAAAATACAGGAAACTATAAAAGCGTAGTGAACAGCTAGTGCTTATATTATTTAATGAATTATGTTTAATATTTGCAGAATAATTGTATAAAATTTTTGACATTACTACCTGTTGAAGTAAATTACTATAGTTCTATAATTATCTAAATTCTTGTCTGAAATACTTAATTACAATCAGTCATTGTCATATAACTTTACTGTATGCTCCAAGAACACCTATACCGGTCGTAGAGTGCATAGAGCTGAAAAATAATTTTCTTTATGGATTTATAAAATTTTAAAAATAACTTCAAAGTGTAATATGCACTCGTGCCATTTCACAAACCCAAAGGATATTAAATGCATAAGTATGAGAATAAAATTTTAAAATAAAATTAATTATTAAAATACAATTGAATTGTTTAACCTCAAAAGAGATTCGATAAACAGCATGAACATGAAAATATAAAGAAATAATACAAAGAGCAAATAATATTATTATTAAGAAGTATTAAAAAATCCTTTTACAGTTAATTTGTCGTGACATTTAAGGATATTCAAGTACACAAGTTCACATTCCGTTTGTGTGATTTAAACTAATTGAGCAAATATTTTAATATTTATATGCCGAGAGGTTACCGCAATGAACCCGATGATATCTTGGTTAACCAAATATGCACACCTACAAGTCAACCAATCCAAACACAATTTAAGGATATTTCGTAAGGAAAAGAAGAACCACAAAGTAGGAGCAAAGTAGGAGCAAAGTAGGAGCAAAGCACTTAACTGCAATTTAAAACAAAGTTTAAATTTACTCGAAGGATTTTCTGAAGTGTGCTGTTGTTATTAAGCTTAGTTCAAGAGTGTTAAAGTTGCAAACACCGCAAATATAGAAATAAAAGAAATATAACTGCATGAAAACATAAATAAAAGGACTACATAAATATGTTATGTGAAGGAATACACGTACTGTATGTGTGGTGCTAACCGATAACTGAAAGGTATCTATTGTGCTTGCAAATGCGGCCATGCATTGCTAGAAGGAAGTGAACCCAGCACTGCAAATACCAATCTTATTTGCTTTATATATATTTATAGTTTATGTATTTTACTAGAATTATGCACTTCTCGTTTGTGTAGTTCTTATCCTGTTTATTGGCATAAGTTCTTCTTCTTCCTTTCAACAAGTGTATTTCGAGCAGAAAAAAATTATTAGCATTTTTACTGTGAAATTTTTGTTGTTGGGTGCATATTGCATGTATATATCCTGTACATTGTATTTGTTTTTCAATATCCTTTTGCAGTAATACTAATCGGATTATTGGAAAAAATTATGTTCAAATTTTTTTTCTCTCAGAAAATGTGAACAATTAGGACTTAGTACAGTTTTAACCTTACACAGTAAATCGAAAAAAATTGTTGCAATTTACTTATTTGCGGTTGGTATACTAATTATTTTGTTGCAAGCTCAGCAGAGGATTTATTACTCGTATTATATGGATGAGTGCTACAAGAAGAGTAATGAGGTATGTAATTCTCATATAAGTTCTCCATGAAAATATTTCATGCTGTTAGGAGGTATAGAACTCTGCTGTAAATCTGATGTTACTGCAACAGCAGTATTTATGAATATTTAAACATTCTTTTCCTGAGCAACTATCCAAAGCAATGAAAAATTTCTCAAATACAAATGATTTCAAAGATTGGAAATTACTTATATTTGTCTAAGAAGAACAATAATCTGCCTCTCCGCCTCTAAATTTTTGAGAAAATACTGCTGTCGAATATGTTGCCAGTAATAACCTGAAGGCATATTATGCCTTGTTCAGAACTTGGTACTAAAGAGCAAGTCAACAGTATTAACAAGAATATATTTACAGCTTTTATGAGTAAAAACTACTGCTTTGCTGTATTTCAATAGCCAATAGAAAATTTCAAATTAAACATAATTTTTTTATTTCAACAGAAATTTTTACAAAGGTTAGTATTCTTCAAGTATTGCCATGGCATCAAGTATAGCCGTTTGTTGATTCCACAGTTTTCATATAAAAACCAGAAGCCCCATATTAGCTTAATGACCATCCGAAAATACAGACATCATAAACTTGCCAGCTGTCTGTTGCGATTCAGGCGGCTTTGGATGCGGTTCACTGGCTGCAGTTCACTCAGCTGACTGCCAATTCATTTCAAAAGTAAAGTAATGGCTCCAAGATTCATCCATTGTTATATACCGATGCATAAAGTCCATTTTGTCTGTCTTTAATAGGTGTAAACTACTCCTTTTTGGTCAACTTTCAGGTAACGAGACATGCACTTCGAAAGTAAATTTCTTATAGACAAATGTTCATTTAAATTGATGCTGACATGGTCCTCTTAAATTTTTTTTATCCAGAACTTTATTCTTCTCGAAATTTTTTTAAAGATTTAATTTCTTTTTCGTGAATAATACCTTATATTCTTGCAAATATTTTTACATTGTAATTTTTCATCCGTTTCATGAGATATTATAATAAATAAGTAAATAATGTTTACAAAAAATAGTGTAAAGCTTAAGTGCTAGTACTTAAATCATTTCTAAGTTATTAAATCTGAACATGAATGAATGCACTAAATTCTACAAGACTTTTCCTTGGCGTGTAATCAATGTCGGGTTTACACCGCCTTGTGTCGCAAGTGCGATATCATATATTTATGGCGTATTATACATAATTGGCGAGTGCAGTTCTTATCACAATAAAGGGATTACTAAGTGTAAGTGTAAGTTTAACTAGAAAATTGTGTTACATGCCAAAGCGAATAAATAATTTTCTCGTATTTAACGATAAAGGGACAAGAAAAACTAAGACTGCGAATATTTAAAAGTCGTACGCTTCATATTTTATATAATACTTATGTAAGACGAGAGCAGAGCAAATCATTTAGGTCTTTTGCTTACAAAAAATCTATAATCGAATATACTATACAATTTTGGTTATAGATTAAATAGCACGACGTTCTTATCTCTTTATAGTAAGACTCAGATACCGTCCGCTGCACTGTCATATAACCCACTTCATCAATGCTCAGTGGCTTATTAGTTAAGGTCAACGGCATACCAAATACTTTCTTTCAGTCTCACTAAGTAGTAGATAAGATGGTAAATGAGTAGATATAAAAATAATTAAACCACATTTCATAAATTTATTTAATTTAAAATAAATTTATTATTTATTTCAATTCAATGATTGTACCGTTTAAATAGTTTTGGAAATTGCAAATTCATAACTTCGTCACTAGGCAGAAAATAACTTATGCGTCATTTGTTCCATTAAAATCCAAATCATGATATTCCAGTTTGTAATTGCTTGCCTTCGCCAAGTTGTATGGTCTATTTTCAGAGGTTACATCCATTTCACATTCCTCTAACATTTGTGTGTAGAGAGGAACTTTAATAGGTTCCTTTTCGTCAATTGCTCCTTCGATTTTCCCCAATTCAAGCGGTGATTGCATTTTATCGTGCTCTTTCTTTATCTTAAGGAAACGTGCTTTTAGGATGCGAAGACCTGCCTCCAAGTTTGTGATTTGTTGCTGGATTTTTTCTAAATTGTTGAGACTCTGATAACATAATCTAAGCTTATCAGACTGCATATGCTGTGGATGTTTGTAAATTTATTATTTACACAAATAAATAATACACATATATGAATAATTTTATCTATGATAAGAACGACTATCTATGATAAGAACTGGACAATGACTAACTATGATAAAAACTAGACAATTGCTGAAAGAATCCGTTGCACTTACTAATTTTTTTTCTGTTTCCTTGTTACGTGACGACATGTTAGCAAATACTGGAAGTAATTTGGTACCAAAAGATTCTTGAAATATAATGCGCCAAATGGAAGATAATTTTTAATACTATAGACAATTTCTTTTTGTTTGAACTGTAAATTTCTGAAATAACTATCAATTACTTATGTTTATAACTCATAGCCAACTTTAAATTTAGATTAAATATAATTTAAAATGTTTCTTATAGACACTCAAATCTCCAACAGTTTTATATCTGAAGGAGGTTTGTTACCTCTACTCTGCTTGCGTAAATCAATATAGATTTACTTAATTATTTAACCAGAGTCTACGGAGAGTCTACCACTAATATCGACCTCGAAATATCGAGGTATTTCGATATCGAAAAATATGAAGAAACATTAACTGAACAAATAATATATTAACAGATATCAATCGCATTAAATTAAAAATCTGATTTTACATAAAATTACTTTCCTAAAAATTCTACTACAAAGGAAGTAAAGAAAATGCTTATAAAATAATTTTATATTTCATTTAAAAGCCAATAAAAATACTCATCTACATATCCTGCACACTCAGGATATATCTATATACAACAACATTGCCTATATGGTATATAACAAATTTACAAATAAGAGCAACATAAGGTGAAGTAAAGTGAACATATTTCACATATACCTACAATGCCAATTTAAATTTTTTCCATGCCAACTCACAAATTTAGATATGAAAGTATGTCGCTAACACTAAATAAGAAGAATTTGTATTGGAAAACTTTAAACATTTAGATACTCGCTTGCGTATGAGCAACTTTATCTACTCAGCTTACAGGACTCCTGCTGTAATGCACCACAAGCTGCCAATGCACTACTATGTGCTGGCATTCCTAGGAGTGTAAGAAATTTTTAATAGCATTGACGAGAAAGCATCGGTATGGAATTTTAAATATGGATGACGAACCACAAAGTAAATTTATATTAGTAACTGCAAATATTTTTGCATCTATTAAAATATAAAATAAACAATGCCAGCAGTTATGGTGGGAAGCATTTTAGATTCGAAAGACGACACTTTTAATATCTCTCAAATTTATTAGCCAACAAAAAATTATTGAAAGCTCAGCTCTTTTACAAAAATTTAAAAATTATTTGAATATATTTAGTTGAAAGGTGGTTTTACTTTGCATTTGAAGTAAACGAAGACTGACTACAGGAATGATCCTGTGTAGTATAGCTCTTTCGGCAGACGGCTAAAATGCCATAGCTGTAAGCTTTATATATATAATATAATTGTTATTAATTTTTATGTAATACAACCAATTTTAAATGAAGTAAAATTTAGTAGGTATATAACTCGTCCTCGATAATAATGGTTTTTACTATGGTAGGCTTAGCGTGTGGACATAATCTTATCAATAACTTGTTTAGACATGTGATGGTATAAGGAAAGACGTGGTGCTCTATTTTATTAGTTCTTTATTGACCAATTATTTCTTAACTCCAATACACAGTTTTTTAACTTTATTATAGTTAATAGAATGAGTCCTTCCAATTCCTATAACCATCATACTTACTTGACTAATCTTCTACACGGATGCCTTAGATAAGACTTACGCTCTAGCTATATATTTTTTATGTTTTATATAATAGTATTTCAAGTTGTACTTATACTCTAGCTATTTCTTTGTTCTGAACTAATGTAGTTGTGTTCCAAGTAAGACTTCAATTGTACCTATCTTCTTGTTCTGTTACAAACATCACTAGTAAAATGATGCTCGATAGATGCTGTTTTATATAGTAATCCTTCAAGTAAGTGTTCCTACAAAAAACTTAACCTCTAGCTATGTTCATTTCTATATTACTTTAACGGTATCCCAAGTTATCGTTTTTCTTTAGCTATCTTCCAGTTTATGGCCAGTTACAAAACAATGGTGTTCTTTATAAGATTTCCACTGGATCAATGTCCCTATTCTGACTTAATAAACTGATATCTCAAGAGTTCCACTTTAGCTTACACTCAGTTCAGTTTTAATGTAATAATACTCCAAGTAAGACTATAAGACTATGTAAGTGAGAATATGCAATTTTAATGTAGTAATACTCCAAGTAAGACTCCCACTCTAAACGTATTTCTGGCTTTTTTTATGTAATGGAATGTCAAGTAAAACTTTCACTGTAGCTATATTTATGATTAATTTTTTTTATGTAGTTATATTCCCTGTAGGACATACTTTCTAGCTATTGCCTAGAAAGTACGAGTATGCCTATTGTAATATAATGGTGTTCCAAATAAGACTTTAACCCTAACAGGGTCCATTTTCTGTTTCATTATAGCCGTGTCCCCTGTTTAGTTTTAATATAAAGATTCCACTGTAGTTAAGTGTTTGTTTTGTTCTAATATAGTGTTGACCTATGTAAGATTTGATGTCTCAATTAAAACTTTCATTCCAGTCATATCTTTCTTCTGTTCTTATATTGTGGGGTCCCAAGTAAGACTTCCACACTAACTTATATTCCTAAATACTTTGTTGTTTAGAGTTAATTTATATGAATTATAAATATTTAATTAAATTTAGAATTTAATATTAAATTTTATTATTTAATATAAAATACTTTTAATTAACTGCCTTTGAATCACCTTTTTGAGTATCTTTCTATATAAATGCTTTTCATATTTTTACTAAAACTATATTAGCCAACCAATATATGCTGTAAGTATGATATGCTCTTCTTACTATTTATTTCTTCTCTAGCTTTGTTCATTACTATTAAATATCCAGGTTTAAATTTGGCTAGATTCAAATGTTGACTCTTGTAACCTTGCATTTATATACCGGCATCGTCATCAGATATCTAGAAAGACCATTGGTGATGAATATGTAGCAGTATCCGAAATAGTTGTATGGGCAGCTCAAGAAATCAGTTAATTAAAAAATAAAAATTTTGTTGGGCTTGGGCATTTCCTTACTATTATCTCTCTTCTATTTGAAATAGATAGTTAGCTATAGAAAAAAAATAATTTATTATTGTTATTTTTTAATTTATTTAAAGAACATATTTCTTATAGAATATGCATATGTCCTTTAGAATGTATCGTTGTGTTCCTTTTACTGCAGGGTCATAAAAATCAAAATACTTTTTGTTTTGACTTAAGTTACAATATTTCAATATGTATCAAGGAAGCTATTGAAGTATATAATAATTAAGATGATAATAAAATTAGATGAGATATGTAGTGAAGTGCTGAAGTGAAAGGATAGCTTACAGGTAACATAAAATATTAAGAAATAATAAAAGATAAAAACTCTTGGTAGTAAAGACATTAAATAAAATTTTTATGTTAAAATAAAAAATAAATACAAATAACAATTTGCATTTTTAAAGAGCAATGAAATAAATTTATCAATATTAATAATTTTAAGGACATATTGATGACAAATAAATTTTGTTGACCTCAGTTTACAGATGTATTGAATTTCAAATAGAATTTGTAATATACAAATATGTTTATGAAGTATTAATAAAAGAATTTTCAGAATATGTGAAAAGAAATCATAGAGATAAATTAAGATAAAAATTCCAAATATTTTATTTATATTTTTTGTTCCATTTTAATTAATATTTTAAGATTTTTCAAACATTATAATTTGTTTGCTATCTCATTCATAAGCAAAGAGTGAGTTATTTAATAACTTTAATACAAAAATTGAAAAGAAAAATAGTGAAATAAGTTTATTTGATGACATTTCACTTTTAAATTAACCATTACATTTGTTATTATATATATATCTTTGCAATATAATGTCTTTCATATTGTTCCATGCTTTGTTAATTATCCTGAATATATTAATTATTGCCACAAATGCATGCCATATCCAGCTAACATTTCGTATGCATTTACTTTGTATCTCAAAGGACATTGAAATTATTCTTTGTGCTCAGTTTTAAAAAATTTTTAAGTTTCTTTTTATGTTTATAGTCTCAACTTCTTCCTTTTCAATTTTTTGCAGCCTTATCTCTTTACGGTCTCAAGCCTTTCAAAAAATTTTCCAACTTCCTGTACTTTTCGTTCGTCTGCTTTCATTGTCTTTTCTTATTAATTTTTTATTAGTTTTCTCTTTGGTTAATTTAATTTGAACTTTTCTTCTCGAGATAATTATTTTATATGAAGTTAATGTTTGCTTGAAATTTACTTTTGGCTACAATTAAAATTTGAAATTATGTTTGACTTTATACGAACTTTATTCTTTATACTTTGTAAATTTACAATATAAATTTCATTTAAATATTAATAAATCCCATCAAAGTCTTGTAATTTCCATTATTAAGTTTTAAAATAACTAATTAGAAATAACAAAAATGAACGAAGACTAGCGCAAGAGTTTCCCACTATGCCCCTTGAAGTAAATTTAAAGTCAGAATATGGTGGAATTTAGATAGAATATGGCAGAATGTGGGATAAATGACTAGCTGGTGGTGCAATATCAGGACCATGAATGTCCTGAATATATTAAAACTTCTTAGCCAAGATATAAATTTTTGTCGGATTAGTTAAGATATATATGATCTAAAATTATTAGGGACCCAAAATTGATCCCATCAAAAAATACATAAAGTATCGAGCCCTGAAATTATTTGCGAAAACTGACACACTTACCAACATCGCGTTATCAAATCTCAGAATGGTTACAGGCTTCTCGGGGAGGTATGCAGATTTAAGGTCAATGATTGCTTAGTCTGATAAAGTGATAAACAATAATCCAGTCAAGGCATAAAGAGGGATTTTGAAAATACCTGGGTCAAATAGCTTCAACATAATAATAATAATAGAATTATTATAGTATAATATGACAGATTTCCTTTTAATGAATTCAGGACATTGTTTTAAAATAGTTTACTTTATGATTGTTTGGCAATAGTAACTTTTAATGGATACGTGTACTTTCAGATTACTACCAAACATTACTCGTAGCTTCATTTTCATTGGTGTCAATTCTGGCCTTTCCAATGCAATTGAAACTTCATCTATTTTCACTCAAGCAGCTTTCGTGAGCACTAAACTAAATTTCAATATCATTTAACAATCATACTTTAAGAAGAATTACTTACCATCAAAACCAGACTATTATGTCTCATGTGAAATAATGCAGAACCATTAAAAGTACTTAACTTCAATAAAAGTCTATGGATACTATGGAGCATACTTTAAGCAGAGAATTTGAAGCTTAGGCTGATAACTGTGAGGATCCTTTCCACAGAACGAGTGTTATTAGAACATGAAGAAGGCACTAAAGAGAACGTATAGTTCATTGCATTTAAGAATAACTTCGACTAAAGAATCACTGTCCAAGGGGTTGCGAGTTGGGTATATGTTAGTTTATTAACTACAGTCCTGAAATTGTGTTTAATGGGTTCAAAAACAAAATGGTGTTAAAGGTTACAGACAGCTATCTAATAACTGTCTTCGAGATTAAAAGATAGCTTTCATTTTCATTGAATACAGAGTTCTATACACTGAATTGGGGCATATAAATGCAATTGGCATTCTATTTATATTTATTTAATGTCTCAGTGCAATTCGGTTTAAGAATTTCTAGAACGATATAAACCTATAATTTCTCATAAAGAATCTGAAGTGAATATATCAGTCAGTTTAGTGAACATATGTGCTTAATTATCAGATTTTATTATTAAATATTTGCCAGTATGACATTTTATAGAATGGCTCTATATAATGCAGTCTTGTGGACTTGGAGACTTATGAACAGACATATTAGATGTACACGGTTAATATATTCATCAGTAAGATTTGGTGATGCAACACATATTTTTTAATGTGGAATCATATCAAATATCTTAAGGAACACTCGTTAAAGGATTATGTTTCCATACCTGTATATGGATTCCATATTAGAATTATGAATTAGACAGCATGGATTGGTGATTGTGTAAATGGTTATAGAATAGATATTTTAGATAATAGAATATATATTTTGGAATAGGTAAAATGCATTGCATTTTACGTCAATTATATAATTTTAATAGATAGCTAAAAAGATTTTATGGTTGTATGATAAAAAGTATCTTTAATATTGTATTTATTTTTAAATTATTAATTAATATAGACATATTTTTTTAATATTTTTAAGAACATGTAACGAAATGTTTTTCGTTCCGTTCAGTGAATTTTTATTGTAAATACACCAAAATTTTGTGCACATTCGACCGGCAATGCCAAAATCAAAAAATCCGTTTATCGAAGAATCAAGTCCTACTTTGAATCAATCCAAGTATTTTAATTGTTTGACGAAAGTTGGGTTTTGGATTTTAGTATTTTTAGCGTTACTTTTATTTCGCAATTGGGAATACTTATACTTGAATAATGACACAGTCCTAGAAAAAAAAAATTATACAATATCATATAAATATGATTCACATTACATTTCTATAAAACCTTTAAAAATTGGGAATAAAAAATATTTTGTGTATACCACACACTGTCATATGCCCTCCATAAATCCTTTTAGTGCGAAAATAAAAAAAATATTTCAACCACTAAAATATAAAAACTGTACGAATGATGAACCACTTGTGAGTGTTTTATATGACACAAATAAGGAAAAGTATCTACTACACATCGAAATCGAAACCTTCTTATCACAGTACAAAAACGCGAATAACTCTGAGGCTGCAAATCAGTTGAGCTGCTGCTATCGTCAAATAGTGCGTATTGGTACAGGCGACAATTCTTATAAGTAAGTTTTGTTATATTAAAATTCCTAATGTCTGTATTATATACTAAGAATAGGAGTGGTTGAGGAATTCTTCTTAGTTATTACAAAAATTATTCTTATTACCATTCTATCTCTATTTATTTTTCCACTGTCAGATTATTGCCATGTGAAAATTTTGCTCAAAACTTTGAGGTACCCGAGTATATTGAATTCATTATAGTGGAATGTAGTAAAAATTCCACTATCATACAAAAGGATGCATTCTCATTCATTCAATATAAAAATAAAACTAAGAGGACAACATCCACAACCAGAAGAAAGCCAAGTGTATTCCTGATAGGAATAGACAGTCTATCACGCATGAATTTTCGCAGAACTATGCCCCAGACACATCAATATTTAGAAGAAAACGATTGGTTTGAAATGCAAGGATACAATAAGGTAAGAAAAGGTTAAAAAGTGATTTGACTTAAGTGCTAGTACAGAAATCAAATTATGAGAATATCTCTCTCATAAAAACTTTAATTCCCTTTGAGTAAAAAATTTTGGAAAATTTTTGGAAAATATTGGAAAATATTTATTTTGTTTACTTTTAGATCGGTGACAATACTTTTCCAAACCTGATGGCGCTCTTAAACGGCAATAATGAATCTGTGGTGTTTAGAGACTGTGAACCAGAAAGATTAGGTGGACTTGACAAATGTTATTTCATATGGCAAGATTATCAAAAGCTTAGTTATCGAACAGCATATGCTGAAGATTATGCAATAATAGGTACATTTAACTACATATTAGCTGGTTTTAAAAAACAACCAACCGACTACTATATGCGTCCAATGACATTAGCAATTGAAAAGAACTTAAAAGTACAAAAAAAGGCAAACTTATATTATTGTGTAGGAAGAAAACATTATGCTACATATATATACGACTATGCATTACAATTAGCAAATCGTTATAAGGATGAACCAACATTTGGATTGTTTTGGACAAATTCATTTAGTCATGAAAGATACGATACATCCGCAACAATGGATGTCAAAATGTTGAAATATTTCAAAACATTCAAATCAAATGATATTTTAGAGAATACTATAGTTATTTTCCTTAGCGATCATGGTAGCAGATTTGGTGCGTTAGTGAAACTACCTGGTGGTTTTTTAGAGGAACGCTTACCCATATTTTACATGTCATTGCCAAAATGGTTTAAGAATCAATATCCGGATTTTGTTAAAGCACTACAAATCAATCGTAATCGTCTAACGTCCCCTTATGACATACATATGACACTGAAACATATACTAGAATTAAGTGAACCGGGTCTGAGTCTACCAATCGCAAATGGTTGTGCAAAATGTCAAAGTATTTTTCGTGAAGTACCAGAAAATCGTAGTTGTGCTGATGCTGGCATACCAGAACATTGGTGCACTTGTACACATTACGAAAATCAATCCAAAAAAGACAAAATTGTAAAATATGTAACACAAAAAATAATAGATCAAATGAATTCTTACTTAAAAGACAAGACATTAAGTAAGGTATGCAGCGAACTGAAATTAAAAGATATTAATACGGCACACTTGAAAGTGGAAGAAGATGATGGAATACAGTATAACCCAACTTATAGAATCCGTTTTGTTGTATATCCAAAAAAAGCTAATTACGAAGCTACTGCGATATATAATCCTGTAAAGAGAAGTGTAGAATTGAACGTCGAGGATATAAGCTGTCTCAGTTCTTATGAAAACGTATCACAATGCATTAATGATAAACAGGCGAAAAAATACTGCATATGCAAGTGAAGAGATCTGTTCAACTCATCGATCAAATTTCATTTTAGATGTATGAAATATAAAAAAAATTTACTTTAATATATATATTCTCGTTTCAGAGGTTTTAGTAATGATTGTTTCCCAATTGATCTTATCATTAGTTAAGACTGTCTTAAGGTATTTAGCACACGCGTATTATATTTTGTAATTAAATTTTTGTTTAAATAAAATTAAATAAAATGTGTTAATTTAGGAGCTCATTTTTACGAATTTTTTAGTTAGTCAGCGACTAGGCTTCATCGCTGTTTGTGTATTCAATACTTAGGTAACTTAAATGGTGCTGAAGCACTTTGATATTGCTGTGCACTGCATTTAGATTATTTATGAAATCTTTGGTCATTATAAACGACATTATCAAGAGGTTATCAAGATGTTACCAAAACATAATCAAGACATAATAAAGATATAATAAAGATATCATCAAGACATCAGCAAGACGTGATCAAAACAAAATGAATATTGCAAAAATTTATTAAGACGTTATCACTTCATTATGAAGCTATGATCTTGACATGATGAAGTCATAATCAATGCATACGATATGATGAAGACACTATTAAGACATATTAAGTCATGATGAAAGCATGATCATATCAAGTCTTTATCAAATAACACATGATCAAATCAATATGAGATCAAAATTTTATGAAGATATAGTGAAAATGAAGAATAGTTCTAAGATTATTCAAAACTTAACCAGAATATATTCGAGGCATTATCAAATTAAGACACGAGCAAATTAAATGATTTGAAGTAACTTTGAATTAAAATTTTAATAACTATTCATTTTGACAGTTTGGTTTTCCGCTTCCTTGTTTAAATTTTACAAATTTTTTACACATGTGCAAACTTACAAATTTTGACCTATACTACCTATTGGGTCTCAAGATACCGATTTACTTTTTCAACAGTCAACAATTGCACTGTTTTGTAAAGACTATTTTTTTATCTAATGATTAAGCAGTTTACACAATTATTACAATTAAATTTAAAAAAACCATCAAAATGCGTGGAGCGAAATGCAATTTCAGCACCACCTCAAACCAATCATGTCCTTTGGTTTAGGCTCCTGCTATGGTTCTGGCCGCCTTTTAAATATGTTACTTGTTTTCTAACCATAAACTAACTACTTTAGTATTATTTGTAAATGATTTTTTCTGAAATAGATTGTTTTTTATTTCTGACTCAATGACAACATAAATAGTTGGCAATATCCCGCGATTAGTTGGTTATCATGTATGTAAAGTTCTACTGAATTAGTAATAAACACGTTCAAAAGATTTAAAAGGAATTATACATGAAGTGCTAACTTTTATTTAACATGAAAACAAAATATAAAACTTATATAACAAATTTTTTATAACTTATATTTATGTACATTTGACATGCTTTACATGTTTAGTTGTGTTTCCACAAATTTGCAAGGAAATAAAATACAACTCATACAGTTAGAATTTTTAAATTTTATTAGAAATAATAAAAACTTTTATTTGTTTTTTACAATTTACAATACCCTTTATCCATTAAGGATATTGTGCAGTCAGACCGAATACGGACTATTGGGTTTATTTTTAAGGCCACCTCGAGCTTTACACTGACAATGCAAACCTAAAATATTGTAATTGCATTGCCGTACCGTAATTGCGAGATACAAAAGCCAAAGGCGAGAACAGCCTACGAATTTTATATAATTTACTGGAAACTTCATGCACATTAAAATAAAATGAGTATTGCAAGTGCCACTGATACGTCGCATTACAACGCAAATCTTCTTAGAGAGAACTCAAAAGGCTACAAAGATTATTCCAGCACCAGAAGCCTGTAAGCCACAAATAAATAAGAAGCCTGAATATGCAAAAGGAAAGCGATTGCTGCACACATCATCACACTTATGATATTACAACGAGATTTTACTGCATTTGCTTATGATACATCCTTGTTTCAGAGGATGTGACAGAATTGCTTCTCATCTCATACAAATTAAAATAATATACGTAGCAAATTTGGTCGTGCTGCCTTGAATACCACTTACAGGGCACATGAAGTAGGTAAATCTTTATTTTGATTCTTGTTAAAAATACTAACCCAGCAACAAAATTGAGCTTTATTGAAAACGGTTGGAATAAATTTATCTTTACATTCGATAATAGTGAACAATGGAAAGGCTTAACGATATACAGACAATTATAAGCAAGTTGACCGCGTTCTATTAAGCAAGAATTCAGCACTCTCATAAAGATGCCCTTTAAAGATATCAGTCTTGTGGTAGGTTTTTTGACAGCCTATTAAGGAAGCATACTTAAAGACTGAATCTCTCGTTAGTCATTCATTTTGCGGTTGTGAAGAAGACGATGAAAGTTCCTTACATCTGCTTTGCTACTGTCAAGCATATGTGCGGTATCTTTTGACTTTGCTTGGATCTAAAGTTTTTAAAGATCTTGCCCAGCTCTCGTTTACTATTTTAGAAGCTCTTTTTTTATCAAGATCAGGCCGACTTCAGAATGTCTATATGAAAAGAATTTTATGCTTTTCAAAACGTACTAGATGATTTTTCGGTTTCTAATTTTCTTATACGGTATACAATTGACCAATACGTCTAAGTATATTGCTAGGTTTGCCGGTATAATCTAGTGCAGGGCTGTCCAGACCAAATGCGATCGCGGGCTAAGACAAATTTCTGTACAGATTGAAGAGCCGCAGAAACAAATACATACGTTCATAGTTTTTGATATAAATATATTATAAGATAAATACGGTTATAATGTTAAATTTAGTTTTCTTAATTTATCAATAAATGAATTTATTTGGTATACCGTAAAAATAAAATAAAGAGGTTTTACCAGTATACCAAAAGAAAATTTGCGTAATTGTAGCAGATTAAAAACATGTCGCGGACCGCACTAACATTAGTCGCAGGGTACATGCGGTCCGCGGGCCGTACTTTGAACAGCCCTGATCTAGCCTAACTAATATTAGATGCATACCTATGATGAAAAACGTGGTAGAGAACGACCGCATCTTCGTAGGAAGAATCAGTTGACCAATTATTTTAAGGCACTCGGTACAACCAACTAGTGACAGTAAGCAAATGATCGGGTTGGCAGGCGGAACTTATTGAACGCAGTCAAGAACGACTCACGTTTGTACTGGGCAAAGATGTTAGTAGGCAGGCGTGTGCAGCAAATAAAATCAGACTTTTGATGATATGACATATTCTTCTTTAATCAAATAATATAATAATACATAACATAATGTATTATATTAAATATTAAATAATATAATAAACAGTAAACTTCTGTGCTTTTTTATTTACATAAGTTCTTCTTTTGTTCACTTTTCACTTTATACAAAAAAAAAATTATAAAATATGGACCGCCTTGATGACGTTCTAACCTATGTCCGTATTTCCGTGCACAACTTGGATTTGCCTCTGCGCTTGTGTTCTTACATTGCGTGGAATTGGAAACAGGTCTTCCTTGGAAATCACATCAAAGCAATGCTATTAAGAAGACTTAAGTTAAGTAAACTAATAAAAAATATTTGAATGTACCAGTAACATTCAATTCGATAATCTAGTTCGTTTTTCATTTAGAATATTCTCTCTGCTCATATAATCATAATAATCTTATGTGACAGCTTAAACTTTTATTAATATGAAAAATTTATCCAAATAATAAGTCTGTTCCACAAACTACTTGTAATAACTTTGAGTAACTCTGTGTATACACAACTTCGTTCCACCAGCAAATTTTCGTGTAAATCAAAGCATCTGAGAGAGCATAACATCCCTGTTGATATTTGAAAATGCTACACAGACTTTACTCGTACATTTTATTTCAAGTAAAATTTTGTTGATGTGTGAATCAGCTGTTTTGGTTTGAATTTCAATTTTTGTATTGTTTGTTTCCGCGGCACTGGTGTTCTCATCAGATATTACACAATGCTGTTTTATGAAAATCTGTGTAAAGAGCGTAATTTGTCTCTTACTTGTATTACGCTCTCAGTTTGTACCTTTACTTGTGTTTTACTTGAGTTTTACTACGAGTAGCTTGTGGAACAGAACTCATATTACTTATAATATATTTGATATGCTCAGTCATTCACAATAGTTCCTTCTGGGATAGTGCCAACATGACAAAATTCGAACATATTCATATGTAATAGTTTACATTAATACTGCTTTAACGTTTACGTGCTTATGAAACGTAACGTACTGTTAAGTTACATTAGCTTAACGCTACGTTATTTTGATGCATACACGTCAGTCTTGGAGCTCACGTGACTGACTCCAACCACAGAAGGCAACAAAAGTGACTGTGAAAATGCTTAAAGAAAAAATTTTACACAAAAGTACTAACAATTTTTTATTATTTTCCGGCAAGAGTAAAAACATGTAACACATAACAACAAACGATAGAAACTACGAATACAACAACAATCACAATCAAGCAACAACAGCAACAACAATAACCTCTATAACAACGACAATAACAAAAAACCGTTAAAATGTGCAAATTGCTCATGTACACAACATTTCCAGTTTATATCAAATCGACCTTTATGAATGCCCTCTCCTGCACACCTGTACACAAACCAATATCGTAACATACCAACATACAGCTCATATATGCATACATATACATATGTATGTGTACATGTGTGCATGCACTTGGTATGATCCTTCGCTATTCATTTGCGGCTGAAACGTTGACTGAATGCGTTTGCAGCGGCGAATGCGTCGAGAACACGTGTTGGCCGTGTAAATTTTAATAAGCTTTCTGAATTGATTTGTAAGCATGTGCATGTGGGAGCGTGTTAGGGTTAAGGAATTTTTAGATTTTCACAAAATTTTCCTTTCATATTTAGTGCATAATATTTTCCTATGATTTTCATTTATTTTCAAGTAAATTGAGTAAAAAAATGCCAAAAGGAAAGCGCAATGAAACTTTTGCAATGCCAATTTTCCTCACGGTTACGTGTTTATTCAAAAATTTTGCATTCACACTCAAATAAAATTGAAGTTAATCTATTTAACATATCTGTGTATTTATTAAGTTAATTAACTTAACTTTTGTAAGTTAATACATTAAGAACTTTTATCGATAAGGACGTGGGTATTTTAATAATTTATGTGAAAGTGAGGAAACTGTGCATCGTTGCATATGTAAAATTATTTGATTTTACAAAAACAAGTCCCTTTCTAACGATACTGCAAGACAATATTTAAGACCATATTTTCAACACCAATTATATAAAACGATTATTGCACCAATCTGGACACATGGAATACAGCTGTGGGCTACTACAAGTAACTCAAATCTTGAAATATTACAACGATTACAATCTAAAACACTTAGATTAATTATAAATACTCGATAGTTTGTAAAGAACCACTGTATTCATAGATATCTCATAGCAATAAGAAATTATACATCAAAATACCTTGAAAGACTAAACGAACACGTGAACCCATTAGCTATAGCTTTATTAGATGAGCCTTTTGCATGTATTATACCTCCCATTTAATACAATATCCATAAGTTATAAATGTATTTATTGTGTTCAATGGAGGACGATAATCCGAATTATCATAAGGACATGATGAAATTTACATATTATTATTTACATATAATAGATTACAAATAAAAAAAAAACAAAAAAAAAATAAATTATATCTTGGATATATGATTTTCAAAACTCTATTGTGAATGATACTATTTTTTTACTGTTCGCTGGGCAATACTTTAGCGGAACTGTCAAGTTTTGTGTAAAGAATTGTAATAGAATCAAAAAGCGATGTCATAAGTATCGATGTCATTTTTTTTTATTCGACATAACGCGGATTAAAAAAATTGTATTCCATAATATATCACAAAAAGTTTGATCAAATATGGCTAGAACGCTAGAAATCAACGCACAAAGACAACGTGTAGAGGAAGATATGGAAATATTGGCTGATAGTTTTGGTTTAATATTAATAAATGTTTCCAAAGGCAGGTTGGATTTTTATTGTGACACTTGTCGTGAAAAGTTCGAGAATGTAGATAATTTTAGTGAGCATGTAATTAAAGAACATGATCATGAGTTGCAAGAACCTGAAACGAAAACTTTACATGACGATAAGTGTATAGTATTAAGCAGTGAAAGTGATGAGGATGAAGAAAAAGTTCACAAGAAGATTAAAAATGCACGTGATCCATTAGGAACTAATGGAAAAGTTCAAAGACTGCAACAAGGTGAGAATGAGCTTATAACATTAAGTAGTGAAAGTGATATGGACGTAGAAGAAATTCGTGACGAGATTAACAATGAACGTGAATCATTGGAAATTAATGACAAGGTTGAAGAAGTGCAACAATGTGTACAATTTGTCGATGCCATTCCAGTGGACCAAGATGGAAGGGTTAACCGTGCTTTTCGTGTTCAGGTAGAAATTGAACTAAAAAATGTGTCAATGAATATAAATATTTTTTTTATTATTAGGCAAGGAAATTATATTCGAGATTGAATAATACTCATTATGTTAATGAAGTTGTTGGATCGAACGCTAGGATACACCCGGAATTGGATAATACTCTTAACGAAAATGTTACAAGTTTCACCAGATTAATTCAAATTGCTCATGAGATGTGGAAGAAGGATGTGGAGGGGGATGGTAGTAACCGTGAGAGTATGTATATACAATACATTTTTTTTCTGTCTGTAATAAAAATGATCAAATAATAGGTAATGCTTCGCAAATAGTTGGAACTAACCATCAAGGTACACAAGACGATTTAGTTCAACGGGTAGAAAGGAATATATTTAAAAACTCTACTGATAAAGTCTAAGAATTATTTAGCATATAATTTTTTTTATATTGCTATAATATTTAACCAACCAGTGCAACTCACCAGAATATTCAGAATTATTAATTTAACTTATAATTCTGTATATAACACCTATATTTACATAGTTCATAATCATTCACAAATACTCACAAAATGTTAGTAACCTTGTTGTATTAATTAATATTCTAGGAATATATAAACAACAGAGTTAATTTAAATTTAGATTTTATACATTAATATCATATGGAGTGCGCTGGACAAATTTAAGTAAAGCAATATTACTTAATATAAGTCATAATAAATATTTGATTACTATGCTTATTACTTTAAAACAATACTTCAAATAAAAACATTTATGAAATAAATATAAAAAATAAATAATACTAAATTTTTCAAATATTTTCAATTCAACATTTTGTGGGGCCCTATGCTCCTCCTAGAAGTTAAACGATTCAACATATATATATATATATATAGTTCAACATTTTAGCTGCAATGGAAAACATCACACAACAATATAGCTGATTTTCGGAACAAAATTATTCTTAAGAGATAATAGATAATCTATTTTACATTATTTTCGAATCTAAAAGGCTCAAGAAGGGCTTCTAACTATCGAGATCTACTCTACCTTTATTACTTTTTTCTTTTTTTGATCCCAACTGTTTTTTCTATACTGAGATAGAAAAATTTCGTCAAATAGATACTTTTATAGATGGCCTTTTATTAGATCGCATAAAAAGTTTCTTATTCTATCAAGGTCCATTGGATATATACGGAAGGAACTTAATGTACATTTCAATAGAAAGCGAGACGGTGTTTACAAAACTATAGTTAATCTTATGGGATAGATTTTATGGAAATAAATTATAGAGATTTCCTCTTATTTCCAAATCTTCTCGTCATTTATCGTTTTCCTTATATTTTTTCTATACTAAAAACTCGAATATTTCATAGGAGAAACCGCATTAACATCTTTTTCCTGTAAGTATTAAGTTAATTCGCGTTCTTAACACAACTCAATGAAAGTGATACATTAATATTAGCATAAAAACATTGTATCTATTAACTATTCAGCCTAAATTAATTGAAAAACGCTAACCAATGCAGTTTGGAGCTATTAGAAAAATTTCTGCAATCCTACGATAACGATACTCGTATACTATTAGGTGTGACTTGCTTGGTCAAAAGTATAGACCAAATGAGCCTTTAGTGTCAACAGAAGAGAAACTGCGGCAGTGTGACAAATTCTTTTTTAACAGTGCAATGCTGATCCGTGAGCTAATTGAAAGACGATCGGCAGGTTTCTTAGCGAACTACAGCAGTTTGGCAACTTCTTTCTTAACGGCGCTATCTAAATTAATGGAAATCATAACTTTCCAGTTTCTTTTAAAGTGTGGATTTGGGGATACATAGTCAATTTTTTGTTCTTCAGAGAACAGGCGAAAGTACTATATCCGAACTCGAATTGTCCTGAGGCTGAGCTGCTCTTAAGGTTATGTCCTGGTTGAAAAATATACCTGAAATTGTATTATAAGGATGTTGCATAGTGCCGCTGTTGATAATATACCTTATATATATTTTTTATTAGTTTATTTATACGTATTGTATTTTTTAATTATTTAATATTAATTAATATATATAATGTTATCGTATCTGAAGCCTATTTTTGAACTTGACCATAATTAATGTAATTTAACGTTCAAAAGACAATTAATATGAAAAAATAAGTGTAACTTAAATTTCAAAAAAATAAAGCAAAAAATATGTAATTTAAAAACTTTTTGTAAATTTCATCAAAAGTCTGTTACATTAAAGTCGATGTCGTTTCATGCTTCTGTGCTCCTCGCATTGTTAAACTATAAACTTCGCAAAAAACCTGAGAACTTTACAGGCTGTGAAAAAGGATTTATGTAGGCTAAAAAAGTCGGGGCAGCAAGAGTTAAAAATCGTATAAATTTACACAAGGCCACACACTTTAGGAAAGTCGATTTTATAAAAATAACTAAGCAAAAATAGAATGAAACTAAAATAGAAATAAAAATGAAAATAGAAATAGAAATAAAAACGAAAGGACCAAGTAAAAACCAGGACAATCCAAACAAACGGAACGGGGAAATAAAAATCGAGCAAGGAAACGAGCAGCCAGTTTGAGCGCTTACATGGCGTATGTCTGGTAAATTTTTTTAAAAATATTTTAAGTGAAAAAATTTCGGTCACTTTGTGGCAATGTAGGAGCAAGCCAGACATATTTATATGAAAACGAATAACAAAGAAGTAAAGCATCTAAAAAAAATTAAAAAAAAAATTTTGAAAGGGAGTAGAATAATAACAAAAGATATTTAAATTAATAGAAAAGTTTGTGTTACTTTAATTTACATAGAAATTTTGAATATCGTTATTTTAAATTCAACGAAATTATAAAAAAAGGAAGGAATATTTTCATTAAATTTTAAATCTTAAAGAAAAATTATATTCTAGAAGATGACTGGATTGGTCTCCATACTACAGACTAACACTTATAGTTATATAGATTTGCAAAAGATTTGTTTGCTTTCATGGACGCTTAAAGCTAAAGTTATCATTATTACAGTTAAGGAACTAAACAACTATCAAATTATCACCATAGGTGAGATTAGGTTGGAGTGGCAGCCTTACACACCCAAGCCCGCTTGAGCTTAAATAATGGCCCTTTGTGATACTACGGATTAATATTGTTCATATGTACTCCACAAGAATCTCCAAAAGATCACAATGGTCAGCGAATAGTCAATGCTGAAAGACACGACTGTCTCATTCAATTGAAAGTGAACCAACCCGACAAGTCTATAAACTTGGACACGGATCTAATTTTGTAGGAGATGGCAAAAGGTTATAGGAACGTTCTGACAAGTCTTTGTAAAAAAAGATTCTCTGAAAATTTCTATTCTTCTATTGCTCAATGCTAGGCATTGACAAAAAAGGTGAAACACAGATTCCATCTCCTTTGCAGAGCCACAACCACGATAAATGTCATTATGAAGTAAACCCAGTCTAATAGCATATGTTTCTAGTACGCAATCACCTGTCAGTACCAATACCGTAATATCCTAAGCACATTTCGCTTTAGTTGAAGCAGCTGAATGGTAAGTTTTTAGTCTAGTTTGAATTAAATCAGTTTTGACATTTTGTAGAAATTTGCAGGTCGAATTTATGGAAGTTATACACATATATTTCTGTTTAATTGCCAGCTGATATGCTCTGCAGTTGCCTGAGATGTTGCTGTGTGCGGGTACACATGTGAGTTGGATACTAACATGTCTAGCTAGATTGTTAAGAGAAGCCAGAAAATTTCCAACTATTAGAAATGTAACTGCAATGCTTATCAGAGATTTGTTAGCAGCTTGGCTCTCCGCGAAAATAACAATATTTACATCGGCGATCTTGTTGTATAGAAACCATTTCGCTGCATAGTGAACCGCCATTATATCTGACGGAAAGACACTGCAATGCTTCGGCAGTTGAAGCGTGATGGTAAGACCTGATTTATTAGAAAACATGCCATTGCCAACACTTTATCTATTTTATAATAGACAATGTCATTAAAAGTCGGACCCTAGATCGAAAAGTTATATACTTATTTCCTTCCGCTCTTACAAAAACTATTCATCCATCTCTATAATATAGCTGCATTCAAAATCATTACACTAGCTTAAGTTTCTTTTATTTCAGTTTCTTAATAAAATACTTATAAGCGCTAGAGTGTTAAATGCTTTCCAGACTCCCTCAGCAAAAATTGACTTACCCGAGTTGTGGTTTTCGCAAATTTCACTTTCTTTTCGATCACAAAAGCCCTATAAACACTTTGTGCTCCCGTCGAGGCATGCGAAATTAGCTCAAATTAACACGAGCATAAACTAATTAGTGTAATGCATTTCAAAAGTTTTCAAACAAATTTGGATTTCAGCTGGCTTCCCAGCTACTCTACTGCGAAATTTTTTAATGCAATTTTTGCTTTACATGTTGCAATTTTCAGTTAATAGCGGGAGTAAACAGTCGTAAATAAATTAACACGTACTTGTGCTTAAAAACTGTAATGCACACCTAATTAATTTCTAGAAAAATTTGCCTCATAAAAGAAATTATTTCAGAGAAAGGAATTAAAAATAAATGGGGTAGTGTTGGAAAACCAAGAAAAAAATCTAAAAAAAAATATAAAATTATTTTGTATATTTTTAGAAATATATTTTCAAGAAAAGAAAAGAATTTGTTAATTCAATTACTTAGTCTCTCCTATTACAATTACAATTAATCTGCTAAGCTTACTGATGATCTGCTAACTTCCTGTTCTTAACGCGATTGTTAAACGAGCAGATTAATGTCCCCCAATAGCTAGTAGTGAACTTATCTTATAAAATTTTAGAGTCTTAACATTCAAATTTTGCAAATATTAAGATTTCTAATACAAACCCGACGATTTACTAAAAGCTCTTGACAAGGTAAGCTTAATTCCCTATTGGTATTATAGCGACCTAATGCTCTATGTAAGTCCATATATTTTTATGTTTGAAATTACTATTATATTAATAATAAGTTGCATTAAATAACTAACTAAGCAAATATTACAACTAATGTGAAGTGATTAATATGATATCTGAAGTCTTTCTTGCCTCTTGAAAAGGCACGAAACAATAGATGCTCTATTTAGATTGTTTTGGGAAAACTTTTTATAAAAAATCCCGTGTTCATATAATCGCTTAACGTTATGATAGTATAGGCTTATGTGTAAATCAATAGCTTGTATTAAAAATATATATAAATCTTCCGCATGAAGAAGCATATTGTCATAGAGTAAGTGACTGATCAGATTTAAACTGCATTAGATGATAGACACAGAAGAAAGAGTTCTTGACTTCATAAATAATGAATATTGTACCTTATTTATAAATGTTTCACTTAAACTATAATACGAGTAGTTTTACATAATAATAGTTGGCTATGATTCGGATGTTTTCAAACAAATAATATTGTTTTTTTAGAATTATTTTAATAAATAAAATAAAATTAAATATTGTAATAAAAATACTTTTGGCCTTTATATGTTAATTGAATAACTCACAAACATCTAAATTACTAAATAGTTTTCCAAAATTCAACAAAATGCCTTCTAACAGCAAAAAGATAAGAAACGTTCTCGTAAGTCAAAAAAATTCAATATCATTACTTAGTATATATTTACTTAGTCTGTACTTAGTTACTTTTTTGCATTAAAAATTATTAAGAAAACAATTTCTTTGTTATATAGTCAGAAGCCTCAAAAAACACAATAATATCTATGGACTTAACAAAGAATACCTCTTCAAATGACAATAATTATGATATTATACAGCAAATTCTAGAGAATGTTAAAATTATTAAGAAACAAGTTAAGATTTTAGAGAGTAATGTACACGTTCTTAAGCTAAAAATGGCTGAGGCTTCAAAAAAAAAGCAAAAACAGAAGATCCGAATACAAGTACCAGCTACTAATATAGCAATGATGAATGAAGTGAAACGTAATATTAAACATAGACCACCTATCCCAAATGCTCTTTTAAAGACAGTGATCGAAAAGTATGACCAAAAAATTAAACTTTCTGAAGATCAGTCATATAAGAGGAAAAGTTCAAAGAATAAGAAGTTAATTAGTTCTTCCTTCAAAATTGACAATAACGCATTCCCACCATCGAGAGTTATTACAGTTGCGGAAAAAGTAGCAAGACCCCAACACATGATGAATAAATCGGTTCATTTTAAAGGGGCTTAAACATCATTTAAAAAAGTTTTTCATTACTAGTAATAATTTTAAGTCATTCGGAAAAAAAAGTTCCAACAGTCCGTTGTGATAGTATATCATAATTAACTTGACAAACGTACAATATGTGTGATTTGTCAAACAAAATCCTTACAAAAATATGATATTGTAGTTCTATAATTGAGAGGACGAATGGCGATATAACTGCCAACATATCTATTCGAACATATTTATGAAAAGCGAAGTACATTAACCGTTGCTACCTCTCGATATTGTTCTTCTTAAACCATTTATTCTTTCAGATAGAGGTGAATAGATTTGCCACGGCAACTTTAAATCACTCTGTAAAAACAGTGAAGAAACGCTCTCGGTCTCCAAGACATTAAAATTGCTTTGTGAAGGAAAAGAGCAATTAATTGATTCTATCTGATCGTCATTATAACTACCCTACTGTTCAGTGGGGAAGTTATGGCGAAATACTTTACCTTTGTATCCTGCAAATATTATAGTAGGCATACGAACTGCAGGCTTACTAATGATAAAACGTCTTTTCGGTTTTTTCTCGCTTAATATAGATCTTAAGATTCTGCCAACTTTATAGTCTTCGCGAGTACTACATCGTTATTATGAATTCTATAGTCCTTGAAAGTTCTAATTAAGTGGTTTATATTGATAAATTGGCGTCATTATGTGCCTCGTTCATCATTCATTATTCAATATTCCTACCCAGTGAAACCCAGAAAAACGAGACCTTCTGATATTCGCTGTTCGTCAATGGTGTCTTACAATCAATAATTTCATTGTCTTGGATTCAATTACTTTCATGGCTGCCTGACTACAAACATAGTGATAGAGAAAAACGATTTAGACTAGCTTGAATAGTTTAGTTTATTTTTTATTATGTATTTCTTAACATGAAAGACGCTGCAAGTGGTTGGAAGTTAGTATGGATGTTTCTCGAGTACGTAAAAACTTTCGTTTCACTCTCTTTTTTTGAGCCATCTATATAGATAATAACTACAGATTGTAAGTGTATAAAAGTATAACTAAAAAGATAATTTAACACCCGGTTGAGTCCAATTATATTAGGAAAAGTACCTGTTAAAGGAAGACTCTATGTACTATTTTTCTATATTTTATTTAAAATATTTTTAAAATTAGTTGTCCATGATTTTTATATGTTAACATATATTGCAGTCAAACAAATGGAAAAAATTTTGTAAAGAAAAAAAATAAAGTTTTATTAAAAAGTCTTTTGGCTTACGTTTTAGTAATTCTTTAGTATCAAAATTCTAAATTACAAAATTATATCACGAAGCTTAGCGGATGTCTTCTTGTCAGAATGTCTTCTGAAAGTAGACAGAATACTTTGTTGAACAAAAGCAGCAAACCCAAACAGGTAATTGTACCTAATTAATTGTCTTTTTTAAAGTTCTCAGTATTTTTGTTAATAATAATTTATATATTGTACATTAAACATAAAATCATTACAATTGCATAGGATAAAGCAACCAGTAACGTAAGCCTTTCTAAGGACTGCAACAAAACCACCAGTTCTAGGTTAACTATGGCTGAAATTAACGCACTCATTGCGGAAAATATGCGAAATGTGAAAAAGCAACTTGACATATTGGAGATCGGCTTGCATGAGCTGAAGTATGGGAAATGCACCAAGTCGCTAAAAAAGATGCCAGAAGAGCCGGCTCAAGTTCAAAAGCTGACTGCTCAATTGTCTGCAATGGATCAAATTAATGAAGCCATTGAACATAACAAACCTATTGAACTTTCTCTTGCCATGCAAATGTTTGAAGAATGTAACTCACCTGAAGAAAATTTAGATTTAAGAACTAGATTAAGTCTTTTAAAAAAACATATAACCGAGCAGAGAGAGAAACACTGACTTACAATATTCAATCGTTGAGTGAGACTAGTCTGTTAGGTTTTGCCATGGAAGTGTCTAATGTATGAGACTAACTATCTGTTGCCGAGAAAGCGATAACAACGTGACATAATAAAATGTTTGAAACTCCTTTGTTTAGGAACGAAATTAATTAAAATTAAGCCGATGTATAAATAAATTTTGAGTACTATTTTGAAAACCAGATCAATCACTTTTGGAGGGTTATAAAATTAAAATATTTATTTTGATTAATAGTGATATTGTATTGCATCATAAAATTAAAATTTTATTTAAAATCTACAGTGTCGATTTTATATCAACTAGGCACTAGAAAAAAACAGAGCTTAGTATCAGCATCCAGAGATTTTTCTACTCAGAGAAAACTTGTTAAAAGTATCTGTAGCACAGCTTTAGTAAACATCATATATGAATATGTGGGGCTGACAAAAATGTTTTTTTAAGATCTAGCATAAATTTTGTAATCTAGTATCTGATACTCTTCTAATGTGACTCTCTCAAACTTTCGAAACTTTGCCATATTTTCGTGGCATTAGTAGTAACCGTGTCAAGTTAGATTGAGAAGGTGCGAGCTCGAAAAACTGCCAATACTTCCAGCCGAAGATGCTCATTGTGGTGTTCTCAAAGTTGCCTGAAAGAGGTAGTTTAAGAAAACTGTTATTATCCCTGCGTATTATCTTAACTATTTGATTTTCAAATGAAGCTTCAAAAATATGATAAGTGTACTTTCGTTCTTTTTGTCAGATTATGAAGAAAGAGGCTCCAAAACACTTGAGACACTTTATCTGTAGTCTCAGACAAAGACATAAAAAATAATTAATATATTCCATTTTTTTTCCACCACACCAACTCCCGCGCAATCTATTAATGGCAGAGCGCCGCGTTAGTATCCCGAAAAACTTTTCATTTCATTTGCTGTCTAATCTACGTCATAAGACTAAGTATTCTAGCTAATGCACATGTTTCTGTCCTTAGTTTTCCAGACTACAAAAAGTTCAGAACCAACAAATAATAATAAAATACAAATATAATTAAAGCTAATCAAATACTATTCATCTCCTCGCAAATGTGAAGCATTCTGCTCATATATCTTGCTTTAAGGTCCATATTCTCATATTTATCATTTCCATTCTCTGTAATATCCATCCTTAACTTAAATTTCTTAACATCTTATTTGAAGTTTTATAAAAATTTACTCAAATCAAATTATTTTGAAACATCAACAATATTATATAGAATGTTTCATAAATATAACACCTGTAACGAGTAATATAAGCAGGTTTAGTACAACATGGTCACGTCCTTTCTATATTAAAATTATTTAATTGCAAATACATCAACTCAACTGAAAACCACAACATTTCGACAGATTATTTCTGCCATTTTCCATAATCTGATAACATGTAAAAAATACCTTCCAAACATATCGACTAAAATATATGCCACCAAAAATAAGGATATCACAGACTCAAACTGACATATACAACGCTAAAAGCAAGACGTACACAACAAAGGATACGGTCCACAATTTAAATATTGAGCTTTGAGTAGTCCAAAAAGTCCAAAAAAAGACTATTTATTAATAATAAAACAATAACGTTTGCAAAAATGATTACTTCTAAAAATAAAGAGCAACGCGAATATTTCATCATAACTGCCAATTGAGTTGATAATATTGCAAATTCCAATGAAACATTTGTTCATGCAGTAAAACGAAGAAAAAGGATATGAGTTATGTGCCGAAACATGGTTAAATATCAAAATATTGCATTACTCGTAAATCCTAGTGACCAATATTACATTCCCTGGTATTATGATTGCATCACTGCACACACATAATTCACACGTACGGGCAGTTAGTTGCATTACATTTAAGTTGCACCAAAAACCAACAAAATCCTTAACATTATGCAGCACAACTGATGCCATCCAAATTCCTCATGCAACGCAAAAGCACGGCACTCGAACGAACCCTCATTTGGAGTCGAGCATGCAGGCTCAGATACTTGTCGGTATTACGTGTGCTCCTGCCAATCTCGTCACCTGTGTACGTGTAATATTGAATATGAATTTTATATGTGACTGCAAATACAGTATGGGCACTGGCATTGGCTTTGGCTACTGCTCCATACACATTTCCATTTAATTTAAAAATTTTCAAAGAAATAAACAGAAAATACCATCAAACATAAAAGCGGAATAAATTTCAACGAATTCATATTGAGTATTTTTGGTTGGATCGGATTAACGTTGATAGGTCTTTGTAACGCTGAATTAAGAATATTTAAAAATCATTGCGACAATATAATATAAAGCAGAGGACTACAGAGTACACTGTCAGTTTAAGTTTATTCGTTTTATAAAAAATATATTGGTATATTTATTTATTAATTATATGGAAATGTACGTAGAGATATTACAAGCGATCAAACACATACAGTGTATAAATTAATAATTTTGAAAATCTAATGTACGAGTACCTAATAGAGTAAACTCTATATTTTTATTTCTACGTTAGTTCTTACTATTGATATACGCAACCTAAGTAAATGGCATCATGTGTTCTATGGCAAGCTAACCTTGATTGGACTGGCACTTAGAGAGGGTGAGAGAGAGAGAGGTAGAAAAAAACTGAATGAAATCATACATTTTACAAGAATACTTAGGTATGCAACGTGGAGGAAAATATGGAAACTGTTAGTCGAATTACTATACATAGTAAATGTTCTGTCTTATCGGTGCTGCCTTATATGAAAACTAAGGCTTAATTTATACATGCAGTTGTATAATTCTAATATAAGTTGATACTTTTAATTAGTTTAACCAATTTTTAAAAAAAAGTTTATTAATTTTAGTTACATATACCTAAATCTGCCCTACTGAATACTCGAACCAAACTGAACCGTGCAAGAGTCATTATTCTCGTATCACTTCACATGTAAGCCAATGCACCTGCCTTAAAACAGAACACTTTCATTTGGTCATAAATTTAATCCGTGTTCCATATTACTTCCAGTTGTTTTTGTATATTTGTTTTTGTGATAATTGCTGTTATTTTTTAACATTCTAGTTAACTTCTATGGCACGGAAATTCACATTTTATGCAACTTACAGACCCCACTGAATAACGCACCCGTCAAACAGACACGTCATAAATCTTTCGCAATATGAGTTTATTAAATTGTTCCTCTGTCACGTTTAACTTTTTGCAGAGCTTTTGTTATTAGGGAAACTGTTGCATATGACTAAGTTTCATATTGAGAGATTGTATTGAGGGAAGGAAACAAAAATACAGAATTATAAATGAGTTATCACTTTAACGGGGTTAGATTTAGATAACCTTAAAATCATAGTAGCTTGACACGTCTTAACAAATAGAAACTGAAAGTACGAGCTGTTTATTCTATGATGGGAAGATTGGGAACGAGACGCAATAACTTTGCTGCTCTCCATAAAATGTTGGTAGTATGTCAATGAAGGTTCTACCTTCACGACATATGTAATAATAGATATTCTTGTAGTAAGGTTAAAAAAAATTCAATTAATTTCGACGTTACCTTATATATACCACCTTATGTATACCCACCTATACTATTAGAGATCTTTAAGTGTAATTGGCATAGAAAGAGTACTAATGCAGCTATGTGGACGACGGAGGCGAAGAAACAGTTGAACAAGACTTAAATAGTTTTGTAGCTCCGGTTGGATGCCTTACTATGGTAATTTGCAATTACACCTTAAGTTCTCTAATAGTAATATTCAGCTCTAGGACTATATATATTTTTCGCTTTATTAAGGTTTCCATATAATTCCATAAGTAAAAGCCATTAAGACTCCACGTTAACTGGTCTTATCTCAATAATCCCATACACTTTAGGTTTTCTAATAGTAATGTTAAGCTCTCAAATTTCATATAATCTAAAACTATTATAAATAAAAGCAGTTAAGATCCTATAATAAATGGTGGTGTCACTGCTACTACTACTACTACAACATACCCTAATATTTTTTCCAAAACTCCAAATAAACTTAACCACATTCTAAAACATAAAGGAGTTATTCATATGCCATTTTTATATTTTTCTAAAAAATGACTGAAGAAGTTATATAAAAGGTCCCCAGATTTAAAGGACAAACGTGTACACAAAATGGTGGTGCAGTAAGTTTTGATATATGGTGCAGTATTTGACAAAAGTCCCTTCGTTAGCACATAGGTTGTTTATTTTTTCAACTTGAATCGTTTTGTTTGATTTGACTCTATCAACCAATTTGTAGATATAAAACTTTATCAACATATTTACAAAATCAGCAACACCACATATAGTTGTTAGCTTAAAACACGCAAAGTTGATTTACATTTTGAAACATTTTTAAATTCCTTTGTATTATGCGCGTGACTTTATTTTTTACAGTAGTAAAGTTGTAAATTTATTTTTACTTAAATCAAAAAGTATATTTTTTTTTATATTTTTTTCAGAATTTTTTTACAACGCTAACAATTTTATACCATATCAACAAAAACACCTACAATAGCAAACCGCAGACAGTATGGCTTCATTAAAATGCAACAAGGTAGATACTTCAGCAAACTGCACCCACTTCATGATACTGATTTGCTAGATAAAACGCCAATGGATCTTAATTGAAGGTGTAAGTTATGACACGAAAAGCGTTAATACCACCGTTATTAGATGTTTACGAAGGGAAAATAAGTAAATAATCAGAAACATAATTGATAAAAAAATGCAAAAAATATGAATTTATTTTGTTAAAATTCCTCTGTAAAGAGTTGAAAAGCTTAAAATTTTAGTTTTATTGAGGATTGTTATAACATCTATTAGTTTAGATCAACATGTAGAAATCTTAGGCATTCGCCAGTCACATAAAACTAAAAATTTTAATTATTATAATAGGTGTGGATAAAGAGAATATATAACTTCAGAAGAGATTTTTGTAAAATATCACTTATACTTTTCTTTTTTGTTTTGCTTTTAATATAGCCATCCCATTTGTTCATTTGTATAAAATATATAAGTCGGATAAAGAATAGATAAACTACTTGCACTACTAATAAAGACTTATTTTACAGCATACGGAAAGTGAATTTTTTCCACTCTGTTATGGATATTCTGAAGCTGAACAGCGCCAACAGTGACGATTGGTGAATATGTAAGAAACCGGATATCAAGGAAATCCTGTAGCATCTGCTCAGAATTTTGTTCCTACGGGTGGAGTGAATTATTTTGTAAATTATTTTGAAAAAAATTTTTGTAGCTCAAAAATGTCTCTGCATGACATATCACAATTGGAAAGTGCACCCAATGGCAATATTTTTTTTTTGTACCAATATTTTTCATTTTAGCAGCTAAATGAATTTATTTATTTATATAAAAAGTACCAAGTTAATTTTTTAATAAAACTTTCATAGATAATTTACAAAAACTCCAGAAAAATGTGTGAAAATAAAAGTCAAGTACGGTTTTGGTGCAGTTGGTTGAGGAGCGTTCACTCTGAGCTTCAAATTTGACAGCGCACGAATTCGATTCCTGGTACTTGCAGTCTTAAAAAAATTGTTTATGAATAATTATATCAAGAATTATTTCCAAGACCACTGATGATGGGTATTTGGCAATACTCGAATCAGCTGTATGGTCAGCCAAAAAGTCAATTAATTAGAATAATATAAAAAATAATTTTTGTTGTTGTAGTTCACTAGTTTTCGAATACCCCTTTAAAAAATAAATAAGTAAATAATAATTATAAATTTATTTGTAATTAATAAATATATAATAGCTGTATTTTCAGTAAAAAATAAGAATACAATATTTATATTTTCTACATCTTCTCAACAACTGAAAGTAACCAAAAAAATTTTTTTTTGTTGTTCACTACTTTTCGAATACCCCTTTAAAAAATATAAATAAGTAAATAATAAAACAATAAATGTAAATTTATTTATAATTAATAAATATATAATAGCTGTATTTTTAGTAAAAAATAAGAATACAATATTTATATTTTTGCTTGATCTTCTCAACAACTTAAAGTAACCAAGATTTTTTTGTAGCGCAAAAATATGTAACATAAGTTACTTTCTCAACAGAGCAGTAACATGTAGTGTGTTCCTCCTACGTATATAATATATAGCCGTTTGAAAATTTTCTTGGCGGGGTGCAACATCAACATTACTCCAAATTTGGTAAAATAACTTCCAGTTAATATTTTTACTGATGCACGCAGGATATCACACGATGAATCATAATAATTTTCAACACACGTGTTGGAGCTCTTCAAACCACAATCCGTGGCAAATAGTGAAACGTGTAGCTAATAAAATAATAAAATAAAAACGAAAACAAAAAAATAAAAATAATTCTAATTTGAAATACTTTAAGTGAAGAATATAGAAACTGGAAACTTTACAATTATTCGAGCAGGAAAACTATGAAATTAAAACAATCAACAGAAACCGCAGGAAAATATTATTGGTTACCACATTGCCGTGTTACAACGTTTGTGGAATTTGTGGAAAATATTAAAAATAACAATGGACAAAGTTTTAAATAAAAAATACAATAATAAAAAAAAAATAATTTTAATTATGCTAACAACAAAAGGAAAAGACAAATACCTATAGAATTTCCCGCTAAGCTAACCACGTTTTAGTCACAACCAACGTTCACTGTCATGGCCCTGTGTCCTTCAACTCTTCGCATAGTCGCCATTGTCAACACAGTCAATGTGGTATGCTAACTTACATAGCAACTTACATGCACTTTTCCAGCAGACATGCCAAGCATACAATACACTTGTGTGTATCAGTGTTGCACAGCGACAATAACACAACAACAAGAGCAACAACAACAACAACTACTGTGTAACCAATACGCAAAGTAGAGAAAATAACTGAGACTTGCTGTGTAGCACAGCTACTTTCCTATTGCTTTTTTTTGTTTTCTTCGTTTGCTACTTTTTGCAAACAAATAATTTGCAATGCGAACTGGTAGCACTGCGTATTCTGTTGTCGTTCATAGTGTGTAGTTACCTTATAGCGCTGCCTGCTTTGAACTATTTTCTATTTTTGTTGTAGTTGGTAGCAAATACCAACAGTAGGTTGAGTGCAATCAGATATACAACATTAGAAGAAGAAGCGCTGCCAACTTAATGTTGGACACGACGCCACATTAATCGGTGAAACGTTGCACATCAAGTACAGTCAAAGTTTGTTCTTGTATTTTATATGGACACTGTTACTGTTATTGTTGTTGTTGTTGTTGCCACTACCAATTTCTATGCTTGTATTTGAACTTGAATTTTAATGTGATTTGTGTGCACGTTCACACTTTGCGCTACATTTAATTGTTTGGTCATTTAAATATCTTTTATATTTGGAGCATATTTATACTCTATATGTAATAAATAATGAACATTAAATGAAATGAAAAAAAACACTTTTTACTATATTAAATAGACATATGATATCTTATACGTTTCATACGTATATAAGTAGTATGCGTATATATGTACGTAGTATGTGTATGAACGTAGTATGTGTATGAACATAGTATGCGTATAGTAATACAGTAAACATCCTTAAACACCCCCATATAACACGGGCATTCCGACATATAACGCGGGGATTTGAGCAGTTCATAATTAGCTTCGCGTACCTTTGCACGTGTGTATACGGGGTATACGGGAAAACCATTAAAAACGCTTTTTTCTATAACGCGGAACCAATCTACCGCGTTATAGAGAAAATTACTGTATAAGGACTTATAATGCGCACACACACACAGCGATAAAGAAGTTATAAAAACTATATATAATATATGTGGGGTCTGGCAACGCAACGAAGAAGAAGTCATTGAGCCAGTAGTGAAGCTGGAGCGAAGATGGTGTAAACAATTGTACAAATAAAATGAACTTGTATTAATTTATATTATTTAATTGTATTAATGAATGAACCTACATAAATAATTAATTTAACAATGTTTATTTATGGGTACTTGAAGCCCATCTTCCAAGTATGTTGAAACTCAATATATGAATAAAATTGGCTAAAATTTACGCTTGAAATTATGGCATTTTATATAAGATATAAGTCCATAGGAAGGAACACTGAAGCGTCTTTTACGCTACTTTTTACATATTCAGAAAAATGGACGTAAAGTAATTTCGGGTCTTGATTTATCATTGCTTTTAGATGGAAGAAAGTGCTCTGACAGCAAAAGTTTGGCTTGATAAACTGACGAAAGTTGCCCAAACCGACCAAAGAAGCAAATAGACAGCTAACATGATTATGTTCTTCGATCGCTAATGGCTCAAGTAGTGCATTTAAAGAAGGAAATCGCTAAACAACCATATAAAGAAGAAAAAATTTCTTTCATAATGACTGGCATTAGGTACTGAATCTACGATTAAAATAATGTCAATAAATTTTATGATAAAGTTCCCTATTAATATCAGATATTACTAGCCGACGAGTCAAACATTATTACCTCTGTATAAAACGATTAATTACTGACACACCAGGTTAAACCGAAGCAATTAGTAGTGTACACATTAACCCTCTTCACACGACACAAGTTAATGAATATGTATGAATGATTCATTTGTCTTAAGTTGTTGTTATTGTACATATGTTTATTGTTTTCAAAGTGTTTTACAACTTTCTTTGATAAGATGGATGTTCCAAAAATTACTATGGTCCATATTTCATAAAACTCTCTTGATTGCATATTTGACCACAGTAGTGTTGAGAGGGGAAATGTAGCGTGAAGGGTGAATGCCGACTTAAGACGTCGTACCAAAAAATTTCTTAAGTGTGTTGTATGCGTTTCATGAAAACGTATTTGATTAATACGAATGTATATACCTGTATGTTAAAAGATAGGTCTTTCAAAACTCACCAAAAATTTGTCGAATAATAAAGCATTTAGAACTTTTCTTAGTTTTTTATTAGACCAGTGTACAATACTTTGTGCAAAGAATATCAATGAGGAATATAATTTTAAGTTTAAAGGAGAAGGAGAAGGAAAGAAATGATTTGAATTTTAGAAATTAAATTTTTGGTGTCAATATGAACTTGAAAAATAATATGAAGCTTTTGATTTTTTAAATTTCTAATAAATATTGTTCAATGTGTTTTTTATATTTAAATTAAAACAATTATGAAAAATTTTTTAAAAATATAGTAAAATATGTTTCTTGAATTAAAATTGAAAAAATTAAACATCTCACATAAGTGGCAAATAAGTTATTTGAATTTTGATTTATAAGAGTCCATATTTTTATTTACAAATCATTTATTTTATTTATTATTTATTATATTGAGTAATAAAACTATACTCCTTACTTTACCTGAACTTTCGGTGCAATATATAAAATATTTAAATATTGAACATGGAATATGACATTGAGAATTAATTGAAATATGAATAATAAGATATTTTTTTTTCATTGCTTCCCATTGGAATTCTATAATGAATAACTCCTAAAGTATTTCGTTATTTTCTCAAATAAAATTTCTTTAGAATTTTAATGTTATTATTGATTCATATTTGTTTATATATTTACATATGTTTTCTCTTGATTGAGTGCTTGGTGCAGATACTTTTCTTCCACAATAAACAGAAACTCGAAATTCAATACAAATTTAAGGAATACTTTTTCTACGTAAGAATCATTTTTGTATACCAAAAGATGCAGGACTAAAATTGAAGTTGTTAATTTATTCAAAAATTCATATTTGATACATAAAATAAATTTACTTACAAGAAAAAATCAAGAAAATATATTTTTATTTATTTGTATTTTAAAAGAATGGTTTTAAAAATTATTTTCAAAACTAACATTGTATAAATGGATTAAATAATTTGAGAAATAGATATTCCTTTGAATTTACTGGAGAATATTGATGTATCTTTTTAATAAAGATTCCTTTAATGGACAAAGGAATAATGATCCGGTAATATACAGTCTCGCTCTGTATTGTCACAGAAATTGGAATTAAATTCAACTCTGTAAAACCAACATATGTGTAACCTATTAAGTTTTCCAGAAGATTATATTTAAGGATAAAATTTGTCTTCTAGATAATAAAAATTATATTGATGAGGTTAAAGTTATGATAACTACCAATAATTTATTTGTTAAATGTGGCATTAGGAAAAGATGTTGCTTCTATCCTACAATTTACCTAACTTAAAAAACTAATTAAAATTGTATTTAAAACCTTGGATAGTGTATAATTTATTCTACTAAGTATAACATTAGTTCATCTAAAAATTCAAACAATGTATTAAGAAAGTAATATAATCAATTACTTCATCACTATGCTATACATTCCCACTTTCTCTAAACATGTTTATAAAAACATAACGATTTGGTAATTAGATGTTATCAAAATTCTGGAGTTTCTGGAATAATGTTAATATCAAATATTACAATTGCATACACAGTAGGTTCAGCTTGATTGGAAACCGATTATTGACAAACCCCATTCTTAGGTTCTCTTTTCTATTTTTGTGAACCAATGAAAGCACTTATCAGTCAAATTATGCTTTCTTTATAAAAAAATGTGAAATATTTTTCGTGAATTTAAATAAAATGATTTATAACAATTACTTATTATTGCTAACATACATGGATTATTTTATAATACAGCCAACTTTATACATTATGTTATATACACAAAATATGAACTTGTCAATAACCTTTAGCAGACTAGAAGCAAAAAGAACGGTCTCCAAATGCCAAAAGCATAATCTGTAATTTTGAAAATCTATACTGATATGAGTATCTATGCGTTATGAGTATGTAGAGAACGGGACTATGTTCTCAATCAATGATTTATTAAGTTACATTTAAAAGTTTACTTAATATATTCCATTATATAAATAATCTTAACTGCATAGTTAACCTGCCACTAGCAATAATTATTTTAATATTGGTAAGTATAATATTTGCCTTATAGTAATTTATAATTAATAAATCATTTTTTAACAATGGTAGGGTAAGGTTATTCTGGCTGTTTAAAAGCCACACATAAATCTATTAGGTTATGTTAGGTTGGAGTATCAACCTTTTACCTAAACTCTACTTATATTCAAATAATGACTCGCTGAAAGCGACATATAAGCCTATGGGTTCTTAGAGAAAGTATCTCTTTCCTTCTTGTTAATATTAAACAAACTCTAAGACTTTTATATAACTTCTCAGACTTTCATTCCTGTTCCATACAATAATTCAACAAATTTATAATTTTTCAACCGTTCTTAATCCTTGTTAGTAGTGTTTAAAATTTCTTTAAAAATTTAATTTCGAAAGATAAAATTTTCATTATTTTTTTTCTTATAGAATGGTAAATGTTAAAGAAATGGAATATTTGACAAATTATATTTTTCTATTTCTCAAATGAAACCAACATATTTAGCATATCATTTAAGGTCAATGCTTTAGCTTGCATGGCGCAAAAATCTGTCACAATCTTTACAAGGATCATATAGTGCCACATAAACAGAAGTGAACACATAGCGAAATATATGCAGAGACTCTGTTAAGTGCATAGCATGACACTTAAGTTATACCGGAAAGGCAAATGAACGCTATTGTTACTTACAAGTGCTAAAATAATGCCATTATACTGACGACCAACAACCAGGAACCAACTACCGACAATCGACGACCGACGACCGGCACACTGACGCCGCCGAAATAGACTAACGTTTTGCACAGTTACTACACTTCGTCGGACTTAAGTAATACTTACAGCGAAAATATCGCAAGACAAGCTTTTATTACGTTTTCCAAAATTTTATAGCCGACAACTATGCGCTTCTTTACGAATTTCTCCATTTCTTCTTGAGCGGCGAATAAAGAAGATGCCAAAACTGCTCGTAAAAAAGAGAAGCAACATAAAGTGAAATAAGAACAATTGACATCTTGCACAGCTACTTTTCTATTTTCCGCTGAGTTTTTGTAGCCATTTTATTATCCCATTTTTTTTCTTCTGGTCATTGTTGTATTGGCATTGTTTTTTGGCTTGAAATATGTCTTCGTCCCATTTTGCTATTGTTGGTAGTTTTGCATTTATTGCACTTATGTTTATAAGCCGGAGGAACTCTGTGGATGCACATGGAAATTACTTTTACATGACCAAAATGTCAGTATTTACTGGTAGAGTAAGTTCTGCCACAGGAGGAGTAGTGGTTAACCCAATAGCTGCTGCGTAAAATATTGATGTCATCCTTAATACTACTGCAGTAGTTTGAGCTTTATGGCGTAAATATTATATCACCGGGACGAACTTTGTACATGGTTAGTATATTTGTTATTTAGTATAGTAAAGTTGGGAAGAATATCTAACTTTAAGATTTGTATTACTGTTTTAGCTGGTTGTACAACTTAGTTGGTTAAGATTAAAACTTTAGTTACTTATTTTTTTTACAGCAAGATAAGCATTTTTATGTAACTGCCTAATGTCTTAATTTTATTAAGCAAATATTATAGTCTTTTACTATAATAATCTAAATAAATGTCGTGTAAATATCGAAATGAATCGGCATTACTCTGAAAAAAAACTAGTGACATATATCAAACAAACATAGCGGTGAGTCATACTATATACTACAGTACCTTTTACTACACGACACTATAAAACTCTACAGATTGTAGTGTTACCCGGCAACACACTATTTAGCGCCCTTCAAGAGAGAGTTAAATGAAGTCAGTTGATTTAAACTGGGAAAACTTTAAAAGTCAGTATAAAATGGAATACATTACCGAAGAGATGTATGATAATAACCCATGCTTTAAATAGAAACTACTGCAATAGATTTATATATATATAATATAGACTGTTGGCATTTTTATTTACAACTTATTGGAAATGCAGAACTAATTGTTTAAAAATCTAAGTACTAAGTTTTAAAAGACAAGTGAGGTTTGTGGCTCACGAACTTGATCAAAATCTTTCAGGAAATATCACCAAAGTCACGGTTTTAAGAACTACCACCAGGTGATGCTTTTATACGGATATTGGCTGATCTGTCATTAACTCTCTCTCCATTTTTTAGTTATATGTCTTGGCAGTTGACAATTATCGAGAGGTCATCTGCTTACGTGTAAGTTTTCGATATTTTCTATTTTTAAAATGGAAAACAATAACGCATCTTCACATAATGGTATCCTTATTCGTATGTATCCCTGTTTATCAAGAACAGTACGAATACCACCGAATAGTTGATAACTGTTCAACTAATTTGGCTCCCTATTACTTCATCCTGTTTGGTCGACTTAATAAACTACTTCAGGGGACGCGTTTAGCAGCCGTGAAGAGATGTTAAAAAAAATCAAAAACAGCTCTAATGGCTATACAAAAATCGAATTATAAGAAATGTTTTTTAAAATTGCACCAAGCACTGACAAAAATACGTTTCAAAGTAGAGTACTTTGAAATGGACAACATCGCGATTATAAAAAATAAACTTGTATTTTCAGCATTCTGAATATATTCTTGAAACTTTTTGTTCAAGGTGGTATTGTATCTCAATATATAATATAATTTCGTGATATTATTTTCATCAATATGGAATTCAAAACTCAATTCCTTCAGAATTCTAGCTTTTGTTCAAAACTTATCTAAAATTATTGAGGATTGTAAATTGCGATTAAATGGAGTTGACATTAACTTATATATATCACTTTATCGACACTGATAGGATGTGGCAATGTACATCACTTTTGTTATAGAACTCTATTTATTTGTATTCTTAAAACGAATACTTGATACATTGTGTTATAGTTTCAAAGAAAGAAAAGAATTCTCTGTAGCTCAAAATTTTTGACTTATAAGAAAATAATTATTTTACGACAAAATGTGGGGTTCTGAATTCATAATCACACATTATATGCATCAGTGGTAATGTAAATAATATGGAAGAACTAAAGCTAATGATTACTCAATTAACGTATCCTAATCAACACAAAGAACTTGGGGAGAGATAAGAAAACCGATGCAAAACTAATCCTAATTATTATTAATAAATTCTGACGCCTCAAAAATCATAAACTTATCATAATACATATATGCACCATGGCTAACCTGGAATAAGATTTTGATACTAATCTATGGCGTTACTACCAACGAAAAAGGTGTTTTTTTTTATTCTTCTTTAATTGAACAGTATTACTACATAATAGTCCATTTCAACTAATTCGGAATACGAACAAAAGACCTTCTATGGGACCACATCAGCATAACCGATTTAAGGGTTCATGGAAATTGTAGTGTCTGTGAAGTAAGAAAATACAGAAAGAAACAGACATTGGATTTAGAACAAGCGGCTTGTTTTATAAATTTATTTAAGTGAGACACACTCATGAGAATATATGTGACTTTACATTGTGACCGAAAAGTTTTCGGGAAATTTTAAATAAAACGCAAAATTCTTAACCTTCATCAATATTTATTTTATCTCCTTCAAAATATGCTCCATTAGAAGCGATACACAAATGCCAACGTTTCTTCCAATCATCAAAACATTTTTTATAGGCGCTTTCCGGTATGGCTTTGAGTTCCCTCTGCGAATTCTGTTTTACGTCTTATATGGATTCAAAACGCGTTCCTCTGAGTGGTAATTTGAGTTTGGGAAACAGGAAAAAGTCACACGGTGCAAGATCAGGTGAATACGGTGGCTGTTCGATGGTATTTATTGAATTTTTGGCCTTAAAATCGTTGATAATGTTGGCTCGGTGCGAGGGAGCATTATCGTCATGAAAAAGCCATGAAACATCCATACACAATTGGCCACCAAAAGCAAACAGCTCTCACGACCGATGCCTAGCTCTCGTGCTATCTCTCTAACACTCACATGAGGATTTTGGAACACGATTTCCTTTGCCTTTTCAATGTTTTCGTCGGTGGTAGAGGCCGAAGGTCGTCCAGAACGCGGCATGTCTTCGACGGTCGTACGACAGTCCTGAAAGGCTTTGTACCACTCATACTTGAGTTTTCGATAAAACTGATTCCCCATAAGCCTTTTGTAGCATTCGCAACGATTCTGCACACGAAATTTCGTTCGAAAAACAAAATTTGATGCAAACTCTTTGTTCAATATTTTTTTCCATTGTTTTTTTCGCAACGCACTACTGAGGTGAACTGGTTTCAACAGCTGCCGTAAACGAACTTCTGTCGAGATCGCCGCTATTTTTGCTAGTATATTAAGGACTAGTGCTGCCAAAGCACTACATAAACTGGAAAATATCGAAAAATATACAGCGCGCGAATTTTAAATGAGAATTTCCGAAAACCTTTCGGTCACAATGTATTACACTGAAAGGTAGAATAAAGCAGTTTAGCTGTTGCTAAATGAACAATTCGATAGATAAGAGATCGAAAGATATTTTTTTTTGTCTTGAACCGGAACGAAAACCGGAACGGAAAAAATTTCGGTTCGATGTCCTGTAAGAAATAATAGCTTCAAGTGCTTACTGATAAATAAATTTGAGCAGAGCTTACAGTATATTGCAATATGATGACGATATTATCAAAACTTCTGTAAGAATTTGATCTTAGGGTCAATTTTAAGGATTATTTAAAATAAGAGATAATAATTAATATCCAGATAGTAAGATTAGCCTAAGTAATGAACAATCGTATGACCTAGAAATGCTTTTTTCCTAGTTTCGTACTCCGTTGCACTTTAAACTTGAAATCAAATGAACAAAAACTATTTGGAAGTAGTTTCTATATATAGAATAAAATAAAATAAAAATATTCCCTTCTACTGAACTTCAGTACTTTTATCTTTGTTACACAAACTTTTCTCTTGGCTTATCACTTCTCAAAAAAAAAAAAAATTAAATAAATAAAAAAATTATCAACAATGGATGCAAGAAATGCATAAGATTTAGATAAAACAAATTCCCAAGTATTTATAATAAACAATAAAATAAAATAAAAAATATATTTTAAATAAAAATTGAAGTTTTTAGTATTTCGGTAGTTTGGAATTTGTGTAAATTTTATGTTTTTTATTATATTTTACTAAATTTTCTATTTCATTTATCTTTTGCTTAATATGGCAAATAAAGTGAACAAAACCAAAATAAAAAGCAAAAAGCAAAAAAATTCAAAGGAATTGCAATGAAAAAGACAATAAAAGTGCAGTGCAAGTATAAAATGGCGGGCAATTTGGAAAAATTTACAAGTCCTTCAACACTACTGGCGCCAATTACAGGGTGGCCTTGGCAGGACTCATGCCAGCACTGTCTGCTTCCGCTGAATGTCTGCACGTTGTTCCCTTTTGTTTCGGTAGCAAAAGTCGAAGACTGAAATAAACAATAAAAGTGGGTCGTCTGCGAGAGCGTGAAGCCGCAAAACTGCTGGTCGCAGTAATAACCGAAATCGCTTGCCATGTAGAACTACGGAAAACTAATACAACCGAAATGCTTTGGACTCCATACAACATCCTCATCTTTGTTAGGGCTGAGATGAGTACTGCAAGCTGCTGCTGCTACTGCTGCTGCTGCCGCTGCTTTAAATTGCAATTCTGCGGCTGTGATTTTCTGGTATTTGTATCTCAACAAAAATTTACCATTCGCGGCAGACAATAATTTGGTCTGAATTTGTGTTGTTAATAATTTAGTGAACGAAAATTGTATTTTATTTGCATCTTCCATTCAAGATCATAATTCTTGGATTAATTTAAATTTAAATAAATTATTTTCATAGCCATGAGTAACTTTTGCTGTTTGTAATTAAAATTAATGCGCTTATCTATTTACCCTTTGCAAAAGTTGAAAGTTAAAATCCACTTTTTTTTTTATTATTTACGAAAATTAAATTTTGCACTTGAAATTTTTATTTCAAAATAAATTATTTTATATTTATTTCAATAAATTGCAATTTATTATATACATTATCTCCATAATGGATTTTTTTTTATTAACATATTTATTGATTTAAAATGTAATAAATTATATAGAAAGGTATGAGGATAACCACTAAATATGTATGGATAGATCTGATTATTGCAATAAATGTAAGAAGGAGTTATAACATAGCTTATTCCAATGGCTAACAAATCATATTAATTTCTTAAGCCACGCTCTATTCACTTAAAGAGTGTTCACACGGTAAATCTTAATTTAAACCTGTTCCTGCTTCTTATTTTTGTTGTTCTTGTAAATGGAGACACTGAAGGTTACAGTACTCTGTAGTTTTGTATATAAAAATCTTATAAATAAACTATGTTTATTATAGCGTTTACATGAATTCTATTGTGGGCATATATAAATATAGTATATGTCCCCTTAACTCTTATTGATTTTATTTAAATATCAGTTTATTAAGTTTAAAGGATAAGATTGTAATTTGTTACTATTTGTCTCTCTCTTCTCCCTCTCTCTCTCTCTTCTCTCTCTCTCTCTTTCTCTCTCTCTCTATTGCTCTCACCATTTCTCTACTAACACCACTCCATTCTTTATTTCTTTCTCACTGTCTCTATCTCAAGATTATGTCTAATCGGTATTTTGTGGAATAGTTAATATATATACATGTCTGAACTTTTAAGATTTTGAATTAGGTCAAAATTAAATTTTTATAGAAGCTAATAGATATAGTAATCAGATCTGAGGTATTCTGATAAATTTTCAATGAGCACTCACAAAAAAGCTATAAGATAAAACTTGAATTGAATTTTGAATGTCTGAACTTTTAAGATTTTGAATTAGGTCAAAATTCAATTTATATAGAAGCTAATAGATATAGTAATCAGATCTGAGGTATTCTGATAAATTTTCAAAGAGCACTCACAAAAAAGCTATAAGATAAAACTTGAATTGAATTGCGCAGCTTATGAAACAATTTTCTATTGAAATAGATATCCAACGAAATTGCCGGACAACTCTAAACAATTAGTCTCATCGTGCTGATCAAAACTATATATATACTTTTCAAGATCTCTGATACCTGTAGTATTGTATTATATAGATTATTTTTTAGCTGCGTGAGAACTATCGATATCGATAACTATGGTTTGATAGCTGAGAATTTTAAGTTGTGTTGACGTTTCTCAATTCATTATGAATCGTTTAATGCTAGAACAAAATTTTGAAAATTTATTTAAAAAAAAAAAATATATATCTGTTCGCGAAGTTCATATTTTATCCAAGAATTGTGTGCAGTGATGAAGCCCATTAAATGACTATGTCAATAAGCAAAATTGCCGTACATGGAGAGAGGATAAGCCATAATTAACGAATTACCATTAAATCTATTAAAATTGACTGTTTCGTGCGGTTAACACGCTGGCTTCGTCAGTGGTGGACGCCGGTCATCAGTCCTTCTTTCTTTCCAAATGGGGATGGAGTTGTCGTTTCGACGAATGGCGCTATAGACCCGTACTGACTGAATTTTTGTTTCCAAATATTAATTAGTTAAACATTGACGTCATTTGATTCCAACAAGACAATTTACTATATAGATCGATTTATTACGAAATTAATTTGGTAACAAGTTTATTTCCAAAAGTGGTCCTGTTACCTGGCATCGTTAAATCACTTGTTTATGCTGACAAACCAGTAGCACTTGGGAGTCAACGTTCATGCCACCATTGACTACATATAGCTACATTTATTGCAAAAAATATTCAAAAATTAAACTGATCGAATGGACCATGTATCCTACCTATGCCGGAAATCATATTTAAAAAATAAATGTCATGAAAATATCCACCATTTTATAATAAAAAAAATTTCATTAATACTTCTCTCTTGTATTCTCATTTTAAATTTTTATGCAGCTAAAAAAAACACCCGTTATATACTCGTATATCTTCTGAAATTTGTCGATATGCACTTGAGCGAAATTCAAACAATAAAAAAAGAATAAAAGGCCTTAATTTATGGTCTCAATTTATGTCGTCTTATATATTATATAGAGATGTGAACAAATTAAAATGCTCTTGAAATGAGTTGACATGGAAGTTCACGCAAAAACTTTTACTCAAGAATTGAAAGAACTTATGAAGATCATGATTATATTTTACAGTACATACTAATTGACATAAAAGTTGGAACCCATTGCTTTTTAAATACTACAAATATTATTTGAGAATATTATGAATTTTAAAATTTTTTAAAATTTATTACATACGAGTATCTTACAAAAAACCTAATAAGCACATCGAAGTAACTTCATTGATTAAAAATTCTAAACTTATGAGATTGTATGAGATTGGCAGAAAATTGTCATCAATTTACCAAAACTGAAAAATCTTTTGAACGCATTTTATAAGAAAATTCAATGGACTCAGAAAAAAAAAACGTCGTGTTCGATTTTTTCCACCAGCTGATTTTAGTTTTTCATACAGTCAGCTGAAGTATGCATCCATATGTTATGCATCCACATCCATATGTTATGCCCAAAGCAACAATGCACTTGTACTGACATATCACACACAGACGCACTGGCTACTGCACACTAAAGTGGACTCATACGGATACAATAAAGCAATTTATCTTCTTGAAAATGAAGCAGCAAAAATGAACCCAGCAAAGAGTAAGAGTAAAAGTTTGAAGAGGATATTTCAGTTGCTGCAATTGCTGCGTTGACGCAGAGTAACTTATCTCATATGTACATGCAAGCAGCTCTGGCAACCCAACGGTTGAAGACAGGAAAAATACTATCAGGCAATTGAACAATCACTTCGTCCCTTTTACCTTCTCTTTTTGTGCCATAGACTTAAGCAGTCATGCATATATGTGTGAAAATGTTTAGAAGTGAGCCTTTGATGTCCAATTTTTAGCCAACAATTTGACACAGTAAATAAATTATTTAAATTTTAAAGTTCAAATGTGTAAACACTTGTTAATACTACTTCGGTAGGCGACTGACTATTCCTACGTTCCTTGCTCCTTGTTGAGCAAACACAAGCTGTTGTGAATACAGTTTAAATATGCATCGAGCCTTACAGGATATTCGGCTTAGTAGCTATAATTCACTTTAAATCGTTGCTGCAAGCAATTCGTACATGTTATATATGCTCTCTTTTTATCGAAACGATAATATTGCCTTCATACATATTGTGATATATTTCTAATAGTTTAATAAAATTAAATACGATCACAAGTCCCAATAGTGAAATAAAATGCCATTTTACATTTATGTGATTCCTTAGTAAGTTGGAAAACATTTCTCGAAATTGATTACTTATTCATTTGCATACGAGTACGTATATCCTTAAGTTTAAATATTCTTTTGTGACATTTGTAATCGTTGCATGTTATGTGTAAACGACTCTCGTATTGCTTTCAGGTACATTAAGTGCTTGATTTGTTTTCAATCTACAGGTAAATGCCAAATGTTTTGAAATAATTTTCTTCCTCTTGGTCGCTTGCCAGTTTATTGGCTATTAAGACGAAGAAAATAATTGAATAAATTGAACTTAAAAAGAAATTTCATATTTATGTGTTTTTAAATTTTGGAGTTTATGAACTGTAATTTAAATATTATTTAATAAAAACTTTTGAATATCTCTTACATTTATGACCTCCATAGACCAACTTAGTGGCTCTAAAATTTGGTAAGTTGGGGGGAGATTTTAGAAACCAAATATCAAGTACTCATTAGATTTTCAATAATTATCGTTATCCTACATGAGCCTAATATAAATCTACATAAATGACGCTCGATTTTATAGAGGTAGGCCTTTAATGATATGAACTAGCGTCAACTAGGTCTATGTGTAGCTTTTGCGTAGTTAAATTAATCTTACCTGTGCTGAATATTATTTATTTAGACATATTCGTTAGTATATATAAATAACAAATTGGATCTTAAGACTTAGACCCTTAAGAAATATGGTGTTTTCTGTGTGGGGTTATGTGTATATTGGGGTATCAGTATAACAAGCTCTTAATATTTTATACTTTATTAGGACTTTATTATCGAATTTCACATTTCAAAATTTTCACACCCTATTTTAAAATATAACCACATAACAAGATATAAAATATAAAAGTAAATTTATTAGGTCAAGAAAATTTAATTTATAGTTCCATGGCGTTTTTAATAGTTCTTTTTTAATATGTTTTTGTTATTATTTAAGTATATTACGTAGTATGAAAGTATGCTAATTTTTGATTCAAAAGTAAACTGCAATTAGCTTATTTACTTATTTAATTTAAATACTTTATTTATTAATTTTTAATAGTTCCTTAAAATCTTCGAGAGAAACTATATGAAAACTTGTAACTTTGCTAAAATTAGAGGTAAATAAATATTCCTGCGTTCAACAAACAGAGCCTAAGGCAAGTAGCTGAAACGAATTTCGAATATCTGAATCCAAAGATATATACTTAAATATCATAACCGAACCTAAATTTCCTTCAAATATATACTAATTTAGAAAAAGAAGAAAATAATAACTTCATGAGTTTCAATAAAGTTTAAACAAGTTTTTATACTGATCTGTCTGAATGTACCAAATATTGATTAAAATATATTTATTGCTTGAACTTTTCCTATATTTTTTTCGAAACGAATATATATGTATAGTACAAATGAAGCTTTATTATTATTATTACAGTATTGCTTTTGAATCTTCTTAGAAATAAGTCAAATTAAAATTCTGTCAAAAGTTAGGATAGCTTAATTGATTATGTTAAGTCTACGGTTCAACTATACATTATCGCAGAAACTACAAAGTATTTAAAACCAAGTAAATTATGCTCTCTTAGAGGAATTCCTTTAGTTGACTAAAATCCTTAACAAATTGTACTAAAAAACTTATTTATAAAAAATATCTAATATAATCGCGAAATGTATTATATATTAAGTTTGATAAATTTTTATGTTTATTATTTATATACAATTTTTTTAAATATTAAATTGATTTAATACTAATTTATTTATTAATACTAATTGCAATTAAGAATATATATTAAAAGTATATAATATAATCGCGAAATGTATTATATATTAAGTTTGATAAATTTTTATGTTTATTATTTACATAAAATTATTTTAAATTTTAAATTGATTTAGTACTAATTTAATTTTATTTAATATGTAAATATATGTATATATATTATTCCAATATTAATATTAAAAAAGTAGTCATAATGATGTTGTGTTTAATTATTTAAATCTGATTTTCATACTAGTATTTTGCGTTACTCATACGCTACGGTGGACGAATTTGAAGGAGAAGAGGTGTAAAATAAGTTTAAATCGGTACGGAGTCATTTTATAACCCTTATAAGATGTCAATTGAGAATTATTAAAAATATATTTGAAAAAATATATATTAAAATATATCAGGAAAATATGGTATATAAATATTAATAAATTATAGACACTTGGTAAAATAAATTTTTAATAATTGTATTTATGAATACAAAAAGAATAAAAAAGTAACAACAATTAAGAAAAAAATAGAGTTAAGTCAAAACATTAATTTTATATATATTTATATGAGGGGTAAGGATAAAATAACAATGAAGTTAAATAAAATAATGAAAAAAATCCTGAGCTATTTAGTTGTTTAATTAGTTGTTAAATAAGTTACTTTATAAATTTAATTATTTAAGTCTTCAAATAATACATTGAGGCATAATTTTTTTAATAATTTCTATTATTTATATTATTATTTATATTATATATAATATTTTCAATATTATTTCAATACTAAGACGTTGTAATTTCAACTAATTCCTTTGTTTATTTCTATGTAATATATCAATTTAATTTTTGAATACATTACAATATCACAGTAATTTTATTTCAGTTGCATTTAAATAATATCAAAAATATTATAAAATCTTTAAAAAATATATAATCTTTAAAAAAATATATTTTTAACCTCTATCAACCACAAAAAAAATTAATTAGTTAAACTTTCTTATAATTATTTGATGACACTCACCGCTTATAAGGCTCCAGGTTGATGCTTTTCGGTTGAAGTGGTTCGAAAGTCAATTTAGTTTCACAAATAATTTTTTTCTTATTTTAAGTTAAGAAATATTTATGTAACGTTTCAAATTATTTTATTAGATTTAATCGGTAACATTTTAATATTACGCCTCATAAATCAAAACCGATAATAAAATATTAAATTATAATTTTAAATTTAAATTTAAGCGCTGGTTTACTAAAAATAATTACAAAATGTATAAAAAAAAATTCATTAATTTAAAAATTATTTTAAATTATTATTTAGTAAATTTTTAATTATAAGAAAAATTGTTGAAATATATAAGTAGACGCTCTATAGGGAATCTAAATTGTATTTGCATCAGGGTATTGTAATTGTCAGATCTCTTGTACCAAGAGAAAACATTTGAAATGTATAATAAATAGCATGTATATAATTTATAAAAACGAATTATAAAAAATAATAAATATAAAACGGATTATTGTCGAATTTGCAATCAAATATTAAATTATAATATTAAATTTATACGCGGTGACTGAAAATAATATAACATATTTTAAAAACGCTATATAAAAAAAAACACACCAAAATATATATATAAAAAATGTCATAAACAAAACTTAAAAAAATTTTAATACAAACAATTTAGTATAATTATAATAGTATAATTATATAATAAATATTTTTGTTATATAAAAAAAAAAAAAATTTATAAATATCATCGCTAAAACAATTATTATTAAAAAAATTATTTAAAAAAATTATTTAAAAAAATTTCATATTTTGAGGGCTGTGTTATAGAAGTAATAAGTAATCTTTTATAAATATAAAAAACTGTTAAATAAAATAACTTAAAACACCATTTTTAAGCTTATTCATATATTTGAAATATTAAAATATTGTTTTTATTTATATAAAATTAAAATACATAATTGCATAAATTAGCAAAATTTTTATTTTAAATTATATGTGATTCATTAAAAAAAATTATTTTTTATTTTAATAAATTTCGAAAAAATATTTAATTATTGCTTACAAAAAAGGATTTAACATAATATAATAAATAAAATAATAGTTTAAATTTATAAAAATCTTGAAATTTAAAATTTATTTAAAAAATTGAATATTACACAGAAATTATACAAAAATTTAAATATTGGAAATTAAACATTTTTAATTAATTTGAAATTTTATTTTTATCTTGAATATTCAATTAAACGATTTTATATTAAAAACTATTATTTCTTGAATAAAACGAATTTATTAGCAGAAATTATTCAAAATTTTATTTTAAGTTAAGTACAATGTAATAAGCAATTTTTATATAGAAAAATGGGAAAGAGAAAGATATGTTAAAAGTTATTTTATTAATTACATTAAAAAACAGTAGTTCTTTACAGAGAATAAACTACTTTATTTGTTAATAGTTATTTTATAAATTAAATTAAAAAAGAGTAGCTCTTTATAGAAAATAAACTATTTTATTTATAAATTATTGTCTGAAATATTTTTAATATTTTTTTTTTAAAAATTATAATATCTCACAAAATTTATTTGGACAAAATACATATTAAATCAGTTATAAAAAAAAAATATTAAATAAATAAAATATTCACATATATATTAATAATATAATGTAATTGTTAATATAAATAACAGTGTAAAACAATTTTTTTTCTATTTTTAACAAAACAGTAATAATAATTTTTAGTATTAGATTTTGTTAAATTAAAATATAACCATAAGTTTAATTTTAAATTTTGGTAAAAAATCAAATATATACTTTGAATATATAAATGTATTTATCTTGGAATGATCATTGTGAAATATTTCTTGAACTCTAGACAAAGTTTCTTTAAAAGAAGAATTTAATTTATTTAATTTAAGTAATTTTTTTGAAAAGAATTTAGGAATTTTATTAAGAAGAGTATTATTTTTTAATTCAACTTCCAAAGACTTTTTTCCACAAAGCAATTTTTATCTTTTAATATTTTAAAAATAATTTCAATATAATATAAAATATATTCAGAAATTTGCAATTTTTTTTTGAAAATATATATATATAAAAGAAAACTCAAATCAACGTGTAATACAACTTTGAATGCATTTTTTTTTGCACTACTGACCACAATGCTCGTTGAAGTGGCAACGTTTTATTTATAGAAACTAATATTACAACATAACAGTTACATTTTGTGGTAATGTAAAGTTTAACAGAAAAGCAAAGGCACCGGCAGACAAGCGGTCTAAAGCAGTAAAAGGCGCCTTCCGGTTCAAAACAGAAATGCATTTTCATATTAAATTAAGATAAAAAACAATATAATACTAAAATTAGGTATATTAATATGAAATAAAAAAATAATCCTAAATAATTTAAGTTAAAATTCAGCACAAAATTTTTGTACAACGCAGCACTGCACTTGATTAAAATATTAAATAATGCACTTAATGTCAGTTTTATACGTTATAATTTCAAATATTTAAGATTTCAACAACAAATTCATTTTAAAAGTTTTAAATTAAAATTTTATAACAAAATTGAGAATTTTATTCGTATTATTTTAACACTAGAAAGTTAGTGAAAAATTTAATTGTTGCGGTTTTTCAAAAGTTAACTCACTATTTTAAAATTGACTACATCACTTAATAATTTCAACTTATTTAATGTGTTCAGTTGCGTCCTTACTAAAGGAACGTTCACGTACAACTGATTTCTGGAAACCTTCCTATATGCACAGGACTAAACTGCGTTGTGAATTTTCCTTTTCAGTTGCAGTTTCAGTTTAGTTTGATTTTCATGGCGTGTTGCTGCTCCTGTGCATTTCAACTTTTTTCTTTGGTTTTGTTTTTGTTTTTGTTTTTGCATTTGAAAAATTTTCCTCATATTCCCATTTTTTTTTTTGTTATTTTTGCCTCAACGTTTTTGAACTTAACCATTTTATTTTTATGGTTAATCTTGTATTTGTTGTCATGCACTAGAAACAAGCCGACAATAATGTTGGTTGCCAACACAAGTTGTGTTGTAGTTGTGCCGCCATGTACTTGCATAATGCACAATATGAGCGGGATGTCGGCTAAATCCCAATAACCCCTTTTTCCTTATGACAACAGTGACAGCGACGTTAACAGTAGCAGTGGTAAAGCGTTAACATAGGCAGTGCAGCTTAATAAAGCTGAATTTACTATTTTCTATTTTAACTTATACTACTACCACTACTACTTTATCATGTTGTGCGCTGCGTCGGTATTGTGCATTTCCTACCTATTTAAAATAGTACATTCGGCACATTCGTCAGCGACTGCGCTGCTTATACTTACATACTGCCGTTCTTAATACTGCAACAACATTGCTCAGCTTTTATTAACACTTAACAGCGTCAGCACAAATTGTGAAATGTTACATGCTATATCTTATGTCGCTCAAAGTAGAGAGCGTAAAATTTTACACTAACACAAATGCAAGCCGGCAAATTTGTTAGCTTGCTTTCTTTTGGAAATAGACAGCAACCAAATGATTTAACAGTTACATAAAGCACATATGTTTCTAGATTCATACGTATACACACAAACTGTTATTTATCAGTGTACTGTTAATATGCTAACAGCTGTGCATATCCACAAATCTACTCTCATTTTTGTAGTTTTCCTCGCTTTTGACTCCCACAAAGCCAACCGCTTAATTATCTGTTCATTATGTTAAAAGCCCGCATGCATGTATGTGTGTGTATAGGTGGCTGCAACGCGTGCAATTATCAGCTGTGTACAATTTTAAGCAATAAAAAACTTCCTATTGTGATGTTCACTAAAAGCACTTAACGTGGTTTATGTGTGTGTGTGGTTCCACACACATTTAACTTTCAAAATGTTTTATTTTTAAGTTTATTTTTGGATTTTGCTTTGATTTCTTTCTCTGTCGTTTCGATGTTCTTCTATTCTGATTTTTGGCAAGTGATAAAAGGATTTTGTAACTTAAAACGAAATAAAAAAATAATGAAATTGGATTCAGATAAACTGTGTAAGACAGTTGGACAAATGACCTTTATAGACTAACTCTACATCAGCAAAGTTTTCATTCATGAGTGTTAAGATAATGCAGTGAATATCACAAAATTTCAGGTTCTTACTCACCACATTAATAAGAATGGAGAAAACACAGACATAACATAAGAAGGTTTTAAGAGATTAAAACTTGTGAAGGGTATGAAAAGAGATCAGACAACAAATAACGAAGTCATCCCAGAGATCAAACCACCATAGCCAATAGTTGCTACTATGAGGTTAGAATGCAATTGGGTTGTATACCTCTCGCTCGACAGAAAAAACTTGCGCTCTATAGTACGCTCAACCTATTTAGGCTTACCAATCTGTAAAGCATGATCGTTATTACAGATTGGTAAAACAGCACTAAAGGGCTTCCAAACAGAAATTCTTTTTTAGATATTTGGTTCTCTAGTAGTTAGCGACGTCTACCGCTGCCGAATGAACCATGAGCTGCATAAGCTTTTTTACAACATTGATGTAGGTATGTCGTTCAGCGAAATAATATACAGCGTCTTCAGTGGCTTGATCATGTCGTAAAAATGGATGAAGACACTCCAGCGAAAAAGCAATTTAAAACGGTGCTTGAAGGAGGAAAGTGTAAAGGTAGATCGTGTCTTCGGTATAGTTATCAGATTGAGGAAGCACTAATCGTACTTGGTGAACTGGTAAACCTGGAGTGGAGAGAAATGCTGCGTTAGTCCGAAACTCGGTAACGGATTGTTGTGGACATTTAGTTAAGTAAGTAATTAGTATATTTCACTGTTTTATCAGAAACAGAGTATAAGTATGGTGGTCTTTAAAGTATTATAGATATCTTTCTCTATCTATATTTGATATCTCTGACTTATAGATATCTCTCTGTATCTTTACTTGAAATTTTTGTGTTTTCACAGTCACAATTTTGGCATAAACAGACTGTAGGAAATTAATAGGTTAATATAAGACTTATAAATCAACTATATTACATATACAAAGTATATGCAGATAATAAGCTAATGTATGACAGAATAAAAAATCGTAAAAATACTTGTTTATTTCTTTGCATATAATATCAGTGCAACTTAACAGAGTATGTGTAGAATAATAACACAATAAATTTATTAAAAACACTTTTTTTTTATTTCACATATCCAACCTATCTATTTACTTAAATCGTTGAGTATAACTTTTGGTATTTGTGGCACTTAATTCGTATTGACAATTTAAAGCAAAATCAGTTAATAGCTCAGTAAACTACATAAATGTAAAAGCATATGTGCATGTTAAATCACTGTTAAAAACCCGGCACGTGTTTCTCTCAATACACAAAATACACCAACACATACAAAGTAAGAGTAGAAACGCACTTTTGGTTTTGTTTTGATAAATAAATTCGCTGCAAACAGCAAAAAAATTCTACATACATAAATTTCTGTATACATTGCCAGCAAGCTCAAGTGCAACAATGTCACGTGGCAATTAGTGCTCTATACACAATATATTTTCATGTTCCTATTTAGCCAACAAGAGATACCGTACTCTGTTAATAACAGTAAGCAATAGTTACTAATTGAGTGACCTTGTGTTATGCTAAATGTAAGTTTACCATGTATGCTTTTGCATGTTAATGTTAGCTGGAACTTTATGCTACACAGTATGAGACTTGTTGGAACTTTGAATATATGTGAAAATTTGTTGCTCCTGCAACTGCAACCGCAACAACTGCACAACTGCAAGTGATATTTTTTTTATTTTCTCTACTGGTAGTGCTCCACCTCTTGCACTACGCACTTTAGCATTTAAAAACTTTACTTCCTTTTTATTATGTAGTTATTATATATAACAGAGTGGAAATGTTGCAGGCTTAGTAACTATGCCATTGCAGCATGAAAAGCTGGCATTTCATAAACGAACTTCCATTTACGAATTTTGACGAACTAAGTCATATTTCTGTACATTTCTGCCTGCCAACACCATTGCCCCCCGCCTCCAATATATAAATATTACAAATACACAATTTGCACGGGATGCAAGTTGCAATATGGACAAGCAAGTCAGTTATAATCTGACCAAATCTTTAATGCGCACTGCTGCAACTTTTTATTGCACATAGTTAGTAGCAACAAATGTTGTTGCCACTGTTGTTGTAGCTGTTGTTGTCACTCTTGTTGCTATTGTTGGTATTGTTGTTGTTGGTGTTTGTTAATGTTTGTTAGTGTTTGTATTGATGTTTGCATTTTGCATGTAGTATGTAAATGTTATACGACAGCAAGCATGCTGCCCCATCATAGGTGGGAGAAGTAAAGTGCAACTACTTTTACTTATGTACAACATGCCACATGCCAAATGCCACATGCCACATGGCACATGGCACATTTCCAACTACATACTGCAACATTGCATTTGATTGGATGGGCAACATTTTATGTATGCATTTTATGTACAATTTTTATATGTAAAACAAGAGTAACTAAAACTAAAAGCAGCAAATATACAACAAAACTATAAGATTTTGCCTAGTAACAGTACAAATGAAATTGCAAACGTTACACACACACACACACACACACATTCATACACATACGAAAACAACTGAGTTCATGAGCTTGTGCTTTGGCAAGGGTTTATGCTTTAAAAATAAAAGGAAAAAAGCAACAACCGTAGTGAGATTAAATAGAAATTATTCGAAATATATCCATATATGCATATATGCATATATAAATTGCTTTTAGCAAACATTTGCATTTTAATTTCGATTTTATTCAAATTTATGAAAATCGTTTTTAAGTTAAAGATTTAAGTTATGTTTTTTTTCTCCTTAAATTTTATTGAAATTTAATAGAAATGTACCTCAAAATTTAATTAAAATTATTTTTATACTTAACAGTCTCTAAGTGAAAATATCTACATAAATTTTTAGTTTTACATAATTTTTTTACATACTAAGCTTGCATGTAGGCTCCACCTTTTGCAACATGTTCCACTTTGCACTCTTGTAATTTCCCCTCATACATTTCTAGTTTTTTTTTACTTTGCGTTACCTACGTAAGTAGGTGCCTCATGCCCCATGTACGGGAACTTCATTATTACGTTGCTGATCATTACGTTGGCGCCTATTACGTTGGCTTACGAATTTGCAGTCATTTCATTCGCTGCTCGCTTTCGGTTGGGAATGTTTTTACAGTTTCGTAAGTTCGTCGCTTACATTCGGTTTGTGCTTGATTTTGTCGTGAGTTGTCCTTTGCGATGGAAGGACCTTAAGAACCAGCCTGTCGACGGAAATTTTGTAATTTTTTACGTAAATTTGTTTTTAAAAATAAAATAATTTTATTATTAAAATTATTTATTTTATTTAAATTTAAAAATTATTTATATTTTTAATAAATAATTTTTAATTGTCTTAAAAATATATATATATATATTAATTTAAAATAAAAATAATAAATAAAAATAATTTTAATTCTAAAAACTAAAATATAGAATTTAATTGAAATATTGTAAATATATTTTATTATTCAATCATGCCTATAATAGTTTCGTTTTTGATTTGATTTAAATAATTTTTATGTACTAATAAAATATGTTAATAAGAAAAATAATATTTTTATCACAAAACTATAATAATTATAAAAATATAATAAAATAATGCAAAATATTTATATATGTTAAAGATTATTTACATTAATTATTACTAGTTTATTATTATATATAATCATTAGTTTTAATATTTTTAAATATATTATAATATTTATATCTCAATACCTATTTTGAACTTAAGAGCATTAATTTTCTTTAATATATATTTAAATATTAACTCATTCTATTATATATTTATCATTTAGTTTAGATTTAGAATTATTAATTAAATTATGATATATGATCAAACTAATATTTTAATACTAACAAAATTTTTTATCAATAATTAATAAGTTTTTGTTTATGACCGAGTTTAGGTCATTTATTTAACACATAAAATTATATGTCGTCTTATGTGGTGGTACTTTACTGTTGTTACTGTTGCATAGATGACCTTCCTGCATTTTTATAATATTAATACTAATAATCACCATTATGAGCACATAATCATTTCTGTGGCAACAAGCCCATGCCTTCAGTATATTGCCGGCATATCGCCCATTCCTGAAACTTACATTTAACATCTCAAGGAAGTACAACTAATTCGCACGTCAATTTTCTGAGTGTCCCAACTCCATTACAGGTATCCCGAATTCGAATTACAGTACCTATAGTAACTTCATTAACACTCCCAAGTAGTATTGGCAATACGAGGGCTCAGTGCAACTAACAACTGGAAATATTATTAATAAATAGTACACCTCATATAACTCCATTATCGCGAATCCGAATTACAGTACCTTTAGTAACTTCTTCAACACTCCCAAGTAATATTGGCAATACCCGGGCTCAGTGGCAACTAACCACTGGAAATATTATTAATAAATACTACACCTCATATAATACATAATCCCATTCCATCAACTATAAGTTATACATTATAAAAGTTTGTTGATTTCGAGTTAGTACTCAATATTTATTTATAATTTAGTTTTAGTTAATTTCGTCTTCAAAAGTAGTCAATTTTAATTTCCAGAAAAATCAGAATCTTGAATCCCACACAGTAAAACATAACACTTCCATAAAATGAACTTATAATTTGTACATTTTAATAATCTCTCGTGCACGAAGCTCTGCCTCATTTATGCCTTTTCTATTTGCATCACTGTGTTTTGAAGAATAGGCATTTACACCATGCTCTTTAAGCAATTGGATCAACAGCGGTATTTCGACCGGTCTCTTTTGATCAATTGCTTGTTGGATTTTTTCCAATGTAGTTAATTTGGGTGGTTCTTGCGTCTCAGCCATCTCTTTTTCTTGTTTTACCTGCAATTCCATAACCCGTTCATCTAGTTTCTGCATCTGAGTTTCCATATTAGCTATGCGACTTCTGATTTGTTTCATATTTTGAAGAATCAGCTCACTGTAATTGGTTTTACAATCAACATCACTGTCCTCTACTTCCTCAAGGCTATCAATGGTCACATCATCCTAGAAATAAACAATATATATTTATTGTTATTAGCAAAAATAAATCTATCACTATTGACTTACTCTTTCCTTTTCAATATTTTTATTAGAGGAATCCATTTCACACAGTTTTTTTGACCGAATTTAGAAGCCGAAATTAAACTAAAAATCTGTAAGCCGAAATTTTTGTTAAACAACACACAATTTTTTTATTTTTGACTAAATTCTTTTCAAGTTTTTTCATTTATTTATATATAAAAATCAAAGCCTACTTTGAGCTTTGACACTATACTATATACTGTATATAATAGATCGGTTGACACCACGCATTGATCTGATCCTCACAGAAACAAGATTAGAGTTCTGTTAAAAAATCATGTGCCATACTTCATTCGTCCACAGAATAACTTTCGAATTCGCCAGATGCAAGTCCGATGGACTATTCCATCTGGGCCATTTTGAAGAGCAAGGTGAGGACTAAAAAACATGCCAGTATAGATGCGCTGAAGAAGACCATTATTCAGGGATTCGCCAAAATACCGGCAAATTACATGCGTGAAGCTTGCAACTCATAGACTATAGTCTTCATAAGCACCTCTTAAGCAAAGTAAGAGACTGTGGCGATTTGCAGTCATTGCAATACAACAAAATAAAACACTATTTTTACTACTGATTTATATTGTACCTCAAATAAGGAAAAACGTGACATTTTATAAAAATTCAAGTTCCTTAGTTAGACTACAAACAAATCCTTCAAATGCTTACTTACAGGAAGAAGCGGAAATATTCTCCCAAAAATTTTTAGAAACTTAAGAAGACTTAAACTTAAGTTGTAAATAAATGTAATTTAAATGCAAAATTCATTGAGATAGCTGAACTTTGGCCTTTGTTGAAAGTGTTAAGTGCCCTCATAAGGAGGCACTATTTCCATAATAAAATAATAAATTCATTTCCATACAATTAACTTTTCATTAAAATGCGCTTTTAATTTTCTCAATACACGATTTGCCCTCTTTAAGTATTCGACAACAAACTTCACAGAAACTTTCCAACAATAAAAGTGCCCAATTAGTCTTGTTCCAACATTAATTTTTGGGCAACTGCTATTACTCCTGTTGCTGCTACTGCTCCTTTTAGTCCTTTAAGTACGTCAGCTGCAAGATACCATTACCACTGCCACTGTGCCTCCAATGACTTAGAGCAGTTCCAGCAGTTTTGCATTGTCTAATCCAATTCTTTGGAGCGACATCAAAGCACAGGCATCATTTTGCTGGTCTTGCAAAAATTTTCTTGCACTACGGATTTATCCTTAAATTATTCTTAATGAAATGCCCATATTTGAAAAAATTTAATTCAACAAACTTTTTCAATTATTTTATTTTTTTTTTCTATCGTTCCTGGTGCAGAATTTGTTCTTTCTACTGATTGTGTTTTCGATTTTTTTTTAAATTGTTTTTTTTGTTTTTTTTAAGTTTAACTTTTTAGTTTGTTAAACAAGTGTTCACACTTCCCTTAATGTCGCCCCAGAATGGCAGGTTTCGCTTTCATACTTTGACGCATGACACCGGTGCCGAGTCTTGTGGTAAGTTTAATTATTTGCTTAAAGGCATTGACAGGATGCAGTGCAATTGTCAAGTTTAACGAATTAAATCTTATTTAATTTTACCCACTTACCCCTTTGTATTTTTACTCCTACAATTAAGTCTATAAATGTAGTTCTTTGCATAGTACTTTTTAGATTAGAAATTTATATTTCTATGATTTAACACCACATGACAAAATATGTTACGAAGGAAATTTTTGCTATATTAGGGATCCCTAATCATTAGGGAATCCCCTAATCGGTCGATATGCCTAACGATTAGAGATTATCTTACAAGCACTATGAAGAGTAAACCTTAATAGCTGCTATGTTCATAGATGAAGCATGTCCTAATCGTAGTTTTACTAATGTACTTACTGCACCATTTTTGGTTCACCATTTGAAGCTACTCTATACGTATAGCGTATTTATCTGAAGACATCTATATAATATATGGTAATGAGATATAATGAGAAACTGTATATCACTCCTGGTCAATTAAACGGTTTTACAATCGCCAAAAATCTTTTTATAACCGGGAACCCATATCGTTAAAAGATGTACGATATTCTAATACTAATTAAAATATTGCACAAGCACCAGCGAGGGTGTTAGAAATATAAATATTCCTACAAAATATTTCATTGTAATGATTAACAGCAATATCGACTTGAAAAATACTACAGTGATCCCATAGCCGGAAGAGTACTTTAATGTAGAGCTCATCAAACAAAACGTCACCACTCACCCTATTATTAAGTTTTGAGTTGTCTGTAAAATCCCGTTGCCTCTAACTCAGTATTCCTTTACAGGGCTATGAATATAATACTTGCAATCAAATGGAGAAAGTTTAATCAATATTGGGAGGGATTATGAGACCAAATTTTAATACGTAAGAGTATTCTTTATATAATCTAGACCATTTAAATATAAAATGAAGTCTAATTGCATAAGTTTAAGCCTGCTGTTAAACTAGAGGGCAGTTGGTAGCAAGTAGAATCGTACAAAGGGCCACTTTCGCTAAGAGAGTGGCAGTTTTTCCAATCTTGTCTAAGAGCTTTTGATTAATAGATTTAGATACTAGTTTTAGAATAAGATCTACTCTAGTATAATATATAAAAACAGGCACATAGTTGCTTAAGGATTTAGAACCCATTTTTAACCTCGTTTAAAAGTTTTTAATAAACTGTGTTTAGACAACACAGTCTATCACATTAGGCAGTCTTAAAAAAGAAATATACTTCACTACTGTCAAAGTAATCCACAGGTTTTCGTGATAACTTAAACCTATTTGCAGTTGTTGGATTTGTTACATAGACCGTCTATATAAGATTAGTCTTCTATTTAATAATTGGAATACATAAAATTTGAATTATCCGCAGTTGTAAAGAAGACGAAAAGCCTTATAAAGCTTCAAAGCTTTAAAAGCTTTAAATCTAAGATAATTCTGTTATTGAGTTAGTTTGAGTTGAACGTTATCTTATTTGAAGAGGGTAGAAGATGCTAACTTGATGTCAAACAATTTTCAAGATAAGCAATCTATTATTTCAAATATTGCCAACCAAATTATAGGCAATAGGATAAATAGGATTTGGTGTTTTTAGTGATCTACAAAACCAGAAAAACATCAATATGGAGAGGTATTCAAATCTTTTTACACCTCACTTTTCTAAATCTTTAAATAATATTAATTTTTTGACATAATTTTCTTTTTAGTCACTGAAATTTTCACAACTATAGTTTAATTACGCTCTGTCTTATCAATCTGTTGAATTAGGGTCTTTAAAGTATCGTTTTGCGGAGGGTGATGTTGTAATCTCCGTAAATATCTATGTATATTATTTAACCCACTTTCCGTAGCAGTAGTTGTTGGAATATTCTGATAAACCATTGAGATTGGACTACTGGGAAGGTAACATTCACAAAATTATTAATAGTATATAGTCTCAGTTGCTTAAAAATTAATCTTCTATAGTTTCTTTTATTCAAGTTGGCTGAGGAGCACATAATCCGGAAACCATATTCTTAGAATTATTTTGTCGTTCCTGGGAAGGTAACATTCACAAAATTATTAATAGTATATAGTCTCAGTTGCTTAAAAATTCATCTTCTATAGTTTCTTTTATTCGAGTTGGCTGAGGAGCACATAATCCGCAAACCATATTCTTAGACTTTTTTGTCGTTCCTGTTAAACATTTTTTAAGGACATTTCTCCGATTTGAATGTCTTTTATGTCACTTAATAAATTCAACCTATAAAAAAACCAACATTTACATAAATATAGATTTATTATATAAATGTATATATATCTACATATATTATATATTTATATAAATAACATAAAAAATTGCTTAATAAATTGCTGTCTTAATGTGCTTGAAATTCTTGTTTTTATTCATCTTTTCAGTTTCGGGTGACAACATATTGCTGTGATTATCACTTATAAGTTGGGTCCTTGCTAGAAAATATTGTTTGATTTAATACTTTTGATGCAGTGCAACGTAAATTTTGCTCAGCTCACGTATTTTGGCTGTTTCTAAATGTATCTCAGTGTCTTGTTTATGTGAGACATGACCTCAGCTATTTATTACTTATCTTGCAACTGCAGCAAGTGCGTTGTACTCGTTATTCCATATTCCTTGGTTCCTTGTGCTAAATTGTAAATATCCTGAGATTCGGTTTTTTGCTAATACATACACGTAAATTGTTAGTTTTTGATTATGAGTCAATATTGCAGTGTTTTGTAGGAATTAAATATTTGTCAAGCAAATTACGAAGAATCAAGGTGTCGCATCCAAAGTACGAGCGAAGTATCTTAAGTAGCTGCAGGTGAGAATTCCAGGTGTAAAGTCAGTCGTCTATTTATTAAAATATGAATTATGTGAAGTGATTTTAACAAACTTCATTACTTTAATTTAGTTTCACTAAACTAAATACAAATACTGGACATGATTTATACGTTAATTTGGAATTTGATTTGTTGTTTTCTTATGCCACTTCATAGATAATTCATTTAAGAAATTATGAAGTTTAAACTTAAGGAGCGTAACTATAAATTCGTAGCATAAAGTAATTATATTTCACTTACTTAAGGCACACATAGTCTTAGTTCAATATCAGTAAGGAAAGAAATTTAATTTAGTACGCATTCAAGTACTCGAGAATTTGAAATTGTTATTTACAAACATAACAAATTTAAATCCAAACTTCCTTCACTTGTTTGTTTATCCATCAAACATACAACAGCTTTGGAACACTCGGTACGTAATGAAATGTATTACAATCCTGTGACCACACAACCGGCATTTTGTGATTAAAGTTTTCTTATGAGCAAATAGCACAGACGCAACAGTAAAAGGATAATGAAAGGATATGAGTTGAGGATGAGTTGTTTTTGTTGCTGCGAATGAATCGAATGTGAGTTCAAGTTGGAGTCGCTGCTGGAGTTGGAGTTTTGGATTTGAAGTTGCAATTGGCATCGGATTCGGAATCGGAGTTGAATTAGTGTTAAGTTGAGTTCTGTTGAAAAGTTAGTGAAAAATGGCTTATTTTTCTGCATGTATTGATGCGAGACAACAGCTCAATTTATATGTTGATGACGAAATTTGAATGCAATCTTAAGCACCTCTGGGACTTTGTGCAAAGGAAATGATAGCGTGAAAGTCTTTTCCATAATTAGAATTGGGATTGAAATCTTGTTGATGTTAAGCTGATATCCTGCAAATTTTTTTCCCATCAATTTTTATCCTTATACTCTGGTGTTAGTATGATTCTCTCTGCATAAAAATTAGTTTCTAACAAATGTGTAAAGTTGAGGGACAGCAAATGTTACAGTGAAAATATTAATATGCAATTTAAAATTAAATTTTTTAATTTTAAGTAAGCGTTAATTTCAAAAATAAACTAAAAATGTAACAGCTGTTGCATATGAAATTTTTTTGATATTAAAATTATTCTAAAGAGCAACAATTTTATAAATTCAACTAAATATTTCAACAAAATAAAATTGGCTTTTAAAATAAAAAAGAAGAGATGCTCAAAGATTTAAACTTAATCAGAATTGAAATCAAACTTCAAATCTCAAATCTATTAGTTATAATTATAGAAAATATTTATATTAAGTACGTTTGCAAGTTAGGCGAAGTTGATGCTAAACCAAATGGGAAATTTTTTGGGATTTTTTGCACTGCACACATTTAGCCATTTATGAACACGTATCGACACATCACTGCATTATCGGCACAACTTAGAATTTCCCTCATTTAGAACGCAACTTAGCCTAACTCGCACACGTCCTAAATATGATTTTAACGTCAGTTTTGACAGTAGTGACTATTTTACTTAATAGAAACTATTGTGCTTAATAGTGAAGTTTTGAACAGTAGTGAATTGCAACAACAAGAATTTTTATTTATTTTTAATTAACTGTTTTTTTGGCTGACCATGCAGCTATTTCAAGCATTGCCAAAGTACAGCTTTGATCTAGTTGGCTGACTCAAATTCAAAATAAATAAAAATTTTTGTTGCAGCAATTCAGTACTGTGCGAAACCTGTATTTGCTATATTCTAAATATATACTAAATATATACTAAATTTTGCGTATTGTATTAGTATATTATAAAGGGTATGGTGTATATAATATGTTTTAAATTATAAGTAATTTTTCATATACGACATATATTTTATTATATGCTATGTATTATGCATTCTATATTAAGTATTTAATTATATAAAAAATTATATTAAATATTAACAATAAAAATATTAAATATCAATATTATTAATATTATATTAAATTTTAATTTATATTATATACAATATTTAAACAAAATATAAGAAGCAAAAGTTCTTACAGGGTAGGGGTTGTTCTATCTAATTATCAGATAGATAAAGGATGTCAAATGGAATTCTATACAAAAAAAGTGTCAAATTCGTCATCTTAAAGTCTAAATCTTTAGAAAGCATGACAAAATATAATAAATACATTCAAGATATCATTGTTCTAGAAAGAAAAAAGACATAAACTGTTCTGAGCGAAAACAAAACGGAAGACAAATTTGTAGCAAGTGATGCGATCTGTGATCATATCAATTAGTACTCTACAGTCCTTACGACAACAACACAAATAAATGCAGAGTTACAACAAAGTAGCTTTTCTACTGATTCCAGGTAAGACCAGTTTGGTTGTACTTGAAAATATCTGCTACCTACGTCTGCAGATAGCACTGGTGATAATTTCGCCAGTTATTAAGTTCGATTAAGATTGAATTCAATCATGAACAGACAATTTCACAGCTGATTGAGGCAAGTTGGGAAATAAATACGGTCTACACGATATCGTATTAATACAGATTCTTGTGAGTTCGTCCGCTATTTACATTAATGTCTTGAAAAAATCGGTTTTTTGTAAACAGAATTTTAGAAGTTTGACGTTGAGGGCAATACAGAAAAAGTTGACGAGCACTGGTCTACTGAATCAAATGTATTTATTATTCAAATCTGTTGGTCGTATATCTGTTGGTTGTACTTTATATCTTCTATAATCCAAAATGTTGAAGCAAAATGTTTAACTTATCTACATCGCAATTTATTATCAAAACAACATGCCGTATTTAACCTATTATCGTTTCACACCAAATAAGTTTAATGCAAAAAATTTCAATCTATTATCCTTCGCGCGTACGTCCTTTGTTTTCGTTATCCTTTTTACAACTTCCTTCCAACAACCATAAAATGTACAATTTGTTCAGTTTAGGTTACTTTAACGAGTTCGACAGTGAAGCTGGCATTTGTGCAGCATCATCGCATTGTTCCTCAGTCTCTCAAGGCTTCAGACTGGAGTAGTTCTGACAGCAACTTCGCTATGCACTGCAAAAATGAATTCAATTAATTAAATAATCATCCAATAAAAGTTGTGCAATTTTATTGCCAACTTCTTTACGACATTCTTAGCAGATATTTAGAATGCTAAACGGCCACATTCAGTTGTACGGAAGGAAGGTAGCGTTCCTTTACTTTTCTTAGATAAGGTATTGAAATATTAAAAAGTTATCGTTCAATGTCTGTCCGCACGTCGCCTATTTGAGGTCGCAAGAAAATATAAGAAAAATTTCGTTTTTCCGGCTATGCGCCATAAACGTTGAATGCCGTGTTATTTGCATAATAATAAAAAGGCCAAAAGAAAAACTTTAAAAAAATAAAAAAATTAAATACATAAAAATTGCATGTAAAAGTAAAACCGAAAGGACTAATTCTATTACCAATCCCAGCTACATTTACTTGACTAGGCTGACATTGACAATGAATGCACAAAGGATTTTCGTAGGCTGGCAACTATTTCGAGGCAACTCAGGACATCCGCTTATAGTAACGGAACAGCGTAGTAATTGAAAGGCTTAAGGAAAGTTTTATATTTTCAAATTTCGAATGTAAACAATGCAGGTAGAAAAATATCAAATATATTAAAATTCGTCTACTGACCAGGGGCAATAAAAAGTAAAAGCTCATCTTAATAGAAAAATCTGCTTTCAATTTATATTGAAATTTATACTAGCTTTCATTTCGCTATCAAGAAAGGCGTTTAAAACTGAATTCTCTTCGCAGTTTGTTCTTGAGTTAATCTACTATTTGATTGCCATTTTATTTTGAAACTTTCTGTTGCACTAAATATTTGACTTTATTTTTAAATGAGTTTTTCGAAATTGAAAATCGTGTACGAAATTATAAGAGACATTTTTGTAGGTGTTGTGCGTATCCTTTGTACTCTCATCTTATTAACAACTGGCAGTGCACCTGTGCACAGCTCCACATTTCTGAGATTGTATCAAGTATCTACAGATTTCTATTTACCTTATTTTGCTTAAATTTATTAAGTAGTTTCATTAACAAACGTGTTCAATTTATATTTAGCTTGGCAATGCTATTTTGTATTTACAATATTACCATTTTGGTAAGATACATTTTTTTTATTTTTTAATAAGTAATTCTTAAAGAAAGTTTTAGTATTTCGCATATAATTGAAATGCATTGTAGTTGAAAAAGACATTTAAAAGTTTTGAATTCATTGGTAAAATATATATCTGTATTTTATATTTCATATGACGTGCCACATTTTAATGGTACTGCAATAACCGAAAATGTTCTAGAAATATTATACTATTATTCTCAACCAATTGCAAATTCAAGTTTTTTAAGTATGACAAATTAAACTTAGAATATTTCTGGCTAAAATTTGTTTTTATTAACCGAAACTCTATTAATAAAAAATGAAATGAACTTACATTATCGCACCTATTCACATATTTAATATTACTGCAATATCTAGAACTTTAAAAGCCAGAGATAACATTGAAATACTGTTCAACAAATATAATAAATAAATTTTAAAAAAGCTAGTGACTAAAAAAAAACTTACAAAACCAATATTGTTCATTGATTTGAGTAAAAATATAATTGTGTACATATAATTGTTAAAGCTATATCAGCAGTCTGTTTGTCATCGAGATTAGTAGAAGAATGTAAGGAATGTATCAGTCCAAGGTTACTCTAGTCTGGGTTCCCGGGCATTCTAATATTGTGGGAAATGAGCGTGCTGACGAGCTTAAACTAGGTGCCTCTTCCACGGATACTCCCATTTCGATCCCTGCCCCTGTCAGCTACGGGCGTAGGCTGATTTATGACCATTTTTTGCGACAGGCAAATAGTAAGTGGACCCTTACTGCCTTAGCAGCCAGGTCAAGGGCTACTTGGGCCATCTATTCCAAGTATAGAACCTCTGACTTAATCTGTAGAAACAAATCTGAGATATCTAGGCTAATATCTGTCTTTACGGGACACTGGTCCATAGGACAACATGGAGCTAGACTCGGCTTTCCCTGTGGTACCTCTTATAGTGCGTGTCTACCAGCTCTTGAAGAAATGACACCAGAACACCTGATGTGTTTTTGTCCAGGTCTGGCCAGAACTAGGTTTAAGCTTCCAGCATTAGCATTAGCCAGATTCTTACCTTTGTTAAAGCTTCTGGCTGGTTTTAGTTTGACCCTCTATCTACTACCCACTATTAAGAGGTTTTTTATGGATTCTAAACGGTTTTCCTTTTTCTTTTAGCCAATTGTGGAGGATTCGTCCTCCCTCCACCACAACTAACTAACTTACTAACATATAATTGTGTATATAGTAGTACATACTACGTTACAAATATATAAAATAACTGAGACCAAAGACGAGGTGTTCAAAATAAATATTGCAAAATTATCTAAAAACATACAAACTAAGAAAAATCGTATATATATATATATATGTACATAGAAAAACCTGAAATTTTAAGACAACAATCTTCAAAAATTAAGATGGCAAGACTAACAAGCCAAAATTGGTATGGAAGAGGATCCTGAAAATGTGTAGTTCTAATACTCGAATATGCACTATAAAGTATTATAATCCATAATGCTAGGATAATTTAGCTCAGCAATTTACTTACTATTAAGAGGGGAATTGCAACTGTGACCATCGTATCTATTGTGCGTTCTTCTGGGATTAGAGTAAATCTCTAAATCTCTTAGAGTAAATATATACATTCTCAGAATTTTATTTAGTTTGTGCATTAGCTCAGGGCATTCTAGCAGCATATATATACCTAGCTGACTCTACATTTTTTTCGCAGAATCCATAGTTTGCAACCGTACGTATTCCCATAGGTGAGCAATATATTCGTAACTAAATACGTTAGTATTTGAACACCTAAAGAAGTGATGATTTCGTCGCTATTGTAATTGTTATGTTAATTGTGGACAATATTCTCACTGTGAATTTAATGTGAAGATACTAACTAACGCGAATGATGTTGTTATTTTAGTTATTTTTATAAGTGATGATATGCAGGCAGTTTTAGTTAAACTTATTACCTAAACCGAAAGATATGAACTAAGTGTTGGCTCAAGAAAGACTGAACTGATGCTGTTTACCACTAAACTAAAGTATTCACTTTCGCTAAACGAATAATAGTAAATATTATCAAAAAAACGTCCAATACCTGGGAGCTATGGATTAGAAAGGCTTAGAAAGCTTTATCCGATATTACTGTGTACAGACTACCTTTAATGGCTACCTTTAACCAAGTGCTACAATATGCAAAAACTCAGTAGAATTCAGCAAACCATATTAAGGATAGATGTCATACAATAGAATGTTTAGACTCTAAGAACTGTATGATAAATTTGTAAACTGTACTTAGATGTTAAATCTAGTAGTAGTTTCTATTGCTAGAACCTATTATAATTAATAAGTGTAAAGATTTACATTGTTAACAATATATATATTATGACGCTCAAAGCTTCACACATATTTAAAAGGAATTTTATTCTCCTTAAGAGTTCTGAACAAATAATTTTGAGCTTATAACAACTGCAGTAGTATACAGTATAAAAAAAACTACATTTATATTTAATATTTCTAATATTTTTTCAAAGAAAAAATTTAATACAAAAGCTATTATTCCATGTTTATTCATAGCTAAATTAAATTCTTTTAGCTGCTTTTAATGTAATCAGAAAAAAAAAGGATATTAAATGCTATCAACTAGTTTTTGCTGAAAGAAAGCCAACATATGTCAAGGAACTATGCACAGAGAGAAACTGCTATGCACACTCAAATAAAGCGGAAGAAGTCCTTTTAATACGCGGAACACATCGTTTAAATGCAAAGTGAGTTAGCAAAAAGGACTGCTAAGAAATTTCGTAACGTATACGCCACGTGAACCAAGTATCAACGACAAAAAAATGTACGTAAAAATGATAAATTTTTGAAGTAGAAAATATTTTCGACTATGAATAATTTTTTTTTTATGCAAAAATATAAAAGTCATATAAGTGAAACGAAGTTGAGACATTATTACAGCCGCAAGATAACTTCAAAGTATTTAAATTTTTATGAAACAAAAACTCTAATTACATTAAACAATAAGAAAAAAATTAATAGATACATTAAGGCAGATATAATAAGGAATTTACTTATAAAGTATAAAGTATCTGCAAGTAGGATAAAAAAAAGCTACTTATTACGAAACTTTACTTAACATTCATCATTACAAACCGAAACTCAATATGAGTGGCTAGCAATTTGCACCTTGAGTTCCTCAAATAGTTGTTGTTGTTAGTCAATTTTTGGCTCCGTGCCGGGATTAATGTTGGGTGCATAAATTTTCATTGATAACGAAATTTAGTTGAAACAAAAAATAGAATTAACTTTTCATTATGCAAACTGCAAGTTTATCTTCAAAAGCTGTCAATGCATATTTTAAGCACACAATATTCATCTCTCAACAAAAACTGTAATTTATGTTGCAGAATTTCTTGAGAAGCATGAAATATTTTATAAGCAAAAAACACGTACCGCACGCAACTTCTTAAATGCAAGTAAATTCATAAATGCCAGGTTGGGTTCCGCACAGTTTTCTTCCTCGGCGCGGATATGCGTTTTACGCCAACATTTCTGGAAACTTCAGAAAGTTAATTGAAAAGCAGGTAACACCACTAAATTAAGTAGTAAAAATAGTAGTGCATGTATGTACGCGCTTGTACATGGATGTGTTTCTCTGTGTGGACATGTTAATATAAGCCAGCTCATCTGGCAAAAAATATTTATCCTTCCCGTTGTGTATCCTAGGCGATGAAAAATTAATTTTCGTTGAAAAATGCATAGACGCGTTAACTTAAAACTGTGGAAATTGCTTTCCTTTATGTTGAACTGAAATTTTTAATTCGTTGCTTAACTTAAGTCACCTTACATACATGTATTTTCTTAAAAGTTTACTTCTGTGAACAAAATTTAACAACACAATTCTTTTATGATATAATAAGAACATCTAATATATCGATAATAAATAAATAAATGTGGAACTTCAAGCAAATGATGATGACAGTTATATCATAGAACTTATTGATTCAAACTTATTGAATAAAAGTAGTTTAATTTCGAAGCATAGAGTAAAGCTGCCAACTCTACTATCCAGTAGCTGCAAGTTGCTCAAAGTCAGGCTTTTCGAAAACTCTTCATAGTGTCATAGTACATCCGCACGAATGACATACTAAGAAACCTTAAAATAGACCCGGTCAAAAAATACATAAAGGGACAAAGCCTTGAAGCTATTCCGGAAAACCGACAGACTGTCATACTAAGCACTCTATAATCTCAGAATAATCACCGCACTGGACAGTACGCAGGTCTTAGATCAGTCATCGAATAATCACGAAACTTTTGAGGAATACATAAATTAGTCAGCGAGAAGGGTGGGACTCTGCAGAAACCCGCCAGCTATCAAAGAGTAGAAGGGCCCAAATGCACCAACTCGGAAAAGACTTAACATAAGACAGTTTATTTTGGTTACAGATAAACAACATTGTTATCAATATTGGTATAAAAAGTAATATCACGCCTTCGCTTCGTTCAAAAAATCTCTCCACACATTCTTATTATAAGTCGTAGTCGGATACTTTTAAACCACGAGTTCCTGGTCCAAGCATCTTTAGCATAAGCTTTACATAAAAGCCAGCAAAAAGGGTTACTTTATGCATACATAACATAATTATTAGTTTGCTGATTTCTAATAAGTACTCGTATTTAGCTCTTTTTTGAGTCTATAAATAGATTAATATACTACCTTTTTCGTTTACTTTTATGAAGAAATTATATAAATATATGTAATAGAGCATCATTTTATTTTTAAACTACAACCAGAAATTGTCAACATCTTAATTTAATTACTAATTCATGAGGTTTTTATATTTATGAGTGCAAAAACAATTCCCTATATTAAGTAAAAATGCATTAATTTTAATGAATGCAAAAAGAAAAACGTTTAAAAAATATAAACAATGGCACAAATAAAATGAAATTAATTATAACAGAACAGAATAATAACAAAATTAACATAATTCAATCTGATATAATGAGCATGACCTAGCAATTATGAGGAATAACTTCATAAAATGAAACAATTTTGCAAATTAACGACATAAATTAATTAAAAATTTATTTTTTTATTTTTATTTACTTTTTTTCTTTGTACACAAACCACAAAAGCAACTTTGGTAATAATACAATTTAAGCCTTTAATTAAATTTATTATTAAAAAATACAGGAAAGTGATTAACAAGTGAAATACACTTGTATTTCAAGGATTAGGACATCCTTCAACCAAAAAAAAAAAAACTAAAATCGATTTAAACTAATTAACATTAAACGATAGGATATCACACATTATCCTATATATTATCGATAGGATGATGTACCTTCTGCTCAAAAAGAATTCGGATTTTGTAAAAAAAACACTAATTTAAATTTTATTCAAAATTTATTTTATCTCCTTCGAAATATGCTCCTTCTGAAGCGATACACATATGGCTACGCTTAACCCAATCTTCCATACACATTTCATAGACCCGTGAAGGTATGGGTTTTAGTTCCTTTGGCGAGTTCTCTTTTACCAATTCAATCGATTCAAAACGCTTACTACGAAGGGGCAATTTGAGTTTCGGGAACAGGAAAAATTCGCACGGCGCCAGATCTGGCGAATATGGTGCCTGGGCGATGACTGTGGTGCCGTTTTTGGTCAAAAAATCGCGTACAACAAGAATTTTCCATAGTACAAATCGCTAAATGCACTTGAGGTAGTCTCACATTAACAGCTGCTGTAAACAAACTAATTAACAGATGGCGCTCAAATTTTTGAAAAAGGTCTATTACTTAAGAACAAACAACAAAATCTTTTTGAGCAGAAGGTATATATTGCTATATGTGCTATATGTTATGTACAACCCTCCGGGGTCGCATCGATTATTCTACATCCCTTTTAATAATTTAAGGAATTGCGCCACTTTATATATTATTAGGGGGATTTTATTTTTGAAAAAGGTCTATTACTTAAGAAGTAATTAACAAACAACAAAATCCGGATACTTTTTGAGCAGAAGGTATATATTGCTATATGTGCTATATGTTATGCACAACCTTCCGGGGTCGCACCGATTATTCTACATCCCTTTTAATAATTTAAGGAACTGCACCACTTCATATATTGTTAGGTGGCTTTTATTTTACAACATATAAATAAACTGTCTTGACTACTCTTTATTACATTTGCTTTGGATGACAACCCAATTTGTAGTGCTTTCGATGCTGAACAGAAAATTTTATACAAAGATTATAAATTTTGTAATCTCTGTATTCTGTAAGACATATCCAAGGCATACCGACATTCATCTCAGAAAATAATTCATAGAAATTTTTAAAATCTTAACATTAAGAAATAAAACAAACTGTAAATTCTATTGAGTACAAACTATTACAATTTTGTAGTTTATCGTATAAATTTAAAACATTTCTATAAAACGATGCTTTCTCATTGTCTTTAAGAAGAAATTATCCAATAAATATTAATATTGTTTTGGGGAAACAACATAAATGCTTCCTTACGTCAATCAAATTACAAACGAATTTTTTATATTTACGCATGGAAAGCGTTCGCATTTGTTGAAGTGCCCCAGAAGTGCGCGGTATTAAAAACCCATTTAGTGTACGAGTACTACGAGTATTGTTGAGGTACTTGTATTTCTTAATTTTATTTTTATATTTATTTTACTTTTTCCGAACTAAATGTTAACACTACGCTATTAAAATCTATTTGCTTCAATTAAATTCTCTTCGATGCGGGTGCAGATGCGTCCGTTGCAGTAGTTCACCCATCGATGGCATTGGCAGTTTTATCGGCAGTTTGCTCGTTTGCTCGTTTGCTGCTACTGCAATATTTGAAATGGCATATTTTTTGAATGGAAAACGCAATTTCGTTTAGTAATTGCAAATTTTAATGTTTTGTAATATATTTTTCCTTAACTACTTGTACAAGTAATAATAATGAAAATTGTTTTTCAATTTAGTGGAATTGCATCAATAGCGCAGAGAAAATTGTGAAGCATATTGAAAAATATTGCACGTTTAAATAAAAACATTAAATATAAATCAGTTTTGTATAGTTTTTTAACATATAGCGACGCCAACGAGCTTACTTGCTTGAAAATGAAAATTAATGCAAAGAAGAAAAATGGAGAAAAATAAATCAAAATTATTCAAAATTTGAATTTTATTTCTTAATATAATGGTACATATATGAAATATAAATTTGTATTAAATGAACATTCACTATTTCACAATTTCATTCTTATTTTGTGCACTTATCTCCATAATCTTCTCATAGTAAGTTTAATCGCCAATAAATATGCATTAATTTCAACAAAATCTCATAAATCCTTGCACTGATAAAAATCTGCACATTATTTATTTACAGCATAAATTAAATTAAAAAAAAGATATATGGAAAAAAGCGTAAATAAATAAATTTTAATTTACAATTCAATTTTACAGTTTAATATTGGCCACAAAAGCACTCGAAGCCTTTGCCAACAAATAAAAAATTATGCAAATTTAATTTACGTGCCCGCCTCTGGCTCAAAATGCATATTCGCATATATGCATACATACATACATACAAAATATATCAAAACAATAAAAAATGCATATTTTCACATAACCACAACCTGCGATGTGCACTAAAAAAAAAAATGAAAATGCAAATTAAATAATCACACATGCAAATTAGTAATAATCGTGTTAGGCTTTTTATAAAAACATTTGAAATTCACACATGACAAATAGTTTTATGCACCTAAAAGTATGCAAAACATTTTGCATATTTACACAATCAACGTAAATATTCCAAACATATGTGTTGCTAAGTGGTTTTGGTAGGATGGCTTGGTTATGGATATGAATTTATTGCTTTCATGTCGAAGCATACGAAATTTCTCGAAAAGATAAGCATTATGTCCTTGACTAAACATAGGTAAGAGACCCTGTTTGAGTGCAGTTATTACAGTTTTTAAGTTGATAAGTCTCGTATTTAGTGTATAATAAGTTTCTTACGCATATATATTAAGATTGCATATAGTTACAAAAACAAGCCGAAAAGCTTGTGCGGTTACAGATGTGGGTGCTGTAAGTGAACGCCTGATCCTTGAGTCCCTTCTTCGATTCCATTCCAAAAATTTTCATGCCAAAGAAGCAGCTCGGTATAGTCAACTCTCCACTAAAAAAAGCGTTTAAATTTTGCAAGTAATGGAGTAAGACCAACATGCAAGGTGTCAGAAGATAGCGGAACCAGCCATATGACAATTTGGAGTCATATTAAAAGAGAAGGCTATGCAAGCTAGCAACTAATCGGGCTGACTGGCGGAGGCTACTCGAAGCGGTCAAGCACGACTCACGTCAACTAACATGTAAGGGCGTCGATGTTTGTATAACGCAAAGAAATTTGATTCAACTAAAACGCAACAAAACAAAAACTTGATAAAAATGGATTAAATACGAGAATATCCATAATAAACGATTATGATTCAGAGCCGGTGAACCTGCACAAATGATGTAAATCCTGAATTGACGCAAACAAGGTTATGTTGAGTTATTGCTGGAATCAGAAGGGAATTGTCTATTACTAAGTGCTGTAGCCTAGTCGAATGGTTAATTCGTTTCTTTTCTACTCACGACTCTACAACTTAAATGGAATACTCAAGGAGAAGAGACCAGATTTGTTCAAAACAAAACAGAGTTGTGTTCCATCATGATAATACCAGAATGCGATTGAGAAGTTTCAATGCATATAGTCCGGGTATGAATCGTCTGACTATTATTTGTTTCGGTCTCTGCAAAACTCTCTTTATAATTAAACAAAAAAAAAGATGCAATAAAACCGGAATAGATCTATTCATCATAGCCTTATATTTTAACCTCATGTACTTGGGCTTTTTATAAATTTGAGCACAGTTTGTAGTTTGGCATATCGAAGTTTGTATGAAGCTATAATAATAAAATGTAGAAAAATTTGTCTACAAAGAGTAAGCGTTCGTAAAGAATAAGTTATCAACTTATATTGTCAATTTGACTAAATAGACAAATAATAGTGTCAGAAAAGTACTATTTATTTAACAGAGACCTTGGGTTATAGTGATCTGTGAAGTTATAGTTAAAATTCTTAAGTATGTCTTGCTTTACGATAACACTCTTTGCTAGGATGAGAAATTATTTTACTTCATTATTTCTACATTATTGGTCTACATTATTTTTTTTCGAGTTGTATTCCGTAAGGCCATAGAAAAATTCAGTACCAGTAGAAAGCACAACTGCCTTTTTTTGTCTAAATCTTAGTGCATTTTGTTAGCATTAGGTTAGATTAGAATGGGTTGGATTGTGGGATCCACAATCATATGCACCTTCGTACCTTTAAAGTCATACAACTTATTTTCGCAGCTATTAAGATATTATTAAACATAAATTAATAAGAAAATCAATTATTTTTTGACCAGTAACATTATTTTATTTTCATAAATAAACGAAAAACTTCGTTTATTAAATAAATTTAATCAAAAAAATTGTCCACTTATCTTTTCAGCAAGTGTTAGTACTCTAAATGCTTTTTAATTAAGTAATTAAAATTTAAGGATAACTGCTTCTTGTCAGATTAATGCCAATGTGGCATATACATCCTCTTAAGGATACTCATCAGGATAATTATGCAAATTTGAACATTTTCATTGATACAAAGGGAAGCGGATGTATAAAAACTTGTTAAGAATTTACCATTTGAATTTAATGCTTTTTCTGTACATTTTTATTTATTTTATTTTGGTTGCAAAAATATTTAACAATAAAATTTGTTGAAAAACATTTAAGAAATTTGCATAAAAGGCAAAATATTTGTGGCTTTGATTGTGGATTTTTGTTATTCTTAGTTTTGGCAAGAAGGAGCTAAAGCGTCTACTCTTGCTGCCACAACTGCTGCTTTACAAAAGGAAGAAGTCCAATAAATAACAACAACAATGAGCAATGAAAACAGAAGTGTTATGTTTAACAAATATATATAGATGTACATATATATATATACTACCCATATGTTTATAAAGATAAAAGCAGTACATTTTCTGGTACTCTTACAGCAACAAAAATACACTAAAGAAAATTGAGATTTTACAATTGCATAAGTTCTTACCCATGGAGGAGGAAGGATACAAGTACATCTTACCAAATGAAAGTTTATCTATTTATATCTAAACAGATATATATAAATATATTTGTTCGATAGTACGACTGTTGTGTTTTTTTATGATTTTCCGCTTAAGAAAACTGCAAATCGTCCAAATATTTTGTGTTTTTTACACACACTTTACATGCTGATCTCCTCTTTCTGCACCACTTATGTTTGTGCTTCATTTTCTGACCACCAGTTGGAAGTTGCTTGGTTAACTTGGAATACAGCCACTCAACGAGTTGTCGTACATCTTCATCTAAGCTTCAGCCAAGTAGCAATGGCACTCAAAGGAATACAAGGCATATCAATTCAATTTGATTGTGGAACATGATGATAACGATGATGATGATGTGTGTATGACTCAGTGAGTTGATGAAGTACTTACTGTATCCGTAGAAGTTCTTCTACTTTAAATGTGCCGTTTGGCAATGTCTTGCTAAAGAACTTCACAAGGAATTTATTTTAAGTAATAAAAATTAAACAAAAACAAAATTATTTTTGCAAGCTATAAAATTAGCAAAGAGAAGTTTACCAGGATTTTATTTTAAATTTGATTAGTTAGATTTTTGTTGTAATTTTGAGTTAATTTTCTGTTATTCTGGCAATAACGAATAATGTATTTCTTTAATACAAAATTCATTTGATAATCAAAAAGTTTGTCAGATTGAGTTCACCTGACCCAAACCTTCCTGTCAACAAATTGATTAAAATATCCTTCAAGCTTTAATAAAAATATTATATATCATTGCAGATTAATAAAGATTTATAAAGATAAATAAAAATAACAATGTGTCGCTTTAGATATCATACTTCAAGCAACCATTAATTATTTCTAATTAATTTCTCCATATACTTATAGGTTCACTTATCTTCAATAGCATATGAGTGGAATAAATATACTTATAATATAAGCATAATATAAGATAATATTCTTATATTCTTATTATTTAACAGAACATCTCATGATGTGTTGTTTCTGAGCTTAAAAATACTGTCTTTAATTGAAGAAGGATAAGATTTTGAACGTCTCATGTACATACTAGACTTTAATCTAAACATACTGGAGCAAAGATTCTATCTTCTTATTGACACAAATCAAAAGCTTTTCGATTGACAATATCCTGCCTATCATTAAGAAATGCGTATACTGTTACACTACTCTACAATATCATACATGTTACTGTAGCTGTCAAACACAGAGTATAAGATAAACAGATACAGTACATGTTGTTTGAAGTAAAAACTGAAAGATAATGACAAAAACTAACGTCCCAACTATAGAACAGGTCAAGGCGGAATAAAAGGGAGACACTGAGATCTTCATTTATTCTTCAGTATAAGCTTCAAGCAATGAGGAATAACAATACCAAAGAAATAACCTGACAGTAGAAAGAGTTTCAGCAATTGGTGGAATAATGACAATGACAAAGTGTCCTTTGGCTCTGAAGAAAGTCCGTAGTCCTAGCGTACTAAGATAAGAGTAATAAAACTGCCAATACTTACTTACTCATTTGGCCATAAAACCTGTTGTGGGGTTTCGATATAAGACAGCACTTCTGCTATTACGACTACATAAATGGTCTTAGAGAGACTCGTCTTCCTGTATGATGAACTGCTTCTAAAATATATGATTTATGATATATTTATCAATATAATAATATAGTAAGCATTATATCAAATAAACACACGTTTCATTATCTTTACAAAGATTTTAAATGATATAAAAGCTTTTATGATAGAAATTTTTTGTCAAGGCAGGCTCCCTTTAACTCTCTATATCTCGATTAATATCTGAAATGAATCTTAACGTTCCTTAAAACTATTTTATTAAAGGTTTTTACTAAGGAACTATCTTCTTTACTTATCCAACTTTAACATTAAAAAGTCTATCTCCATTCATATATGCTAGATCGTTAAATTAAGGATCAAACACTATTAATTGAAATTAAATAAATTATTTATAAATTCAAATTTATAATATATATAAATTAATAAATTAATTTTAATTAATTTACCTCATTCTCTACTACAAAACTGAATGACTATAGTATATCTGTTGAGCATGACCTCCATATAAAATCCTTTGTATAACAATGAGATGTTTTATATTTGTCCCAATAGTTATGTAGATAAAGCAATTCTTAATGTAAGCATAAGCTATGCTATTTGAACATAAATTAGAATATCTTTTCTACACCTGTTCCGAGTATGGTTCACTTAACTTCCACACAAATTTTTCAGCTTAAAGTTCTAAACAAAAGACCATTTGAACCGTGTGTTAAATAAATGCAACTGAAATGCAATTTGCAACTAAATTGGCTCATTAGCAATAAACACCAAACAATTTCAAGTGTAAATCAAGCAAAAGTTTAAAGAAACTTGAGAGCAAACTTAAACTACTTTTTTCATAATTAATTTACTACAAAAATACATACTTATGACCGACACTTAGAGAGCATGATATGAATCTACACGGACCAGTACTCGTGTATCCATATACTATAGGTACGAGTACGTAACTGGCAGTAACAATACGCTGAGGCGTACAGTCGAAACTGCCAAAGTTTTTCAATAAAATTTTCTTAAGTATCGGAAACAAACTGCATAAGTTCGCTTTGTTTGAAAAACGGAAGAAAAACGTCTTGATTTTATGTGGAAACCAAACACTAAATTGTGTTTAAGTTGAAAGCTGCATTTGCTAATATGCAACCGCAAAGTAAACGCATCCTTCGAAATGACACACACACCCAGTGGTATTGCTTGTCTTGGTGGCAGCTGCGAATTTGAATTTAACGGTCAAAATGCACATATAACCAGAGGCACGCATTTCTAATCGTTGATTTATAGTCGCTGACACATTCTGATAAATACGTTAAGCCGGCTTATGATATGGGAACATCCTTTGTTTGATTATTTGATTTGGAATTTGTTTTAACTTAAACATTTACATTAACTTTTCTCTATTAGAAAAATTATGTTTTATTTTAAAATAGTTTGCATTATACGGTGTAAAAATCTGATGGAGACGTGTATGACAGAAGACGATTAGGTGTGTAAATAGTAGTTGGAATACCAAAGAACAAATTTCTTCTTTTGTGTCTTAAAACATGTTTTTGATTCAATTCGCTTTGATTAAAAGCAGAAAATAGGAATAATAGACTTAAAAATACTTAGCACCATAAAATCATGAGATTTGTCATGATACTCATGACAATTCTCGAGAACTTCAGCATTTGATTCAAAGATTCGAGATTCATAACTGAATTTATGCCTCATTGCGTTCGTACGCCTTCCCTATTGGGTTTGTAATAAGTTCTTCGTAAAACCAGCTTAAGATTTTTTGCGATTGCACCAATAATAAGCGCAAGCTTAACGACAAGCACTTTTTAAACTCCAGCCATACACTTAACCACGAATTATTCTCACTGGTCATCCTGATACTTGCCTCTTGATGTTCTCAAGGGGTACGTCATGGCGCATATGCGTCGTTACAGCTTGACGAATTGTATTCAACCACTTCCATCATCCCGAACACAGTGGTGGTTAACCACTGGAATATAGCACTTAAAAAAATAGATACAAAGCGCATATAAACTGTACTTAGCCCTACTAATTTCTATGTTGATGGTCTAGCTTACCCACATATGATGCCTATTCTACTCTATTTAAATATAAGTGTAATAAATATAATTCGATTACTTTATATTATATACTAATTAATTTAAATATAATTATTAGAAAAATTAAAAAGTACAAAATAAGATAAATAAATAAACAAATAAAGCGATTACATTAAAATAAATGCGAATTTTGTTCTGGTCTTGTGTTCGTTCTTTTGTCCATGAGAATAACCAATAAGTATTCAAAAAGTCACGGTCTTATAAAGTTACCACTGACGGCTTTCACCCAGAGACTATCTAAACCCATCGGAGTGGAAGGGAATACAAGCTTCATGGTCAGCAAAATTAATAATTTACACATCACCTAAGTCAGTATTGAGATTTAAGTTATGACTATGAAATCGGTCCATGTCCATAAAAATCAAAAAAACTCAAAACAAAATCCTATAACAAATTACTCCAAATGTATTTGCATATAATACACTTTTAAATTATTAACTCATTTATTATCTCGCAAAATTTTAAAAACACCTCTAACAAATTTTTTATCTTTAATTATACTTGTATTTAATTTAATTATAATTATAATCAAATAATTTAAAAATTGTTATTCGTAATTAGGTTCATAGAATGGTTCCACCGGTTCCAGTTCAAACCAATACCCACATTCGCAACGCTTAGGGCAGTCCTTCTCAAGCCACATCCATTGCGCAAACCGATTTCCACAGCAAATGCAACCTACTAGACGTGCATCAAAAGCCGACGGAATCATGTTGGGTTCATCTTGAGTGCCTTTTCCACGTTTCATAATAGTCTTTATCTGGAAAGGATCCTCACAGCCATCAGCATACGCTTCAAGTTCTTTGCGCTCAATTCCAGTAGCATGCTCCATAGGGTCTGGCATCTTACGGAACATTCCAGCAGATTGCGAAACGAAACGGCGACCATGGATGGCAGCGATTAATGTGCGGCGCAACATAATAAAAATCTTAAAAATTGTTGTTTTAAAAATAATTCAAATTTTACAAATTGTAGTTTTAAAAAATTTTCAAATTTTTAAAAATTGTACAAATTTTTTGAGAAAATTTTCCGGAGAAGATTAGAAACTATCTCTGCAACAAAATTATTTTAACTGGATAAAATTTTTTTAAAAAAAGTCATTATCTTACCAAAAATATTTTCAGACTACTTTGTTAGTATTTAAAAATTGTAAATTTGAATATTTGTATTATGAGATAACCAATTCACACTAGATGGCGTTAATGCATTTTTTAACAGTAGCTGTCCTTTTCTTAATGTTATCTGTTTTGTTTTATTATTGAACTCATATCTTAATATCTTATTCTTCCGACTAATACTATATTCATATAGCAATGCTATTTAAAGTTTCAGTTCGGGTCGCTTTTGTAGCCTATATTATTTTGCTCTATTGTGAGTAGTTTTAAGGAACGCTTGTTATTTCTCTACAAAGTAAAACAACGCTAACAAAAATTATCAAAATATATTTTTTTTATATTTTAACAACTGCACTATTGTTTTGATGGAGGATTAAATCAACTTAAATCTGTTAAAAACAGTGAAAAAATTTAATGTAGTGGGTTGAGCTTCTACTAAAACAGTCCTAACACCCAGCAGAAAATAAAGTCTTAGAAGGCTTGTTTTACATTGTGATCTATATTTTATGGTCATAATTATTTATTTACACTGGAGTAAATACTACAACGGAGATAATGTTTAAAACTATGTAGGCCTTTGGTTACAACGTCAACTTTTAAAGCGTCAAAATTCAATATGGGAACAAAATGCATATTGCTTAAAATTAATAATAGTCACTTTGATATTAGACCTTTTCTTTTGTAAGCATATCGCAAAAGAACAACACAAAAAGGAGTGCTCTTTTGCCGGCAAGTCTGGAAGAACCAGAAATTTTGTTAGACTTATGTATGCAATACACCTAATAAAATTTGAAGTTGAAGTTTCGAAAATAAATAACCTGCGATTTGTGTTGCTTTATTAGTTAAGTGGTTTCATAAAAGTTGGATTAAATAAGCCAGTAATAGGCCTTTTCTTTTGTAAGCATATCACAAAAGAACAACTGCTTATTTTAAAAATAACATATGAAACAACTAATAAGCAGCTCAAATGGCATGGTTGCCACGACTAAAAAATCGTCTATTGTGAACGTTTTTTAGAAGTACATACGAAATTTCCAGTTAACTGTCAACGAGTGACTTCGTTAATTCTTCGTATTTCGTGTTGTCATTGTTCGTAACAAATACGTTACTTTTTCTATTTATTATTTTACTATTAAAAGACTTGAAAATTCATATTTTATTCACAATAAATAAAAAAAATCGTACCAATAATTGCAAAGAATTATTATTAATTTTAAAAATTTTAACTTTAAATTTTATTACGGGTTTTGCATACATAACATAGGCCTAACAAAATATCCATTTTGTTCAGAGTTGCCATCGAAAACAATGCTTATTTTATTTGTTCTTTTGCGACATGGTTACAAAAGAAAAGGCCTAGTGGTGTTGTTTCATATGTTATTTTTAAAATAAGCAGTTGTTCTTTTGTGATATGCTTACAAAAGAAAAGGCCTATTGTAAAGTTTTTTAAATTTTAAGTTGGCTATGAATTTTATATAGAAATATATGATATAATATGTTCAGCATTGAAAAAAAAATTTTTCATTTATTATGAAGAAAACTTTTGGCTGCAAGTATTAAGTTCTAAATTACGTCACGAAACTTGATAATATGTCGTCCTCTAAAGAAAAAGCTGAAGAGGAGCAAGTAAGTCTAATACTTCTAAACTTTCTTAAATGTTTACTTTTTTGGTTAAAGGGATTACCTTAAATATATTTTTATTTAAATTAGTCTTTATTGAAAGTAATGAAAATAAATTGTTTATTGCAGGTTCATGTCTCCATAGAGAATTGTGAAGATCAAGGAAATGGTAAAGATAACAAAAAAATCCATTTCAGTGACTTGGTTCTTGAAAGTTTGAAAGAAATTGATTGTAAAATGATTAGCTTGGAGCGCTTTATCCATACTGTAGACGAACGAGTAACTGAAGTGCAAAAAGAGCAACAAAGACAGATGGATGAAATGCAAAAAGGACAACAAAGACTGATAGATGAAATGAAAACACCACCTGAACTATCAACAAGGGAGAAAATTCAGCAAGCACTAGATCAAAAGAGACCTGTTGAAACATTCCTATGTATGCAATTTCTAGAAGAGCATGGTATAATTGCCTATCCTTCATCATTCAGAGACATTAATAAAAGAAATGCCAGAGCAAAAAAGGAAAGGCGTACACACAAGTTTATTAAAAAGCACAATTTATAACCTTAAGTTAATCTTTTTATACGAGGTGCTGTCTATTATTCAAGAAGATGTGAGTTAGTAACTTAAGTGAAATTTTTTAAATAAATGAGTATTTACTGAAAATATACAACTAATATGGTTTTTATTTTTCATTAATATAGAGCGAATTATAGGCATAAGCATTTATTTTCTTGACTTCATTTTTCGTTTCATGTTCCTTAGTTTAGAACCTAAACTGTTTTCTTGTCAATAATTGTTTAGAATTGTTTTTTATTTTGACAAATAAAAGTATTTCTAGAACGGCTTTAAGTTTCTTATACATAGATTGTAGGGATAGCCTACAGAGGTCCTGAGATTGTTGTCTTCGTCCATACAGCTACACCGTACTTGGCCGCTGACTTTACCCGATGTAGCACAGAAATACGGAGGTAATTTGTTGAAGTATACTATAACCCTCCTTTGCCAATGTTAAATTTTATTAGCAATAGAACATTTTACATATAGACACTATTTACATATACATATGCAATATATGTCAAGTGCCACTTTTTTAATAAATGAATCAATCGATGCTATGAAGTTCACATTGTAACTGCTAATAACCGAACAACAAATACAAGAACTCAAAAACTTCCATAGTATATGTACATATATTTACATGATTTTTAAATGATATTTATTGTATGTTAGACTATAAGCTACAGGAAGTATTTTTTAATTTCTTGATTTTTATTTTATAATTTATAATTTATTAAGATATGTATAATATACATATCAACAGCGCTCTCTCGTCAGTTCTACAACATTTATACGTCCGATATTCCAATGTTAGGTCCCTCGACACTGGCGTTATACGCTGACGATACGTGTATGCTATACTGTATGCTATATGTATAGCATATACGTGTATGCTATAAATGTACTCTCAATATAACCAACACACTTCAGGAGCATATAAGCCTTTATCCTAGAGTATTTCCAGAAATGGAAAATAAAAATTAATAATGAAAAAACTAAGGTTCTGTTCATTATGCGTAAGAGGACACAAAACCTGTCCAGAGTGAGAGTGGGAGATATGGCAATAAACTGGGAGGATAGCATTAAATATCTATGCATTATGGTGAAGAAACGATTCATATGACTTAAACATGTTCAACTGAAAAGAATTAGCTGTTCCAAAATTCCTCATCACCTCCAACCGCTATGTAAAAATGAGAATCTCAATGCTAAGAACAAGAAGCTGATATATAACCAAATAATTCGACCGTTACTTCTACATGGGTGTGTAGCGTTCAGCAAGGCCTTAATAATCACATAATCACTTCTTTATATATGAACTTGTATTAACAATAATATTTGAGATTATAATACGTATTGTGAACTGTTATTCACAATAGTTTGACGTTTCCGATAACAGCGCTCAGTATATTTTACAATTTAAAGGTTATGTTTTCCTTTGAGTTTCTTTTTGTCATTCATGTTGATTAGTTCAGTTTTTATAGGTTTTATTTTTGTTATAAAACTGTTATTATTTTATAAAAGCCTATATTTGCAGGAAAAAGCATTAGGTGTTCAGATTGCGAGTTTTGTTGGAAATTTAAAAGGACGGTAAGATATATAATTAAAATTCTCTTAAGCGGATACTGATGTGGCTAAGAACTGTACCCGTCTAAAATAGCTTAAATTGATGTTGCATTCATAAATGTATATAGTACATATATATGTATATTTATATACCATATATACACTATTAATAATTAATAGATTTAAATACATACATACATACATATTATATATATTAATTAATAATGCGATTAAATAATTTTTAATTATTTCTAAATATTCCTCAGGTATGCATATGTCACTTTTCTCTTGCACTCTCCAATTAGAAGTTCTATAGACATAAATTTTATACTGAACTGTTCGGTATCTCTTAACATGGGAGTGCTTATATTTTAACTTCGAATTTAACTAACACCTATAGACATATTAATATATTTACTGTAGTGCCCTGAAAGTAGATGGTTTGAAAGTATTTTTAAAGTTACTCCATTACTCATGAACTTAGTTTACACTACATTTTGACAAGATATTGTCGCCACTTCCTTAACTAAATATGCAGTTATATGTGCCCACGCATAACCCAATTGAGCACATAATAAAATTGTAAACATGAAATTTTATTAGTCCAACTTATGCACCAAGGAGCAAAACGTTCTAGGACCTTTGCGTCCGTTTTATATGCACAGTCAGGCAAACTGAAAATGAATGAAAATAACGAAATAAACGTAAAAATAACTAAAATACTCGTATAAAGAAATGTATCTTCATTCGGTTCATGCTTAAAATACATTTTTTGATACTTTATTTTTATTAAATTTGTCCGTCTGCCGAGGCAAAATGACTTTGCTATTTGGGCTGCTAGAGAGATGAAGTCCACAGCTGCTCCTATGGAAGTGCATGGAAGTGTACGGAAGTGTAGTCAAATGAGTTAAATGCTTACTACGTTTTTGGGTAGTAAAATTTTTTCATTTGCCTTTTTATATCAATTTTGTCTTATTTTTATTTATTCATATTTTTTTTTATTATTATTTTTTTTTTAACTTGAAATTGTACTAATTTTCCAGCGGGAAAAATTTAAAACTAACATACGACAACCATCAACAGAGTCTGTACTAGAAAAGATGTTCTGTCAGTTGAACCGTAAATTATTTAAGTAGAGCTTCAATGAGTTCCATCTTATAGAACGTTTTGTACATCAGCCGTAAAAAGTAAAAATTTCTTTAGCATAAACAGAAATTTTTCAGTTTCATTGGAGTACACAAATGAACATAGTTGTCTTGGCATAAATAATTTTACATACCTTGGATATAACATACATGTTATATATGTTTCGGATTGAGTTGGATTCTTGTGCTAAATCGTATATGCTTGCAGAAAGTAATATCTTAGGAAAAGACTATGACAACGTTCTGAAAGTTATACTAATTTTAATCACTTTAAGAACTACAATTTTATTCTCTTCAGAAATTATTACATCATTCTAATATTTCACTATTTCTTACTGGCTCTTTATCAAGAGAAAAAATCCTATATCGTTTAACGCAGGAAAAAATTATAAAAATTTTCTCGACTAAGAATATTTTTTAATATGTAATATATAATGTCAAAAATATAGTAAAGCAGCCAGGATGATATCAAATGGGGATATACTAAAAATATTTCTATCATAGTTTTTTTTGCAGTTCACAAGATTAATTAGAATAAGATTAAGCAACAGTTTAATATATATATATATACCAATACATCAATACGTTACAAGCTAACTAATGTTAGTATAAAAGTATAAGTATAGGACACAAGTATAAAATCCGAAATATATAAGAAATATCTGCAGATTATATTAATGGATTTTTAGTAGATATTAGTGGATTATATTGTTTATGAGTTAAACGCCCAAGGAATTTTTTTTTTTGGAATTTTTCGTCAAAATGTTTTTTTAAAGCTTAATTAGTAAAAGGTGGGGGTGTGGAGTGAAGTCCTAAATATTTTTGTAAAGCTAAAGCTTCAAACATTCAAAGTAATGATATATATAAATTCTAAAGTTTTTCTAATATAAACAAAAAATCCATGAATAGTGATAAAATTTGTTGTTCGATTAATCGAACGTTGAGCGAATATGTGTTAAGGTGAGATCTATTCTCTAATCACCCTCTACCCTGTATACGACACTGTAAGATTGAAACAAAATTGAGCACATATATCATGTAAAGGACTGATAGCTGTATTTCAAGGGCAGTAATAATTTTTGTTTAAAATAGGACTGAACTTAAAACAATTAGCCGAACTTATACGGTTAACAATAGGTATATGGCAACAGCAAGATTAAATAGAACTTTTTTAAGACGTTAAGAATTATCTACTATTTCCTGTATTTCGCATATATTGCTAAGAATATGGGTGACATAGAAAAAGATCATATTATTGCGGTTATCTTAGAAATCTACTTAGTCTAGTTGGTCTCTTGTGTTGTAGTGCAGATTTCAAAGAAAGAATAAAGGCTAAGTTGCTCTTCAAGGGGATTTAAAAAAAATAGTTGGCTTTCACGCTGTTAACAAAGCATTTTTGCCATTCAGATAGACAGTTGAATATGATTTTATATTTCTCAAAATAACGGAATCATGTTATAGTTTTTAGATTGTAAAAAACTGCAAGAGCCATTAGTTAATAAACTTAATTATTCTTTATGAGGCTTAATACTAAGCTAAACAGCTTAAAAAAGTAAAATATTTATATATGTAAAATATGATTTCTAAAAGGGGGCCATGAATTTTTGTATTAAATAAATCATTTGTCTTAAAAATATACTTAGTATTTTATGCAATAAGAGTCTGTGTTTTTATAAAGGATATAACTATCAAATAACTCAGATTCGCTCAGCGGAAAAATTAAATATAAACATTATATCTCCATGAAGTCCAAATTATTTTGATGATTATTATGGTTAGCCATCATTTATGTATCATTTATCATATAAGCCTAGCCAAGAAGTAGCTTGTGATATAACCTTCTCTAAAAGAATCCTTCCATTATAAAGAAGTAAATAATGTTCCGTCGAATGTCATTGTAAATAAATAATTGAAAACCCTAAATTAATATTGGATTGCTTAGTTTACTCTATTTTTTTTAGATATTTTATTTAAATTTTGACAATTTTTTTTCATTACTTTAATTAATTTTTAAAAACAAAATTGCATTCAATAATTATCCGTGCTTTTACTTTTCCGATTTGGTGCTTGATTTCAGTTTACTTGTACTTCTAAAATTGATCGCAACTCATTAGTTGACCTACACATAAGTTGACTTTTTTCGATATAATTTCTTACAATAGAAATGGTTTTTAAGTATCTATCACGCCGTTATGACGAAGAGTTCCAAACAAGGGCATATAAAATCAATGGCAATATTATTTATATTTTTTATTTTATTTTAATTTAAAACTAAAATTTTTGTTTTATTTTAGAAAGTATGATGAATGTCAAGAATGCACCAGTAGTTATTAAAGTCAGTCCAGTTAATGAATACACAAAACTAAAGTCCGAAAAATCAGTGAAAACAAAGGATAAAGTACAGTCAAAACCCAAATTCAAGAAACTACTACGTAAACGTGATGGGTAAATGTTGATTTTGGTCATATATAAAGAAAGTTCTATCATATCATAACTCACTTTAGGTATGATGTAGATACTATACCAATCACAACACGTCATAAACTCGAAAAAATTCTTAAAGTACCTTTACTTGAACGTTACAAGGGTGTGAACGATGGTAATCCGAGTTATAAAATTTGGAAACCCGATAACCAATCTCCGATAAGCAAAAAATCTTCAACAAATCTTGAGTTATTAAAAAAAGATTTCATTGGTAAAACTAAATCTCAGAATAAGTTTGAAAATGACAACGAGATGGACAAACTTATGGAAGCTGATGAAATAAATTCCATTCGGTCAAATGAAGTTAGTGGTACCAGTAGTTATGGTATTGAAGATAGCAATAAACAAAGCTATGATTGTTTGACTTGTGGAAAACAGTTCAATAAACCCTGGAAACTAGAAGGTCACTCCCGTGTGCATACTGGCGAAAAACCACTGGCGTGCCCATTAAAATCATGTGACAAATGTTTTGCTAATCAGTGAGTTTCTCTCTACTATAGTTTGATCATATAAGATCGCTATATATAATTTATAATTTATTTTACTTTAGTTCTAACTTACGTGCTCATCAACGTGCCAAAGGCCATCACGACTGGTCCTTCAAATGTTCGCTGTGTTCTAAAGCTTTTATTTCAATGATGTCTTTAGGTCGCCACAGTGCTTCCGCATGTCAAAAGTATATATTACAACAGAAGCGGGCGAAGGCTGTTGGTAAAACTATTACATGAAGAAGATGAACATATTAAATGCCTTTTATAGAATTATCCATTTTTAATATAATATAAACAAATATAAGTTATACTAAGAATAGAACTAAATTGTAATAAAGCTGAATCATATCTTCTCTCACTGCATGTGATTCGACATAAGAAATAAAGATATATAAAAACAATACAATCTTATCTGAGTCAAGATCTGTACCATACATATAGATAGATAGATACTAATGGCGCCTCGTCTTAAGATAGTGACTCGTTGGTAGTTAAACAAGTTTTGCATAACAATTCTTGGATGCATTCTTGCGAAGAGGAAGAGAGGTTTTTTTTAAAAATTATATATTCACAGTCCTGTATATTCACAGTAAGTAAATCCAGAAGTGTCAAATAGTAGAACCCCATTATTTTTTATTTAAAGCATGAGCATAGATGGGAGCATATCAGTCATTAGATAAATAAATTTTGCTTATAAATGGGCTGGGTGAGTTATTGCGTTGAAGGAAGTTTGTTTTCTATTGCAATGCTTCCACTGCATTATTATGAACAGCTAGTAGATCTTAAAGCAACACATAACACAACCTCAATATTCCCTGTTTCTTCTCTACACAGTCAATTATATGTATTCTTAATGTAAAGCATTATTATGGTAGACTGATATAATCTTGAAGAGTTTCTCAAGAAGCAGCGTTAGACTTCTTTAACAATATTTAAGGTTTAGAGTATATGGGAATCATTTTTTTTCGTTATAATAACTCATATTTTTTAAATAGAATATATATATTTTAAATAAGTGTCTTATTAATCTAAACAGCAATACATAAGCAGATTAATGAAGTATTCGTAAAATAGTTCTTGATAAAAATCTTTGAAGTAGCCCTCGTATAAAATATATTGATGTTTATGTTGAAACATTCTTTCCATACAAACTGGCCTCTGTGGTCTGACAACAAGTGTTTACGTGGTAAATTTTCTTATAGAACTTAATTTGTCTGATGCTGAGTAAAAATTCTCACAAAATATCGTGGTCTATTTTTTTCACATTTTAAGCGGCTTATGATGCTACGCTGGATGTCGCCGGCGAAATCCCTTAGCGTAAATGTCAACTCAGCTGAAATGTATTTTATTAGCGGAATTCGTGATGCGCCCACTCTTGGTTGGCGGTTCTGTTGTGGTTCGAGAGTTGTTAAAAGTTTTACACTAAATTTGGTGTCAAAAGGAAACACTAATTTATGTCTTGACTGAGAGAAGTCACAAAAAATTCCTATACAATTGCATTTATGCAAGAAATGCGCTTAAAGATGTGTCCATCATTAAATCTTATGGAAAATTCAGAAAAATGAATTGTAGATACTTTTGCTTAACAAATGCGCTAAAACATAAACAGTTTTAGCTTACCACGATTAGTGCGAGGTTTATTCAGAAAAATAGTTGTCTATTTATGTCGAATACTTCGTGCACAGTGTCCTGTATTTTACCTATCAAAGGATTTATGAGGCCCTGGTGTGTATTTTATTGCGAATTTGTGGCATTTTAATTAGTTTAATTTGTGCAATTTCACATGCAACTAATATCCAACCTAAGTCAGTACGGTTATATGTAAAATTAAATGTTAGATATCAAACAGTTAATAATTTATAGACAATGTACATTAGTTTTACGAGGTCCTTGGAAAAATTGGTCCCAAAACGTGGCATTAGTTGCGTTTCTAATTGCGCCACAAATTCAAAATCGTGAAATTGTCAGTAAATGCAGCTAAAATAGTAAATTTATGTTTAGATATTTATTTTCCTTTTTTTTTCTTAATACATAATCTAAAAAAATACTGTTTAAATATTTAGAATTTTAGACAAAAGAAAATTTTGTAGATCAATTGATACTAATACCGTTGGTTACAAGAATGAAATTTATGTAAGAAGTTTTAAGAAGTAATTAATAAAACAAAAACAATTTAAATTCTAAAAAATATGAATTGTTGAGGCTAGTTGAGTCAGTGCACCTGAGCACTTTTACTCTCTCTTAACTGCGAGGTTTCTTCAAAACCCCTCTTTGCGCATTGACTAGTTTATTGTTCATCACTTCATCAGACTAAGCAATAATGGACCTCAGATCTGCATACCGCCCCGAGGAGCCTGTAACCATTCTGAGATTTTGATAATGCGGTGTTGTTAAGTCTGTTAGTTTTCGCAAATAATTTCAAGGCTCTATCCTTTATGTATTTTTTGATGGAATCAATCTTGCGGTCCCTGAGGATGTCATTCGTTCTAATGTACCATTGTACTTTGAAAAGTCTTCTCAGAGCCTGACTTTGTGCAATTTCTAGCTGGTGAATAGTAGTGTTTGAAGCTTAGCTAAACGCTACACAACCATATAGGTAGAAGTGACGGACGAATTATTTGGTTATATATCAGTTTCTTGTTGTTAACATTGAGATTTTCATTTCTGAATAGCGGTTGGAGATGATGAAGAATTTTGGCACAACTAATTCTTTTCAGTTGAACATTTTTAAACCATGTGAATCGTTTGTCCAGCTTGATACCGATATATTTAACGCTATCCTCCCAGTTTATTACCATATCACCCACTCTCACTCTCGACGGATTCTGTCTCCGCTTACGCGTTATAAACAGAGCCTTAGTTTTTTCATATAAACGTTAATGTTTCTTAAAATTTTTTAAGACATATGTTCACTTAAAAGAAAATCTTCATTTTGGACTTACATTTTTCTACTTATTTAAAAATTTTATTTATTAAATTAATCTAACACATATACACATATCATCCATACTTAATGCATAATTAAAAAAAATTTGTACTATGCATCAGTGATATACCCTGGGATTTAATTTTTTTTTTTAACGAAAAATGATTGCATACGAGTATATTTTTGCCTGAAAAACTTTGTGATGGTGTACACAGGCTTTTTGGGATTATTTCAGACACATATGTTGCATTTGCATTTCATCATCATTGACAACTTTTAATTCAACATTAGATTTTGTTTTTGTTTGTGAAACACTACGATATCTTTTTAGAAAAAAACATTTTTTATGATGATGCAAAATGAAATCAACTTCACCGAACGGAAAAGTTAATTTGAGGTTTTGATAACGAAACTTTTTCATTAATTATACTAAATTTCTACCAAGAAGTTGAATAACAAGGGGAATAAGGAAAATATTTTGCAGTTGGATATTGTTTAAATATAATACAAAGAAAGATATTCTTCTTCAATTAAACTGTATCTATAGCATTAAAATGATTGACAAAAGCAGTGTTAGACTTAGGAACCCCGGATAAAATATGACGATCTCCGAATATCTTATTACATACAAAATTGTTTCTTCAACATTAATTAACATTAAAGTCAAAATTTTATAAAATAATGGATAGAATCACCACTCTGCAAATCTTTATCAACCATAGACTTCACTATATCTTACTAACTTTCTAATTAAACACAATACCTGAGCTTGAGTTATGGTTATTGCAGCTAATAGTTATTATTAATAAATAGGCTATGAATGCATCCCGACCTAAAAGATCTACTGTGCGCCTAAAGGCCCAACTAAAACAATTCTAGACGCTTTCAAGGTAATCGAGTATACGTCTTGCCGCTGCTGAGTAGTTGCATAGAATATGTTCTGATGTTTCCTCATGACAGAGTCGACAGGCATCACTTTCTACCGCACCTATAATCTTCATAAGATAACTAAGTTTATAGTGTTCTGTAAGAAGTTCAGTGTATCGTTTCTGCTAAGATTAAGGATAGCATCAACTTTGATATGTTTAGGATCAGTGAATCTTCCTGACTGCCGCATGCCCGTTATCCCACAGAACTGCTCTAGATCAATGAAAGAAGTACATGTACCCTTCTTTGCTAGGGAGTCTACTATTTCATTGCTTTCATGCCCTTCATGTCCCGGTAACCATATAATAGTAATATAGTTCCTCCTCGATGCTAAGGTATTGAGAAGTTGAAAGCATTCACAGACCATCTTTGATTTACTTATAGTTAGTATTGACCTAGAAACGTAAGTTGATGGTATATTATACGCAGAGTTGTAAAAGATGTAATAAAAATATTTCCAAAGACACCAGAACACTCGATAGTTACCGCCACATGTAGAGGAGACAAATTGAAGCGGAGTCTTAATGTGAAAGGGTAGTTCCTTGTATACATTATACCATAACTATATGACAACCATACCATAAACTAATACCATACCATAACTAATTGATATAATGCAGTCAATTACTTACTTTTGGCAAGATTTTTGTGCTCACATGTAAATAGATATTATTACCGAGCATTTGGAAAGCCACAAATATTTGTATATGTAAGTAATAAATTATGTATTAAATGTGTATTAAAATTATGTATGTGTTAAATTGCTAAACCTCTGTCGGTATAAAGATCCTGTAAGAGTATCAACATGTATCTTATCGTGGAGCATTTATGAAGTTCAGTCAGGAACATACCTAATTAAGTTATGCTAGTTATTAAGGTACATACAGTACAGCATATATTACCTTATCTAATTATAGTTAGTGTTTACTTAGGCACATATGTCTTGAACATCAATATGTATAACCATTTTATACAGTTCCTCTTGAAATGCTGTCACTGAAATTATTTTTAACCAAATTATAATGAAGACGAGGAGATTAGATAAGACAATCGCTTCAGTTTAATCATAATTTAATGCACACGGACTCACACAGATTGCACATTGATTCTAGAGACAATTGAAGGCACTATTACTGATTGTACAGTACTACTCGCTGATGTTATTCTCTGGAAGTTACCTAATTATTTGATTGCTGTCAATATAAAGTAGTTTAGAAGCTAGATCATCATACACCAGTTCAGTTACCTATTGACACCAAATATATTACAGTAAATAAATTTATCTCAAGCAAAAGTTAATCAATCCATTAAAGTTTTTACTGGCTGCACTTAAAGAAGTTTTGTTCATACTACCTTAATATGGAATATAGATTCAAAAATTTGAAAAGTAGCACAATTTACTATTAAAAAGAATAACGACTGATGTTTTTCCGTATTTAAAAATAATTTTCGCATTTACAAAGTTTTTTATGTACTTGAAAAAGTAATATTGTGCCAGATTCATCTCGTTTACACTTTCCCTGAACATCTTGCAAATATTTAAAAAAAACTTCCCAATTTTTACTTATGAACTAAGTTTTTGACATAAATGTACTTTTCCGCAAATATTTTTCCAAAGTTCTCACTAAGACCGAACTCGTTAAATGCTAAACCTTGTCTTTACGTTAACATCATCACTGCTAACTCAACGTTCCTTAATACGACTTATTAGAGGGTAACCAGTGAATGTCTGACATTCGTCTGGGAATATCTTTCATGCAAAAATAACTTCAAGGTGTCAATACTCTTTTGTCGTATTTGAATTGTATTTCCAGTGCAGTTATAAAGTTTTCCACCAAAATAAAAAAAAAAACTAGAAATTAAAAAAAAAAACATTAATAGAAAAAGTTTTTGTATTGCACCTACTAAATACCAGAAATACCAGGAACACATCTCACACGCATACGTGTATGTGGTATGGAAGTTGTAGTTCTTATCAACTTTTTTAAGTTAAGTAAAATAATCTTAACGAAATAAAACTTTGAAAATGCTTCCAAAGGAAATGGTTAGTTTTTATTTTAATGCATATCACAAAGGTGTGCGTTTCCGGTTCAGAATCAAACTAAACATCTAGATACATTTCAAATGCAATTGCAGTATTTCCGCTTTCAGTTTCAGGTGTGATGCTAATGATTTCGGTCGGTCGTGCATGCGTCTTCCACTCCTCTCCTGTTGCTTTGTAGCAATGCAATAACAAATTCACAATTCCAACTTGCTAAGGACTATCTTATTGACTAAATGTGACATGTCCAAGACATGTTTATAGGACAAAAAACATAATTGGATTCATCCGTTTGTCTAGTTTCAGGCATAATAATTACTTTTATCAAATTCAAAGCTTTAAAAATCAATTTAATTTCAATTTGCTTTCAAATGACCACAGAATCCTTTTTAAAATTATTGACACTGATGCATCAATACCTCAACACTACGTATATGGTGTATATGGTATGCCAGATAGTTATCACTTTGGCAATCGTTTCAATAATGTACATAAACGAAGGTTGTAACTCAAAGGACTTGTAAGCGGATGTTTATTTCCTTTGGTTGAAGCATTTAAGTAGCTTATTATCTCAATCAAAGGGTCTTGTGTAAAATAATTTTTTTTTTATTTTTTTTACGAGTTAGTTCTTTATTGAGCAGTGAGGACTATTCTCACTTTTTATTAAAACATATGAATATCTTCTAATGTAAAAAAAGAAATGAAGCACACATTAAGTGAAAGTAGTTCTTCCAATAAAACTGTGAAGATACTTACTCTGTGAGTATGTATTGCTGTTATTCATGGTACATCACCTAGTATATGTTTTCCCTCAATATACTTAATAAAAATTTAAATAAATTATATGAATTTATGCTGAAATAAGAGACTATATATTGTACTAAAAGAAAATAATAATACATTAATAATAAATGAGAATATATATATATGATAATAATATATATGATATATATATATGATATATATGATAATATCAACTCTAACATAGTTATCTACCAAAAGTTGGCCTAGTTGACAATGGAAAGTATCATGCACTTTTTTACATATAAAAATATAGATATGATGTAAAAATATATGTTGTATGAAACAAAAAAATCGCATTTTTTTGGTACTTATTCGTTTCTTCTATATGTTTCCTCTTATCTGATTTTGCTTGATTTCTTCTTCTATCTCTCTTTTAGTATTCTATCTTTCTGTTTCCCCCTCTCTGTTTCTCTCGATCTTTTTTTCTCTCTATTAATCTAGTGTTCTTACTATTTCTATAAATGTTTCTTTGCTTTCCCCCCACACTTTTTCTTCCTCTCCTCCTCTCTCTCTCTCTCTCACAGTTTCTTTTTGTTTAACTCACTCTCTTTCTATAGCGCTCTTTTTGTCTTTATCTTATTTTTGTTACTATCTTTATATCGGTCCTTTTACCATCATTCGCTCTCTTTTTATCTTTGTCACTGTCTCACTCACCTTTTTTCATGATTTTCTAACTATCTTTGTATCTATTACTTCCACTCCCCTCAATCTTCTTTCCGTTCTATGAATTCTTTTACTAATCTTTTACTTTATTTTTACTGAATCATTTTCTCCACTCTTCGTTTTTGAAACATTTTTTTTTTACCAGTTTAATGACCTTAATGAGAATCTGCATATATAACAGACTTTAAGCAATATTAATAGTAAAAAAGAAATATGTTAGTTAAATATAATTGACCGAATCACCTTACTGATGGTGAACGTTTCAGTACGTAACGATATCCAATCATTTTATATTATTTTAATTAATAGAACTTTTGGCTGATCATACAATTATTTCAAGTATTGCCAAATACCCATCATTAGTGGTCTTGGAAATATTTCAGGCATTTAATTAGTCGTAGTGGGATATCTAACGGGTCACCATTGACTACGTTACCACCTCAACAAAATGGAGATACCTCCACCTCCGAAGAGATAGAGTATAGACTCTGCTTAGAAGCAGAGGAAATATCTAGTCACATTCTATGTGAACTGCACAGCTTTGATCTGAGCCAGGAGGAGGTCACTGGTTCGAGAACTGCTCTCACCTTCCGACATTAGGAGGTCCTCAATGACCGACATTTTAGCCTTTATTCGGAATGTCTTCTGTTCGGTTAGGTTCTGTTGTAGCACAAAAGATCAATCATAGTCGCAGTGCTCTGCTCAAGAGGGAGCTAGTACCCCGTTCATTCTTATTATATTATTAGTCGTAAATATTTTGTTGAAACTCTATTACATTAGAATGAAATCATAAACCAGCTGTAGAATAATTAAATTAATAAATCACATCTTCATTAATTTAATTAATGAATTTATTTAATTCATAAATGTTAATTTCGTATCTTCATTAACACCGACAAGAACTCAATTCGAAAAAATTAGCATACATGACTCCTTATTACCCATAGTTATAAGTATTGTCTATTTCATATCCTTATATGTCTTAAGTGTCAGTCGTGAGTACTTAACTCACTTATGGTTTTATGGTTGTTGAAATATCACGACATTTCCACATAAACGAATTCTCGTCATCGTAACAAATTCACTTCAATAACAATTTTATCCTGTGGGCAAATTGTAATTCATCAATAAAACATATGCACAACATTGATTATGGTTTATGTAGTACATGGAGCACAACATGGAAATACAATTTAAATTGCTTAATTAAATAGCACATTTAGGCCCAAAGGATAATACAGGAAGTAATTATTACAAACAATCATAGGAGACTTTTTTATGTTGAACCAAAAACACATAATAAATATTCTCAATAAAAAAATATATTTATTTAAACATTTTTAATATTGAAGTATAATATCAGTACATATATATATGTATTGGCAAATATATACTAATATATATATATTTATTATAGGGATAAAAAACTCACACGAGTTTTAGATTTACGCCAACTAAATAAATTAAATTTCCATTGTCACCTTAATGGGTACGAAAACGTGTGATGGCATATTTACAGGATTCTGTATGGTACTGTTTTATATAATGGACCACAATAACAGATAGTCCAACAAAGCATAATTATTAAACGCAAATGTTGTTGACACTCCTTCGGTCTACTGAAATAATTGCGCAGTGTATGGAGTCTAGCGATTTCCGTGGACGTCATATGATTATTCAAAAAGATTTACTGCTTTCTTTTTTGCAATTAACTTAGAAATTATTTAATTATATCATTTAAAAGGGTATATAATAATCTGCATAATAAATTTCATCTTTCAGGAACAGAGATTTGCATATTTCATGTGTCATCCCTAAAGGATATGATATATCACAGCCTAATGAACTACATTCGTTTGTAGTTTACTTAGATTTATTGTTATTATTTATATTCTATTTTCTTGATATGAAATTTATATTTCACAAATTAAATAGTGACTTTCTGTTATTTAAATTACAATAGTTGGGAAAAAAAGTTGCAATACTTTTCCAACAATATTCAAAGAAGATTTGAATCATCTAGTCAGGAAGTAATCCTACTTAACGAACCATAAATCTTATTTCATGTTTATTCTTAGCTAATAAAACCCGATACAAATAGGTTTCCCAATATACAAAGTCAGTGGCATTGATTTCATACTGTTGTATACTAGTATTCAAAAGATTCTTTATAGCACTTTCACTACATTAAAGCAACGATTTAGATTTTTTTAACTATACCGTGTTAGTCGCTTAATATCATTAAATTGTGGTACTAGATTTAAAAAACACACTTTTAAATTCTTTTAAATGATAGATTTAATAGAAACTCATGTGAACCATGCTTAAAGAGCAATTGGACAAATAGAGAGCTATAGACTGAAGTGCTTGAAGCTGAACTTTAGGTTAACCACATCTTCAAAAAATAATTTGAACCATTTGTTTCTTACCACATCAGACTTTAACAGCAAGCAAGTATTAACGTTTCTCTAAAAATATCAAGTTACTTTCATAGTCCACACTTGACTACTTTCATAACCACACTTTTGAAACAAACATAGTATAAAAAAATTTTACTTAAAATACGCTCGTTTTTAATGATGTACTGTCATTACTATCCAAATATTCATATAGTTTCAATGAATTTATATATTTATAATATATAATACATACAGAAATGAAAATCTCAATGCTAAGTACAGGATAGCTGATATATAACCAAATAATTCATCCATCACTTCTACCTATATGGTTGTGTAGCGTTCAGCAAAGCTTCAAACACGACTATTCGTCAGCTAGAAATTGCACAAAGTCACGCTCTGAGAAGACTTTTGAAAGTACCATGGTACATTAGGACGAATGACATCCTCAGGGACCTCAAGAATAATCCAATCTAAAAATACATAAAGGATAGAGCCCTGAAATTATTTGCAAAAACTGACAGACTTACCAACACCGCGTTATCAAATCTCAGAATCATTACAGGCTCCTCGGGGAGGTATGCAGATCTGAGGTCAGTTAATGCTTAGTCTGATGAAGTGATAAACAATAATCCAGTCATGACGTATAGAGGGGTTTTGAAAATACCTCGAGTTAAGGAAGAGTAAAAGTGCTCAAGTGCACAAGTGCTCAAAGAGCTTCAACATAATAATAATAATATATAATATAATATTTTATTCTCAAATATTTTTAAATATCATTTTTAGAACAAATATTTAAAATCGTGTTTAAGAAGCTGGAATTTTGAAAGATATAAGCTTTTCGCAATAATCTATCTTCATACTGAAAGTATAATTTTATTTAAACCTTGTATATAGTCTTAAAATACTAATGTGTGTGTACTAATGAAGTACTATTTTTACCTGCATAGACTTTTCAATTATTTTCTTGCTGCAATCCAAAATTGTCCTTTTAATAATATTTTGATATTACATTGATGTGCATAAACATGTACTTTGTTAAAAATATATATTATTTATATAAGTAAATTATTAATCTACATGAAACTCTTCAACCACCATATAATTTCACTCTGTTTGCTTTACTAATCAAATAAATTTAATAAACATTAGCAAATGAAATTATTCACACTTTACCTTAAC
>NC_051847.1:212693379-212707053 GCF_002237135.1 Teleopsis dalmanni
TTAAAAATATTTCAGACAATAATTTATAAATAAAATAGTTTATTTTCTATAAAGAGCTACTCTTTTTTAATTTAATTTATAAAATAACTATTAACAAATAAAGTAGTTTATTCTCTGTAAAGAACTACTGTTTTTTAATGTAATTAATAAAATAACTTTTAACATATCTTTCTCTTTCCCATTTTTCTATATAAAAATTGCTTATTACATTGTACTTAACTTAAAATAAAATTTTGAATAATTTCTGCTAATAAATTCGTTTTATTCAAGAAATAATAGTTTTTAATATAAAATCGTTTAATTGAATATTCAAGATAAAAATAAAATTTCAAATTAATTAAAAATGTTTAATTTCCAATATTTAAATTTTTGTATAATTTCTGTGTAATATTCAATTTTTTAAATAAATTTTAAATTTCAAGATTTTTATAAATTTAAACTATTATTTTATTTATTATATTATGTTAAATCCTTTTTTGTAAGCAATAATTAAATATTTTTTCGAAATTTATTAAAATAAAAAATAATTTTTTTTAATGAATCACATATAATTTAAAATAAAAATTTTGCTAATTTATGCAATTATGTATTTTAATTTTATATAAATAAAAACAATATTTTAATATTTCAAATATATGAATAAGCTTAAAAATGGTGTTTTAAGTTATTTTATTTAACAGTTTTTTATATTTATAAAAGATTACTTATTACTTCTATAACACAGCCCTCAAAATATGAAATTTTTTTAAATAATTTTTTTAAATAATTTTTTTAATAATAATTGTTTTAGCGATGATATTTATAAATTTTTTTTTTTTTTATATAACAAAAATATTTATTATATAATTATACTATTATAATTATACTAAATTGTTTGTATTAAAATTTTTTTAAGTTTTGTTTATGACATTTTTTATATATATATTTTGGTGTGTTTTTTTTTATATAGCGTTTTTAAAATATGTTATATTATTTTCAGTCACCGCGTATAAATTTAATATTATAATTTAATATTTGATTGCAAATTCGACAATAATCCGTTTTATATTTATTATTTTTTATAATTCGTTTTTATAAATTATATACATGCTATTTATTATACATTTCAAATGTTTTCTCTTGGTACAAGAGATCTGACAATTACAATACCCTGATGCAAATACAATTTAGATTCCCTATAGAGCGTCTACTTATATATTTCAACAATTTTTCTTATAATTAAAAATTTACTAAATAATAATTTAAAATAATTTTTAAATTAATGAATTTTTTTTTATACATTTTGTAATTATTTTTAGTAAACCAGCGCTTAAATTTAAATTTAAAATTATAATTTAATATTTTATTATCGGTTTTGATTTATGAGGCGTAATATTAAAATGTTACCGATTAAATCTAATAAAATAATTTGAAACGTTACATAAATATTTCTTAACTTAAAATAAGAAAAAAATTATTTGTGAAACTAAATTGACTTTCGAACCACTTCAACCGAAAAGCATCAACCTGGAGCCTTATAAGCGGTGAGTGTCATCAAATAATTATAAGAAAGTTTAACTAATTAATTTTTTTTGTGGTTGATAGAGGTTAAAAATATATTTTTTTAAAGATTATATATTTTTTAAAGATTTTATAATATTTTTGATATTATTTAAATGCAACTGAAATAAAATTACTGTGATATTGTAATGTATTCAAAAATTAAATTGATATATTACATAGAAATAAACAAAGGAATTAGTTGAAATTACAACGTCTTAGTATTGAAATAATATTGAAAATATTATATATAATATAAATAATAATATAAATAATAGAAATTATTAAAAAAATTATGCCTCAATGTATTATTTGAAGACTTAAATAATTAAATTTATAAAGTAACTTATTTAACAACTAATTAAACAACTAAATAGCTCAGGATTTTTTTCATTATTTTATTTAACTTCATTGTTATTTTATCCTTACCCCTCATATAAATATATATAAAATTAATGTTTTGACTTAACTCTATTTTTTTCTTAATTGTTGTTACTTTTTTATTCTTTTTGTATTCATAAATACAATTATTAAAAATTTATTTTACCAAGTGTCTATAATTTATTAATATTTATATACCATATTTTCCTGATATATTTTAATATATATTTTTTCAAATATATTTTTAATAATTCTCAATTGACATCTTATAAGGGTTATAAAATGACTCCGTACCGATTTAAACTTATTTTACACCTCTTCTCCTTCAAATTCGTCCACCGTAGCGTATGAGTAACGCAAAATACTAGTATGAAAATCAGATTTAAATAATTAAACACAACATCATTATGACTACTTTTTTAATATTAATATTGGAATAATATATATACATATATTTACATATTAAATAAAATTAAATTAGTACTAAATCAATTTAAAATTTAAAATAATTTTATGTAAATAATAAACATAAAAATTTATCAAACTTAATATATAATACATTTCGCGATTATATTATATACTTTTAATATATATTCTTAATTGCAATTAGTATTAATAAATAAATTAGTATTAAATCAATTTAATATTTAAAAAAATTGTATATAAATAATAAACATAAAAATTTATCAAACTTAATATATAATACATTTCGCGATTATATTAGATATTTTTTATAAATAAGTTTTTTAGTACAATTTGTTAAGGATTTTAGTCAACTAAAGGAATTCCTCTAAGAGAGCATAATTTACTTGGTTTTAAATACTTTGTAGTTTCTGCGATAATGTATAGTTGAACCGTAGACTTAACATAATCAATTAAGCTATCCTAACTTTTGACAGAATTTTAATTTGACTTATTTCTAAGAAGATTCAAAAGCAATACTGTAATAATAATAATAAAGCTTCATTTGTACTATACATATATATTCGTTTCGAAAAAAATATAGGAAAAGTTCAAGCAATAAATATATTTTAATCAATATTTGGTACATTCAGACAGATCAGTATAAAAACTTGTTTAAACTTTATTGAAACTCATGAAGTTATTATTTTCTTCTTTTTCTAAATTAGTATATATTTGAAGGAAATTTAGGTTCGGTTATGATATTTAAGTATATATCTTTGGATTCAGATATTCGAAATTCGTTTCAGCTACTTGCCTTAGGCTCTGTTTGTTGAACGCAGGAATATTTATTTACCTCTAATTTTAGCAAAGTTACAAGTTTTCATATAGTTTCTCTCGAAGATTTTAAGGAACTATTAAAAATTAATAAATAAAGTATTTAAATTAAATAAGTAAATAAGCTAATTGCAGTTTACTTTTGAATCAAAAATTAGCATACTTTCATACTACGTAATATACTTAAATAATAACAAAAACATATTAAAAAAGAACTATTAAAAACGCCATGGAACTATAAATTAAATTTTCTTGACCTAATAAATTTACTTTTATATTTTATATCTTGTTATGTGGTTATATTTTAAAATAGGGTGTGAAAATTTTGAAATGTGAAATTCGATAATAAAGTCCTAATAAAGTATAAAATATTAAGAGCTTGTTATACTGATACCCCAATATACACATAACCCCACACAGAAAACACCATATTTCTTAAGGGTCTAAGTCTTAAGATCCAATTTGTTATTTATATATACTAACGAATATGTCTAAATAAATAATATTCAGCACAGGTAAGATTAATTTAACTACGCAAAAGCTACACATAGACCTAGTTGACGCTAGTTCATATCATTAAAGGCCTACCTCTATAAAATCGAGCGTCATTTATGTAGATTTATATTAGGCTCATGTAGGATAACGATAATTATTGAAAATCTAATGAGTACTTGATATTTGGTTTCTAAAATCTCCCCCCAACTTACCAAATTTTAGAGCCACTAAGTTGGTCTATGGAGGTCATAAATGTAAGAGATATTCAAAAGTTTTTATTAAATAATATTTAAATTACAGTTCATAAACTCCAAAATTTAAAAACACATAAATATGAAATTTCTTTTTAAGTTCAATTTATTCAATTATTTTCTTCGTCTTAATAGCCAATAAACTGGCAAGCGACCAAGAGGAAGAAAATTATTTCAAAACATTTGGCATTTACCTGTAGATTGAAAACAAATCAAGCACTTAATGTACCTGAAAGCAATACGAGAGTCGTTTACACATAACATGCAACGATTACAAATGTCACAAAAGAATATTTAAACTTAAGGATATACGTACTCGTATGCAAATGAATAAGTAATCAATTTCGAGAAATGTTTTCCAACTTACTAAGGAATCACATAAATGTAAAATGGCATTTTATTTCACTATTGGGACTTGTGATCGTATTTAATTTTATTAAACTATTAGAAATATATCACAATATGTATGAAGGCAATATTATCGTTTCGATAAAAAGAGAGCATATATAACATGTACGAATTGCTTGCAGCAACGATTTAAAGTGAATTATAGCTACTAAGCCGAATATCCTGTAAGGCTCGATGCATATTTAAACTGTATTCACAACAGCTTGTGTTTGCTCAACAAGGAGCAAGGAACGTAGGAATAGTCAGTCGCCTACCGAAGTAGTATTAACAAGTGTTTACACATTTGAACTTTAAAATTTAAATAATTTATTTACTGTGTCAAATTGTTGGCTAAAAATTGGACATCAAAGGCTCACTTCTAAACATTTTCACACATATATGCATGACTGCTTAAGTCTATGGCACAAAAAGAGAAGGTAAAAGGGACGAAGTGATTGTTCAATTGCCTGATAGTATTTTTCCTGTCTTCAACCGTTGGGTTGCCAGAGCTGCTTGCATGTACATATGAGATAAGTTACTCTGCGTCAACGCAGCAATTGCAGCAACTGAAATATCCTCTTCAAACTTTTACTCTTACTCTTTGCTGGGTTCATTTTTGCTGCTTCATTTTCAAGAAGATAAATTGCTTTATTGTATCCGTATGAGTCCACTTTAGTGTGCAGTAGCCAGTGCGTCTGTGTGTGATATGTCAGTACAAGTGCATTGTTGCTTTGGGCATAACATATGGATGTGGATGCATAACATATGGATGCATACTTCAGCTGACTGTATGAAAAACTAAAATCAGCTGGTGGAAAAAATCGAACACGACGTTTTTTTTTTCTGAGTCCATTGAATTTTCTTATAAAATGCGTTCAAAAGATTTTTCAGTTTTGGTAAATTGATGACAATTTTCTGCCAATCTCATACAATCTCATAAGTTTAGAATTTTTAATCAATGAAGTTACTTCGATGTGCTTATTAGGTTTTTTGTAAGATACTCGTATGTAATAAATTTTAAAAAATTTTAAAATTCATAATATTCTCAAATAATATTTGTAGTATTTAAAAAGCAATGGGTTCCAACTTTTATGTCAATTAGTATGTACTGTAAAATATAATCATGATCTTCATAAGTTCTTTCAATTCTTGAGTAAAAGTTTTTGCGTGAACTTCCATGTCAACTCATTTCAAGAGCATTTTAATTTGTTCACATCTCTATATAATATATAAGACGACATAAATTGAGACCATAAATTAAGGCCTTTTATTCTTTTTTTATTGTTTGAATTTCGCTCAAGTGCATATCGACAAATTTCAGAAGATATACGAGTATATAACGGGTGTTTTTTTTAGCTGCATAAAAATTTAAAATGAGAATACAAGAGAGAAGTATTAATGAAATTTTTTTTATTATAAAATGGTGGATATTTTCATGACATTTATTTTTTAAATATGATTTCCGGCATAGGTAGGATACATGGTCCATTCGATCAGTTTAATTTTTGAATATTTTTTGCAATAAATGTAGCTATATGTAGTCAATGGTGGCATGAACGTTGACTCCCAAGTGCTACTGGTTTGTCAGCATAAACAAGTGATTTAACGATGCCAGGTAACAGGACCACTTTTGGAAATAAACTTGTTACCAAATTAATTTCGTAATAAATCGATCTATATAGTAAATTGTCTTGTTGGAATCAAATGACGTCAATGTTTAACTAATTAATATTTGGAAACAAAAATTCAGTCAGTACGGGTCTATAGCGCCATTCGTCGAAACGACAACTCCATCCCCATTTGGAAAGAAAGAAGGACTGATGACCGGCGTCCACCACTGACGAAGCCAGCGTGTTAACCGCACGAAACAGTCAATTTTAATAGATTTAATGGTAATTCGTTAATTATGGCTTATCCTCTCTCCATGTACGGCAATTTTGCTTATTGACATAGTCATTTAATGGGCTTCATCACTGCACACAATTCTTGGATAAAATATGAACTTCGCGAACAGATATATATTTTTTTTTTTTAAATAAATTTTCAAAATTTTGTTCTAGCATTAAACGATTCATAATGAATTGAGAAACGTCAACACAACTTAAAATTCTCAGCTATCAAACCATAGTTATCGATATCGATAGTTCTCACGCAGCTAAAAAATAATCTATATAATACAATACTACAGGTATCAGAGATCTTGAAAAGTATATATATAGTTTTGATCAGCACGATGAGACTAATTGTTTAGAGTTGTCCGGCAATTTCGTTGGATATCTATTTCAATAGAAAATTGTTTCATAAGCTGCGCAATTCAATTCAAGTTTTATCTTATAGCTTTTTTGTGAGTGCTCTTTGAAAATTTATCAGAATACCTCAGATCTGATTACTATATCTATTAGCTTCTATATAAATTGAATTTTGACCTAATTCAAAATCTTAAAAGTTCAGACATTCAAAATTCAATTCAAGTTTTATCTTATAGCTTTTTTGTGAGTGCTCATTGAAAATTTATCAGAATACCTCAGATCTGATTACTATATCTATTAGCTTCTATAAAAATTTAATTTTGACCTAATTCAAAATCTTAAAAGTTCAGACATGTATATATATTAACTATTCCACAAAATACCGATTAGACATAATCTTGAGATAGAGACAGTGAGAAAGAAATAAAGAATGGAGTGGTGTTAGTAGAGAAATGGTGAGAGCAATAGAGAGAGAGAGAAAGAGAGAGAGAGAGAGAGAGAGAGAGAGAGGGAGAAGAGAGAGACAAATAGTAACAAACTTACAATCTTAACTCCTTTAAACTTTATACAGAAAATAGAATAAAGTGATATTTAATTAAAATCAATAAGAGTTAAGGGGAAATATAGCATATTTACATATGCCCACAATAGAATTCACGTAAACGCTATAATAAACATTTTATCTATAAGATTTTAATATACAAAACTACATAGTACTGTAACCTTCAGTCTTTCCATTTACAAGAACCACAAAAATAAGAAACAGGAACAGGTTTAAATTAAGATTTACCGTGTGAACACTCTTTAAGTGAATAGAGCGTGCCTTAAGAAATTAATATGATTTGTTAGCTATTGGAATAATCTATGTTATAACTCCTTCTTTTATTTATTGCAATAATCAGATCTATCCACACATATTTAGTGCTTATCCTCATACCTTTCTATGTGATTTATTACATTTTAAATCAATAAATATGTTAATAAAAAAAAATCCATTATGGAGATAATGTATATAATAAATTGCAATTTATTGAAATAAATATAAAATAATTTATTTTGAAATAAAAATCTCAAAGTGCAAAATTTAATTTTCGTAAATAATAAAAAAAAAGTGGATTTTAACTTTCAACTTTTGCAAAGGGTAAATAGATAAGCGCATTAATTTTAATTACAAACAGCAAAAGTTACTCATGGCTATGAAAATAATTTATTTAAATTTAAATTAATCCAAGAATTATGATCTTGAATGGAAGATGCAAATAAAATACAATTTTCGTTCACTAAATTATTAACAACACAAATTCAGACCAAATTATTGTCTGCCGCGAATGGTAAATTTTTGTTGAGATACAAATACCAGAAAATCACAGCCGCAGAATTGCAATTTAAAGCAGCGGCAGCAGCAGCAACAGCAGCAGCAGCTTGCAGCACTCATCACAGCCATAACAAAGATGAGGATGTTGTATGGAGTCCAAAGCATTTCGGTTGTATTAGTTTTCCGTAGTTCTACATGGCAAGCGATTTCGGTTATTACTGCGACCAGCAGTTTTGCGGCTTCACGCTCTCGCAGACGACCCACTTTTACTGTTTATTTCAGTCTTCGACTTTTGCTACCGAAACAAAAGGGAACAACGTGCAGACATGCAGCGGAAGCAGACAGTGCTGGCATGAGTCCTGCCAAGGCCACCCTGTAATTGGCGCCAGTAGTGTTGAAGGACTTGTAAATTTTTCCAAATTGCCCGCCATTTTATACTTGCACTGCACTTTTATTGTCTTTTTCATTGCAATTCCTTTGAATTTTTTTGCTTTTTGCTTTTTATTTTGGTTTTGTTCACTTTATTTGCCATATTAAGCAAAAGATAAATGAAATAGAAAATTTAGTAAAATATAATAAAAAACATAAAATTTACACAAATTCCAAACTACCGAAATACTAAAAACTTCAATTTTTATTTAAAATATATTTTTTATTTTATTTTATTGTTTATTATAAATACTTGGGAATTTGTTTTATCTAAATCTTATGCATTTCTTGTATCCATTGTTGATAATTTTTTTATTTATTTAATTTTTTTTTTTTTTTTGAGAAGTGATAAGCCAAGAGAAAAGTTTGTGTAACAAAGATAAAAGTACTGAAGTTCAGAGTAGAAGGGAATATTTTTATTTTATTTTATTTTATTCTATATATAGAAACTAATTCCATATAGTTTTTGTTCATTTGATTTCAAGTTTAAAGTGCAACGGAGTACGAAACTGGGAAAAAAGCATTTCTAGGTCATACGATTGTTCATTACTTAGGCTAATCTTACTATCTGGATATTAATTATTATCTCTTATTTTAAATAATACTTAAAATTGACCCTAATAACATAAGATCAAATTCTTACAGAAGTTTGAATGATATCGTCGTCTTATTGCAATATAGCATACTGCAAGCTCCGCTCAAATTTATTTATCAGTAAGCACTTGAAGCTATTATTTCTTATCTAGCGAATTATTCATTTACAAACAGCTAAACTGCTTTATCCTATCTTTTGGGGTAATAAACTTATATATTCTCATGAGTGTATCTCCCTTAACAAACGCGAGGCATCAAATGGTTCAGAGTGTTCACTGAACACCTTAACAAAGCTTCGTTTTCAGATCTTTTTTTAATAGGTAAATAATCTCGCTATTTTGCTACTTAACATTTTTTATAATAGCTTTTCCAAACATATTAACATAAACACAAAACGATTAATACAAACAAAACCACACACACATATGTTAGTTACACCCAACATTACTTATAATTAATAAAAGAGAAAATACATTCCTCTTAAAATATACTAAGGTTCACAATAAAAACATCGCGCTGCTTACAAAGCATGCAAATGAAATAACATTCACATTGGGACTATGTTCAGTACTGAATAAACACAAAACATACAAACAAATATAAAATTAAAAGAGAAAACAAGTCCCTCAAAATATGTACGTAAAATAATTATAACTCTTAAATTAATGCGTGCAAGCGGTTCAATAAAAAATGTGAACCTCCCATGTTATGCAAAGTCAGTACAAAAGAGAAAAGAAATCAATGAGCGAAAATCGCTTAACATTTGACGAGATGTTCAGTCGACCAAATTGAACCCCAAGTTCATACAAAGCGTGCAAATACAATCAAAGTCACGGTTACCATTTTATATGGGCAAATGGTTCAGTAAAAAAACTGAACCGGGCATAGTAAATACAAAGTAAAAGAGTAAATGAATGCATGAGAGTTTCTTACTCTTATGTAGAGGTTGGAAATAAATCAATAACAAAGTCATTATTGCAATTTTATACTAGCAAATGGTAAAAGTATAGAAAAAATTAAAGAAATTTGAAGTGAAAAATAATATTTAGAAATGGATAAATGTGTGATTAAAGATTTGATTCAAATATCTTTTTTTAAACAATCTTCTGAAAAAATGGTTTTAATTCATAAAATGAATAGACCAACTCCAGATATGAAGAATTTGGTACCTGTTGTAAAAATGTCGAAATCTGTGATAAGTCGCCGTTTTCCTACAGCTATTTACCATAAAAACCAGTGGATCATAGGCTGCGAACATTTAAATAAATTTTGTTGGTCCTGTACGCTATTTGCCTGTGGAAAGGACAAAACTCAGGAATAGGGGGAATACGTTATAATTGGAATTCTGTTTTGATCAAATTGTGAACACCTTGCCAAAAAGCTGACGCCTCGGTACTGTCCCTTAAATATATTTATAAAACAAGCCGCTTGTTCTAAATCCAATGTCTGGTTCATTTTGCATTTTCTTACTTCACCTACACTACAATTTCGAAGAACCCTTAAATCGGTCATACTCATGTGGTCTCATAGAAGGTCTTTTGTTCGTATTCCGGATTAGTAGAAATGGACTACTATGTAGTGCACTGGTCTCTTACTGTTCAATTAAAGATGTATAAAAAAAAAACACCTTTTTCGTTGGTAGTAACGCCATAGATTAGTATCAAAATCTTATTCCAGGTTAGCCATGGTGCATATATGTATTATGATAAGTTTATGATTTTTGAGGCGTCAGAATTTATTAATAATAATTAGGATTAGTTTTGCATCGGTTTTCTTATCTCTCCCCAAGTTCTTTGTGTTGATTAGGATACGTTAATTGAGTAATCATTAGCTTTAGTTCTTCCATATTATTTACATTACCACTGATGCATATAATGTGTGATTATGAATTCAGAACCCCACATTTTGTCGTAAAATAATTACTTTCTTATAAGTCAGAAATTTTGAGCTACAGAGAATTCTTTTTATTGAAACTATTACACAATATATCAAGTATTCCTTTTAAGAATACAAATAAATAGAGTTCTATAACAAAAGTGATGTACATTGCTACATCCTATCAGTGTTGATAAAGTGATAGATATAAGTTAATGTCACCTACATTAAATCGCAATTTACAATCCGCAATAATTTTAGATAAGTTTTGAACAAAAGCTAGAATTCTGAAGGAATTGAGTTTTGAATTCCATATTGATGAAAATAACATCACGAAATTATGTTATATATTGAGATATAATATCACATTGAACAAAAAGTTTCAGAAATATATTCAGAATGTTGAAAATACAAGTTTATTATTATAATCGCGATATTGTCCATTTCAAAGTACTCTCCTTTGAAACGTGTTTTTGCTAGTGCATGATCCAATTTTAGAAACATTTCTTATCATTCGATTTTTGTGTAGCCATTAGAGCTGTTTTTGATTTTTTTTATCATGTCTTCTCGGCTGCTAAATGTGTTCCCTGAAGTGGTTTATTAAATCGACCAAACAGGATGAAGTAATAGTTAGCCAAAACAGGTGAATAGTTAACAACTAATCGCTGGTATTCGTACTGTTCTTGATAAACAGGGATACATACGAATAAGGATACCATTATGTGAAGATGCGTTATTGTTTTCCATTTTAAAAGTAGAAAATATCGAAAACTTACACGTAAGCAGATGACCTCTCGATAACTGTCAACTGCCAAGACATATAACGAAAAAATTGAGAGAGAGAGTTAATGACAGATCAGCCAATATCCGTATAAAAGCATCACCTGGTGGTAGTTCTTAAAACCGTCACTTGGTGATATTTCCTGAAAGATTTTGATCAAGTTCGTGAGCCACAAACCTCACTTGTCTTTTAAAACTTAGTACTTAGATTTTTAAACAATTAGTTCTGCATTTCCAATAAGTTGTAAATAAAAATGCCAACAGTCTATATTATATATATATAAATCTATTGCAGTAGTTTCTATTTAAAGCATGGGTTATTATCATACATCTCTTCGGTAATGTATTCCATTTTATGCTGACTTTTAAAGTTTTCCCAGTTTAAATCAACTGACTTCATTTAACTCTCTCTTGAAGGGCGCTAAATGGTGTGTAGCCGGGTAACACTACAATTTGTAGAGTTTTATAGTGTCGTGTAGTAAAAGGTACTGTAGTATATAGTATGACTCACCGCTGTGGTTGTTTGATATATGTCACTAGTTTTTTTTCAGAGTAATGTCGATTCATTTCGATATTTACACGACATTTATTTAGATTATTATAGTAAAAGACTATAATATTTGCTTGATAAAATTAAGGCATTAGGCAGTTACATAAAAATGCTTATCTTGCTGTAAAAAACAATAAGTAACTAAAGTTTTAATCTTAATCAACTAAGTTGTACAACCAGCTAAAACAGTAATACAAATCTTAAAGTTAGATATTCTTCCCAACTTTACTATACTAAATAACAAATATACTAACCATGTACAAAGTTCGTCCCGGTGATATAATATTTACGCCATAAAGCTCAAACTACTGTAGTAGTATTAAGGATGACATCAATATTTTACGCAGCAGCTATTGGGTTAACCACTACTCCTCCTGTGGCAGAACTTACTCTACCAGTAAATACTGACATTTTGGTCATGTAAAAGTAATTTCCATGTGCATCCACAGAGTTCCTCCGGCTTATAAACATAAGTGCAATAAATGCAAAACTACCAACAATAGCAAAATGGGACGAAGACATATTTTAAGCCAAAAAACAATGCCAATACAACAATGACCAGAAGAAAAAAAATGGGATAATAAAATGGCTACAAAAACTCAGCGGAAAATAGAAAAGTAGCTGTGCAAGATGTCAATTGTTCTTATTTCACTTTATGTTACTTCTCTTTTTTACGAGCAGTTTTGGCATCTTCTTTATTCGCCGCTCAAGAAGAAATGGAGAAATTCGTAAAGAAGCGCATAGTTGTCGGCTATAAAATTTTGGAAAACGTAATAAAAGCTTGTCTTGCGATATTTTCGCTGTAAGTATTACTTAAGTCCGACGAAGTGTAGTAACTGTGCAAAACGTTAGTTTATTTCGGCGGCGTCAGTGTGCCGGTCGTCGGTCGTCGATTGTCGGTAGTTGGTTCCTGGTTGTTGGTCGTCAGTATAATGGCATTATTTTAGCACTTGTAAGTAACAATAGTGTTCATTTGCCTTTCCGGTATAACTTAAGTGTCATGCTATGCACTTAACAGAGTCTCTGCATATATTTCGCTATGTGTTCACTTCTGTTTATGTGGCACTATATGATCCTTGTAAAGATTGTGACAGATTTTTGCGCCATGCAAGCTAAAGCATTGACCTTAAATGATATGCTAAATATGTTGGTTTCATTTGAGAAATAGAAAAATATAATTTGTCAAATATTCCATTTCTTTAACATTTACCATTCTATAAGAAAAAAAAATAATGAAAATTTTATCTTTCGAAATTAAATTTTTAAAGAAATTATTAACACTACTAACAAGGATTAAGAACGGTTGAAAAATTATAAATTTGTTGAATGATTGTATGGAAGAGGAATGAAAGTCTGAGAAGCTATATAATAGTCTTAGAGTTTGTTTAATATTAACAAGAAGGAAACAGATGCTTTCCCTAAGAACCAATAGGCTTATATGACGCTTTCAGCGGGTCATTATTTGAGTTTAAGTAGAGTTTAAGTAAAAGGTTGCTACTCTAACCTAACATAAGCTAATAGATTAATAACTAATAGCTAATAGATTATTTGAGTTTAAGTAGAGTTTAAGTAAAAGGTTGCTACTCCAAC
>NC_051847.1:212707153-212719204 GCF_002237135.1 Teleopsis dalmanni
TGATTCTTCGTAATTTGCTTGACAAATATTTAATTCCTACAAAACACTGCAATATTGACTCATAATCAAAAACTAACAATTTACGTGTATGTATTAGCAAAAAACCGAATCTCAGGATATTTACAATTTAGCACAAGGAACCAAGGAATATGGAATAACGAGTACAACGCACTTGCTGCAGTTGCAAGATAAGTAATAAATAGCTGAGGTCATGTCTCACATAAACAAGACACTGAGATACATTTAGAAACAGCCAAAATACGTGAGCTGAGCAAAATTTACGTTGCACTGCATCAAAAGTATTAAATCAAACAATATTTTCTAGCAAGGACCCAACTTATAAGTGATAATCACAGCAATATGTTGTCACCCGAAACTGAAAAGATGAATAAAAACAAGAATTTCAAGCACATTAAGACAGCAATTTATTAAGCAATTTTTTATGTTATTTATATAAATATATAATATATGTAGATATATATACATTTATATAATAAATCTATATTTATGTAAATGTTGGTTTTTTTATAGGTTGAATTTATTAAGTGACATAAAAGACATTCAAATCGGAGAAATGTCCTTAAAAAATGTTTAACAGGAACGACAAAAAAGTCTAAGAATATGGTTTGCGGATTATGTGCTCCTCAGCCAACTCGAATAAAAGAAACTATAGAAGATGAATTTTTAAGCAACTGAGACTATATACTATTAATAATTTTGTGAATGTTACCTTCCCAGGAACGACAAAATAATTCTAAGAATATGGTTTCCGGATTATGTGCTCCTCAGCCAACTTGAATAAAAGAAACTATAGAAGATTAATTTTTAAGCAACTGAGACTATATACTATTAATAATTTTGTGAATGTTACCTTCCCAGTAGTCCAATCTCAATGGTTTATCAGAATATTCCAACAACTACTGCTACGGAAAGTGGGTTAAATAATATACATAGATATTTACGGAGATTACAACATCACCCTCCGCAAAACGATACTTTAAAGACCCTAATTCAACAGATTGATAAGACAGAGCGTAATTAAACTATAGTTGTGAAAATTTCAGTGACTAAAAAGAAAATTATGTCAAAAAATTAATATTATTTAAAGATTTAGAAAAGTGAGGTGTAAAAAGATTTGAATACCTCTCCATATTGATGTTTTTCTGGTTTTGTAGATCACTAAAAACACCAAATCCTATTTATCCTATTGCCTATAATTTGGTTGGCAATATTTGAAATAATAGATTGCTTATCTTGAAAATTGTTTGACATCAAGTTAGCATCTTCTACCCTCTTCAAATAAGATAACGTTCAACTCAAACTAACTCAATAACAGAATTATCTTAGATTTAAAGCTTTTAAAGCTTTGAAGCTTTATAAGGCTTTTCGTCTTCTTTACAACTGCGGATAATTCAAATTTTATGTATTCCAATTATTAAATAGAAGACTAATCTTATATAGACGGTCTATGTAACAAATCCAACAACTGCAAATAGGTTTAAGTTATCACGAAAACCTGTGGATTACTTTGACAGTAGTGAAGTATATTTCTTTTTTAAGACTGCCTAATGTGATAGACTGTGTTGTCTAAACACAGTTTATTAAAAACTTTTAAACGAGGTTAAAAATGGGTTCTAAATCCTTAAGCAACTATGTGCCTGTTTTTATATATTATACTAGAGTAGATCTTATTCTAAAACTAGTATCTAAATCTATTAATCAAAAGCTCTTAGACAAGATTGGAAAAACTGCCACTCTCTTAGCGAAAGTGGCCCTTTGTACGATTCTACTTGCTACCAACTGCCCTCTAGTTTAACAGCAGGCTTAAACTTATGCAATTAGACTTCATTTTATATTTAAATGGTCTAGATTATATAAAGAATACTCTTACGTATTAAAATTTGGTCTCATAATCCCTCCCAATATTGATTAAACTTTCTCCATTTGATTGCAAGTATTATATTCATAGCCCTGTAAAGGAATACTGAGTTAGAGGCAACGGGATTTTACAGACAACTCAAAACTTAATAATAGGGTGAGTGGTGACGTTTTGTTTGATGAGCTCTACATTAAAGTACTCTTCCGGCTATGGGATCACTGTAGTATTTTTCAAGTCGATATTGCTGTTAATCATTACAATGAAATATTTTGTAGGAATATTTATATTTCTAACACCCTCGCTGGTGCTTGTGCAATATTTTAATTAGTATTAGAATATCGTACATCTTTTAACGATATGGGTTCCCGGTTATAAAAAGATTTTTGGCGATTGTAAAACCGTTTAATTGACCAGGAGTGATATACAGTTTCTCATTATATCTCATTACCATATATTATATAGATGTCTTCAGATAAATACGCTATACGTATAGAGTAGCTTCAAATGGTGAACCAAAAATGGTGCAGTAAGTACATTAGTAAAACTACGATTAGGACATGCTTCATCTATGAACATAGCAGCTATTAAGGTTTACTCTTCATAGTGCTTGTAAGATAATCTCTAATCGTTAGGCATATCGACCGATTAGGGGATTCCCTAATGATTAGGGATCCCTAATATAGCAAAAATTTCCTTCGTAACATATTTTGTCATGTGGTGTTAAATCATAGAAATATAAATTTCTAATCTAAAAAGTACTATGCAAAGAACTACATTTATAGACTTAATTGTAGGAGTAAAAATACAAAGGGGTAAGTGGGTAAAATTAAATAAGATTTAATTCGTTAAACTTGACAATTGCACTGCATCCTGTCAATGCCTTTAAGCAAATAATTAAACTTACCACAAGACTCGGCACCGGTGTCATGCGTCAAAGTATGAAAGCGAAACCTGCCATTCTGGGGCGACATTAAGGGAAGTGTGAACACTTGTTTAACAAACTAAAAAGTTAAACTTAAAAAAAACAAAAAAAACAATTTAAAAAAAAATCGAAAACACAATCAGTAGAAAGAACAAATTCTGCACCAGGAACGATAGAAAAAAAAAATAAAATAATTGAAAAAGTTTGTTGAATTAAATTTTTTCAAATATGGGCATTTCATTAAGAATAATTTAAGGATAAATCCGTAGTGCAAGAAAATTTTTGCAAGACCAGCAAAATGATGCCTGTGCTTTGATGTCGCTCCAAAGAATTGGATTAGACAATGCAAAACTACTGGAACTGCTCTAAGTCATTGGAGGCACAGTGGCAGTGGTTATGGTATCTTGCAGCTGACGTACTTAAAGGACTAAAAGGAGCAGTAGCAGCAACAGGAGTAATAGCAGTTGCCCAAAAATTAATGTTGGAACAAGACTAATTGGGCACTTTTATTGTTGGAAAGTTTCTGTGAAGTTTGTTGTCGAATACTTAAAGAGGGCAAATCGTGTATTGAGAAAATTAAAAGCGCATTTTAATGAAAAGTTAATTGTATGGAAATGAATTTGTTATTTTATTATGGAAATAGTGCCTCCTTATGAGAGCACTTAACACTTTCAACAAAGGCCAAAGTTCAGCTATCTCAAAGAATTTTGCATTTAAATTACATTTATTTACAACTTAAGTTTAAGTCTTCTTAAGTTTCTGAAAATTTTTGGGAGAATATTTCCGCTTTGTTCTGTATGTAAATATTTAAAGGAATTGATTGTAGTCTAACTAGGGAACTTGAATTTTTGTAAAATGTCACGTTTTTCCTTATTTGAGGTACAATATAAATCAGTAGTAATAATAGTGTTTTATTTTGTTGTATTCCAATGACTGCAAATTGCCACAGACTCTTACTTTGCTTAAGAGGTGCTTATGAAGACTATAGTCTATAAGTTGCAAGCTTCACGCATGTGATCTTACGGTATTTTGGCGAATCCCTGAACAATGGCTTTCTTCAGCACATCTATACTGGCAGGTTTTTAGTCCTCACCTTACTCTTTAAAATGGCCCAGCTGGAATAGTCCATCGGACTTGCATCTGGCGAATTCGAAAGTTATTCTGTGGACGAATGAAGTATGGCACATGATTTTTTAACTGAACTCCAATCTTGTTTCTGTGGGGGTCAGATGTCAGATCAATGCGTGGTGTCAACCTATCTATTATATACGGTATATAGTATAGTATATATTACAAGCTCAAAGTAGGCTTTGATTTTTATATATAAATAAATGAAAAAACTTGAAAAGAATTTAGTCAAAAATAAAAAAATTGTGTGTTGTTTAACAAAAATTTCGGCTTACAGATTTTTAGTTTAATTTCGGCTTCTAAATTCGGTCAAAAAAACTGTGTGAAATGGATTCCTCTAATAAAAATATTGAAAAGGAAAGAGTAAGTCAATAGTGATAGATTTATTTTTGCTAATAACAATAAATATATATTGTTTATTTCTAGGATGATGTGACCATTGATAGCCTTGAGGAAGTAGAGGACAGTGATGTTGATTGTAAAACCAATTACAGTGAGCTGATTCTTCAAAATATGAAACAAATCAGAAGTCGCATAGCTAATATGGAAACTCAGATGCAGAAACTAGATGAACGGGTTATGGAATTGCAGGTAAAACAAGAAAAAGAGATGGCTGAGACGCAAGAACCACCCAAATTAACTACATTGGAAAAAATCCAACAAGCAATTGATCAAAAGAGACCGGTCGAAATACCGCTGTTGATCCAATTGCTTAAAGAGCATGGTGTAAATGCCTATTCTTCAAAACACAGTGATGCAAATAGAAAAGGCATAAATGAGGCAGAGCTTCGTGCACGAGAGATTATTAAAATGTACAAATTATAAGTTCATTTTATGGAAGTGTTATGTTTTACTGTGTGGGATTCAAGATTCTGATTTTTCTGGAAATTAAAATTGACTACTTTTGAAGACGAAATTAACTAAAACTAAATTATAAATAAATATTGAGTACTAACTCGAAATCAACAAACTTTTATAATGTATAACTTATAGTTGATGGAATGGGATTATGTATTATATGAGGTGTAGTATTTATTAATAATATTTCCAGTGGTTAGTTGCCACTGAGCCCGGGTATTGCCAATATTACTTGGGAGTGTTGAAGAAGTTACTAAAGGTACTGTAATTCGGATTCGCGATAATGGAGTTATATGAGGTGTACTATTTATTAATAATATTTCCAGTTGTTAGTTGCACTGAGCCCTCGTATTGCCAATACTACTTGGGAGTGTTAATGAAGTTACTATAGGTACTGTAATTCGAATTCGGGATACCTGTAATGGAGTTGGGACACTCAGAAAATTGACGTGCGAATTAGTTGTACTTCCTTGAGATGTTAAATGTAAGTTTCAGGAATGGGCGATATGCCGGCAATATACTGAAGGCATGGGCTTGTTGCCACAGAAATGATTATGTGCTCATAATGGTGATTATTAGTATTAATATTATAAAAATGCAGGAAGGTCATCTATGCAACAGTAACAACAGTAAAGTACCACCACATAAGACGACATATAATTTTATGTGTTAAATAAATGACCTAAACTCGGTCATAAACAAAAACTTATTAATTATTGATAAAAAATTTTGTTAGTATTAAAATATTAGTTTGATCATATATCATAATTTAATTAATAATTCTAAATCTAAACTAAATGATAAATATATAATAGAATGAGTTAATATTTAAATATATATTAAAGAAAATTAATGCTCTTAAGTTCAAAATAGGTATTGAGATATAAATATTATAATATATTTAAAAATATTAAAACTAATGATTATATATAATAATAAACTAGTAATAATTAATGTAAATAATCTTTAACATATATAAATATTTTGCATTATTTTATTATATTTTTATAATTATTATAGTTTTGTGATAAAAATATTATTTTTCTTATTAACATATTTTATTAGTACATAAAAATTATTTAAATCAAATCAAAAACGAAACTATTATAGGCATGATTGAATAATAAAATATATTTACAATATTTCAATTAAATTCTATATTTTAGTTTTTAGAATTAAAATTATTTTTATTTATTATTTTTATTTTAAATTAATATATATATATATATTTTTAAGACAATTAAAAATTATTTATTAAAAATATAAATAATTTTTAAATTTAAATAAAATAAATAATTTTAATAATAAAATTATTTTATTTTTAAAAACAAATTTACGTAAAAAATTACAAAATTTCCGTCGACAGGCTGGTTCTTAAGGTCCTTCCATCGCAAAGGACAACTCACGACAAAATCAAGCACAAACCGAATGTAAGCGACGAACTTACGAAACTGTAAAAACATTCCCAACCGAAAGCGAGCAGCGAATGAAATGACTGCAAATTCGTAAGCCAACGTAATAGGCGCCAACGTAATGATCAGCAACGTAATAATGAAGTTCCCGTACATGGGGCATGAGGCACCTACTTACGTAGGTAACGCAAAGTAAAAAAAAACTAGAAATGTATGAGGGGAAATTACAAGAGTGCAAAGTGGAACATGTTGCAAAAGGTGGAGCCTACATGCAAGCTTAGTATGTAAAAAAATTATGTAAAACTAAAAATTTATGTAGATATTTTCACTTAGAGACTGTTAAGTATAAAAATAATTTTAATTAAATTTTGAGGTACATTTCTATTAAATTTCAATAAAATTTAAGGAGAAAAAAAACATAACTTAAATCTTTAACTTAAAAACGATTTTCATAAATTTGAATAAAATCGAAATTAAAATGCAAATGTTTGCTAAAAGCAATTTATATATGCATATATGCATATATGGATATATTTCGAATAATTTCTATTTAATCTCACTACGGTTGTTGCTTTTTTCCTTTTATTTTTAAAGCATAAACCCTTGCCAAAGCACAAGCTCATGAACTCAGTTGTTTTCGTATGTGTATGAATGTGTGTGTGTGTGTGTGTGTGTAACGTTTGCAATTTCATTTGTACTGTTACTAGGCAAAATCTTATAGTTTTGTTGTATATTTGCTGCTTTTAGTTTTAGTTACTCTTGTTTTACATATAAAAATTGTACATAAAATGCATACATAAAATGTTGCCCATCCAATCAAATGCAATGTTGCAGTATGTAGTTGGAAATGTGCCATGTGCCATGTGGCATGTGGCATTTGGCATGTGGCATGTTGTACATAAGTAAAAGTAGTTGCACTTTACTTCTCCCACCTATGATGGGGCAGCATGCTTGCTGTCGTATAACATTTACATACTACATGCAAAATGCAAACATCAATACAAACACTAACAAACATTAACAAACACCAACAACAACAATACCAACAATAGCAACAAGAGTGACAACAACAGCTACAACAACAGTGGCAACAACATTTGTTGCTACTAACTATGTGCAATAAAAAGTTGCAGCAGTGCGCATTAAAGATTTGGTCAGATTATAACTGACTTGCTTGTCCATATTGCAACTTGCATCCCGTGCAAATTGTGTATTTGTAATATTTATATATTGGAGGCGGGGGGCAATGGTGTTGGCAGGCAGAAATGTACAGAAATATGACTTAGTTCGTCAAAATTCGTAAATGGAAGTTCGTTTATGAAATGCCAGCTTTTCATGCTGCAATGGCATAGTTACTAAGCCTGCAACATTTCCACTCTGTTATATATAATAACTACATAATAAAAAGGAAGTAAAGTTTTTAAATGCTAAAGTGCGTAGTGCAAGAGGTGGAGCACTACCAGTAGAGAAAATAAAAAAAATATCACTTGCAGTTGTGCAGTTGTTGCGGTTGCAGTTGCAGGAGCAACAAATTTTCACATATATTCAAAGTTCCAACAAGTCTCATACTGTGTAGCATAAAGTTCCAGCTAACATTAACATGCAAAAGCATACATGGTAAACTTACATTTAGCATAACACAAGGTCACTCAATTAGTAACTATTGCTTACTGTTATTAACAGAGTACGGTATCTCTTGTTGGCTAAATAGGAACATGAAAATATATTGTGTATAGAGCACTAATTGCCACGTGACATTGTTGCACTTGAGCTTGCTGGCAATGTATACAGAAATTTATGTATGTAGAATTTTTTTGCTGTTTGCAGCGAATTTATTTATCAAAACAAAACCAAAAGTGCGTTTCTACTCTTACTTTGTATGTGTTGGTGTATTTTGTGTATTGAGAGAAACACGTGCCGGGTTTTTAACAGTGATTTAACATGCACATATGCTTTTACATTTATGTAGTTTACTGAGCTATTAACTGATTTTGCTTTAAATTGTCAATACGAATTAAGTGCCACAAATACCAAAAGTTATACTCAACGATTTAAGTAAATAGATAGGTTGGATATGTGAAATAAAAAAAAAGTGTTTTTAATAAATTTATTGTGTTATTATTCTACACATACTCTGTTAAGTTGCACTGATATTATATGCAAAGAAATAAACAAGTATTTTTACGATTTTTTATTCTGTCATACATTAGCTTATTATCTGCATATACTTTGTATATGTAATATAGTTGATTTATAAGTCTTATATTAACCTATTAATTTCCTACAGTCTGTTTATGCCAAAATTGTGACTGTGAAAACACAAAAATTTCAAGTAAAGATACAGAGAGATATCTATAAGTCAGAGATATCAAATATAGATAGAGAAAGATATCTATAATACTTTAAAGACCACCATACTTATACTCTGTTTCTGATAAAACAGTGAAATATACTAATTACTTACTTAACTAAATGTCCACAACAATCCGTTACCGAGTTTCGGACTAACGCAGCATTTCTCTCCACTCCAGGTTTACCAGTTCACCAAGTACGATTAGTGCTTCCTCAATCTGATAACTATACCGAAGACACGATCTACCTTTACACTTTCCTCCTTCAAGCACCGTTTTAAATTGCTTTTTCGCTGGAGTGTCTTCATCCATTTTTACGACATGATCAAGCCACTGAAGACGCTGTATATTATTTCGCTGAACGACATACCTACATCAATGTTGTAAAAAAGCTTATGCAGCTCATGGTTCATTCGGCAGCGGTAGACGTCGCTAACTACTAGAGAACCAAATATCTAAAAAAGAATTTCTGTTTGGAAGCCCTTTAGTGCTGTTTTACCAATCTGTAATAACGATCATGCTTTACAGATTGGTAAGCCTAAATAGGTTGAGCGTACTATAGAGCGCAAGTTTTTTCTGTCGAGCGAGAGGTATACAACCCAATTGCATTCTAACCTCATAGTAGCAACTATTGGCTATGGTGGTTTGATCTCTGGGATGACTTCGTTATTTGTTGTCTGATCTCTTTTCATACCCTTCACAAGTTTTAATCTCTTAAAACCTTCTTATGTTATGTCTGTGTTTTCTCCATTCTTATTAATGTGGTGAGTAAGAACCTGAAATTTTGTGATATTCACTGCATTATCTTAACACTCATGAATGAAAACTTTGCTGATGTAGAGTTAGTCTATAAAGGTCATTTGTCCAACTGTCTTACACAGTTTATCTGAATCCAATTTCATTATTTTTTTATTTCGTTTTAAGTTACAAAATCCTTTTATCACTTGCCAAAAATCAGAATAGAAGAACATCGAAACGACAGAGAAAGAAATCAAAGCAAAATCCAAAAATAAACTTAAAAATAAAACATTTTGAAAGTTAAATGTGTGTGGAACCACACACACACATAAACCACGTTAAGTGCTTTTAGTGAACATCACAATAGGAAGTTTTTTATTGCTTAAAATTGTACACAGCTGATAATTGCACGCGTTGCAGCCACCTATACACACACATACATGCATGCGGGCTTTTAACATAATGAACAGATAATTAAGCGGTTGGCTTTGTGGGAGTCAAAAGCGAGGAAAACTACAAAAATGAGAGTAGATTTGTGGATATGCACAGCTGTTAGCATATTAACAGTACACTGATAAATAACAGTTTGTGTGTATACGTATGAATCTAGAAACATATGTGCTTTATGTAACTGTTAAATCATTTGGTTGCTGTCTATTTCCAAAAGAAAGCAAGCTAACAAATTTGCCGGCTTGCATTTGTGTTAGTGTAAAATTTTACGCTCTCTACTTTGAGCGACATAAGATATAGCATGTAACATTTCACAATTTGTGCTGACGCTGTTAAGTGTTAATAAAAGCTGAGCAATGTTGTTGCAGTATTAAGAATGGCAGTATGTAAGTATAAGCAGCGCAGTCGCTGACGAATGTGCCGAATGTACTATTTTAAATAGGTAGGAAATGCACAATACCGACGCAGCGCACAACATGATAAAGTAGTAGTAGTATAAGTTAAAATAGAAAATAGTAAATTCAGCTTTATTAAGCTGCACTGCCTATGTTAACGCTTTACCACTGCTACTGTTAACGTCGCTGTCACTGTTGTCATAAGGAAAAAGGGGTTATTGGGATTTAGCCGACATCCCGCTCATTTTGTGCATTATGCAAGTACATGGCGGCACAACTACAACACAACTTGTGTTGGCAACCAACATTATTGTCGGCTTGTTTCTAGTGCATGACAACAAATACAAGATTAACCATAAAAATAAAATGGTTAAGTTCAAAAACGTTGAGGCAAAAATAACAAAAAAAAATGTTGGGAATATGAGGAAAATTTTTCAAATGCAAAAACAAAAACAAAAACAAAACCAAAGAAAAAAGTTGAAATGCACAGGAGCAGCAACATGCCATGAAAATCAAACTAAACTGAAACTGCAACTGAAAAGGAAAATTCACAACGCAGTTTAGTCCTGTGCATATAGGAAGGTTTCCAGAAATCAGTTGTACGTGAACGTTCCTTTAGTAAGGACGCAACTGAACACATTAAATAAGTTGAAATTATTAAGTGATGTAGTCAATTTTAAAATAGTGAGTTAATTTTTGAAAAACCGCAACAATTAAATTTTTCACTAACTTTCTAGTGTTAAAATAATACGAATAAAATTCTCAATTTTGTTATAAAATTTTAATTTAAAACTTTTAAAATGAATTTGTTGTTGAAATCTTAAATATTTGAAATTATAACGTATAAAACTGACATTAAGTGCATTATTTAATATTTTAATCAAGTGCAGTGCTGCGTTGTACAAAAATTTTGTGCTGAATTTTAACTTAAATTATTTAGGATTATTTTTTTATTTCATATTAATATACCTAATTTTAGTATTATATTGTTTTTTATCTTAATTTAATATGAAAATGCATTTCTGTTTTGAACCGGAAGGCGCCTTTTACTGCTTTAGACCGCTTGTCTGCCGGTGCCTTTGCTTTTCTGTTAAACTTTACATTACCACAAAATGTAACTGTTATGTTGTAATATTAGTTTCTATAAATAAAACGTTGCCACTTCAACGAGCATTGTGGTCAGTAGTGCAAAAAAAAATGCATTCAAAGTTGTATTACACTTTGATTTGAGTTTTCTTTTATATATATATATTTTCAAAAAAAAGTTGCAAATTTCTGAATATATTTTATATTATATTGAAATTATTTTTAAAATATTAAAAGATAAAAATTGCTTTGTGGAAACAAGTCTTTGGAAGTTGAATTAAAAAATAATACTCTTCTTAATAAAATTCCTAAATTCTTTTCATAAAAATTACTTTAATTAAATAAATTAAATTCTTCTTTTAAAGAAACTTTGTCTAGTTCAAGAAATATTTCACAATGATCATTCCAAGATAAATACATTTATATATTTAAAGTATATATTTGATTTTTTACCAAAATTTAAAATTAAACTTATGGTTATATTTTAATTTAACAAAATCTAATACTAAAAATTATTATTACTGTTTTGTTAAAAATAGAAAAAAAATTGTTTTACACTGTTATTTATATTAACAATTATATTATATTATTAATATATACATTAAGACCGAAAAGTTTTCGGAAATTCTCATTTAAAATTCGCGCGCTGTATATTTTTCGATATTTTAAGTTTATGTAGTTTGGCAGCAATTAGGGACAATTACTATGCCAAAAATGAGCGCGATCTGTCAGACAGTTCGTTTACGGCAGCTGTTGAAACCAGTTCACCTCAGTAGTGCGTTGCGAAAAAACAATGGAAAAAAATATTGAACAAAGAGTTTGCATCAAATTT
>NC_051847.1:212719304-212735854 GCF_002237135.1 Teleopsis dalmanni
TGGAGAGTATAAATCGTTTATTGATACAGAAATGCTCTTAATACTCGGTCAAATGGATGCACCAACAGAAATATTTGATCACGTATATTTGGGTTCTGAATGGAATGCTAGCAATCTGGAGGAGTTACAAAAAAATGGGTATATCATGCAATATATGATTTCAATATGAGTGTATATGTGTTTATCTATGTTTTTAGTGTACGACATATTTTGAATGTAACACGCGAAATTGATAACTTTTTTCCTGGCATATTTGATTATTTTAATGTCCGGGTTTATGATGATGAAAAAACAAATTTATTAAAACATTGGGATAATACCTACCGTTATATATCACGTGCCAAATCGGAAGGTTCCAAAGTGTTGGTTCATTGTAAGATGGGTGTGAGTCGTTCTGCTTCTGTGGTTATTGCTTACGCCATGAAAGCGTATAATTGGGAGTTTGAACATGCTTTACAACATGTTAAAGAACGTCGTAGTTGTATAAAACCAAACAAGAATTTTTTAAATCAATTAGAGACGTACCGTGGTATGTTGGACGCCATGAAAAACAAAGAAAAATTGCAACGCAGCAAAAGTGAAACAAATCTAAAAAGCACAAAAGATGCACGTTTACTCCCTGGTAGTGAACCTACACCGTTGATACAAGCTCTTAATCAATCGAAGTCAAAGTCAGCTGGGCATGGTGTTAGTGTTGAGGTTGGTGATTGTGAAACTACCGAGGCCAACGAAGTAAATTTGAATTGCGAAAGGATAGCTTATGTTAAAACCCGCCTGCTTTTACGTCGTTCAAATAGCATATCGCCAAAAAGTAGCATACAAAGTCATAATGTTATAGTTATGAAACAGCAAAGTCAGTCGCTAGAAAACTTAACCCCAGAACGAAGCATTGCGGATGAGCCGAAAAATGTGCGTTTTCCGGGAAGCAATGGTGAAAACTATAGCGTTACACAAAATCAAGTATTACATATACAAAAGAAATCGGTAACTATACCTACTAGTGGAGATACAGCACTACCACCAAATTCAGTTCGTACCATTGTTCATGATTTAGAAGCAGTTAAGGATAGACGTAAAACTGTAGACGATCGCAAAGTATTAAATTTGCAATTTGGACGCTCCGTTTCGCATGACGCCGCAACGCGAACGGAAGAGAATTTAAGTAATAACACAGCGCAAGAATCTGCACACACAAATATTACAAAAAGTCCTGTGTGGACATCATCCGCTAAGCTTATAACACAAACGTCGAATTTAAAATTACAGCAATGCGATAAAGAAACGGAAAATATTCATCCTGCATTACGTAAAAACAGTCATGTCAGGAGAAACTCTTCGAGTAGTAATAATGATCCTAGCGCTGATATGTTTTCCTCTCAATTGGATAATGTGTTTGCAAATGAAGAAGAGAAGCGACATAGACGGAAAACCCAATCCTGGGCTGCTACAAGTGGTTCAAGCGGTGGCATAATCCTGGAAAGTAATACATTAATTAATAGTGGTATAGGTATTAAAGCTAAAGGCTCCAACAGCAGTATTGATTCAGCCTCCTCGAGTACTACCTCTACAATATATGAAGGCGTTGTTCGCACACGACCACGTCAACGTGAATTACCATCGCGACATGCATCTTGGGGTTCGGGTGATAATCGCTGTGGCGTGCCCATCCGCAACAGTTCCTGGGGTCCGTATGATACTAATCGCAATACCTTCCAATATGGTGGCACAGCGAATTCTGCCATATTCGAGGGACAAATACATGAACTGAACATGAGTAATAAGACTGTCAACTACAAGGCTACGAATGAACGCCAACAAAACCAACACAGCCACATAGGCACCGTAAAACGGACAAAACAAAAACTAGAGGAATGCACCGTGCAAAAAAAACTTTGCCAAGAAAATGGAGAAAGTGAAAGTGATAGAGTAAGTGAAGAAGCCTTGTCAAGTCCTGTAAATACTACCTCAGTTATAAGTTCGCAAAAGAAAGGCTCGAATTTATATCGCAGCGCCTCAGCAGCTGGTGGTACAGCAAGAACACGTTTTCCACACCGATGTAATAGCGAAGAAATAGTGCCGACTGTAACAGCAGTAGTATTGACGCAAGCTACAACACGCCGTAGCGATGGTAACAAGCCAATACAAAGTGAATTGTTTTCTGCTTCAGCCCCCGAGTCATATACAATGTCAGATATTGAAAATAAAAATCTGTTACCGCAGGAAAATGTTGAAGACTCTTCTGAAGTGTTACTACGCACAAATAATTTACAACAAATTGGTGCAACAGCAGAGGATCAACGTATATCAGGCAATGTGCAAATACTCAAAAAAAGTTTTGAAGCTAAAGCGGGCGGTACTGCAACAACTGCAGCAACTCAAGCAAATCTTACGGCCAGCTCAAAAAAAGGCCATCAATCACTGCCCTCATCACCAGTAGCTCAACACGTAGACCATAGCGGTAATATAAGAACAACAGTAACAATTTCCGTTGCAACAACAACTACGACAACAGCCATAAGTAATGTAGAAGAGACAACAACAGCGGTTCCTACAAAAAATACATCATCCAATTCCTCAAATTCGTCATCATCATCTAGTGTAAGTGACACAAATGAACGCAATGTAAAAGGCTTGGTACATAAATATCAAACGACTACTCCTAGCACAGCAGCTTCCAGCGCATCAAATACACCAGCAATAACAACAGTAGTAGTAAATACATTTAGTAGCACAAAACCACGTCCACGATCCTATTATGAAAATCCTCATTCCCACAGATCGATAATGGGTAAACCACACGATTACAGCGACAGTAGACCACCGCCAGCACCTGCCAAATCAACAGGTTCAACAGCCACTAGCCATATCATGACAGAAAGCATTTTAGCACAACAACATCAACAACAGCAGCGACGACTGCAACATGGCAAAACACATCCACTCGCTAGGCTAAGTTTACCAAAGCAAAGCTTTAATGCAGCCGCTTATAATACGATGTAAACTGTCGTGTTAACGTATATTGTTACCGTAATTGTTATATGCGCGTCCATTATTGCCTACATTAAACATATTTTCGAATATATTCTGTTAGTCAAACAGTAAAATAAGTCAAACAGCCATAGAAACGCACCTAATACATAAATAAATGTAAAATATGTTCGATGCATGTTCGATGTGTCCATTTAAAATAATCATACACATATATCTTTATATACTTATAATAATATATATGCATGCTAGTATATATATATATATATATATCTATATATATGTATATATTTTATAAACATGTAAATGTGTATTTGTTATATACATATATAAATGTGTTCTATATATATATATATCTAGTATGTTTATATATATATGTAGTATATATACTATAGGCACTTTTTCACTTACACATCTGAATACACATATATTTATACATACATTACATACGTACATATATTTATCCATATACTCATATTAGCGCACATAAACACTTAGTTCGATCATGCCAATATCCTTGTTACTCGTTAGGTTAATCAGTTTTATATATGTATTTTCGGTGATTTATTTCTTAGTTTGTGCATTAGAATTTTGTTGTTGTTATTTGTCAGTAACCTGTATTCTATTTTCGTACTTGATTTATATAATTTTATAAATATTATTTTAAACAATTACGTTTGGAAAATTAGAATCAAACTGATATGTATATAGATATATATGAGTGAAATTTTCAAATAAATTAGTTTTGAACAGTTAATTGGTTGCTAAAAAGTAAATAATTTGGTTAAATTGGTTAAAAATATAAATTGGCATATTTTAAATATTATTCAATAGCGTGTTTTTTTTTTCAAATACAAATATACATATTCGTAAAAAACACTTTATATTTTATATAAATATTTATTTATATAAGTATGCTGTTTTAAGTTATAGCCTTAAAACACACAAACTTCATATGCTGTTATATACACAATGTATATAATGCATTACTTTATTGCCTTTTTCATGTTTATAGAAATAATCGTATGCTTAGATATTTATATACTAGGACACTTCTAGAAGTTTAAGAAGTAAACTTTTTTAAAGAAAAAAATATATAAGAAATATTTTCTTTAGTACTCACTTTTAAACTTTTAGTACATGCCTCGTTATTACCGCATTTTTCTCCAAATTCATTGCATTTTACAATTCTTGCTTTTTTACGGTTGAACACAGTTGTTAAAAAATATTAAAATTAAACATTTTAGAGATTAAAAAATTAAAATTTAACTGCCATCGCTGCATAGCTAATGACTACCCCGCACCTGCTTCATTATTTTTCTATAATTAAATACAGTGTCATTTTGTTATTTATAAACAATTTACATTTTATTAAATTCAATATAATCCATACTTATATATTTGTTGTTAATTGTTTTTTTTTTATTTTAAAAACTATTTGACTGTACTTTGTTTTATAACATTAATTAAAATTCTGTAATAGTTTGTTTATTATGTAAAAAATATTACGTAATTATTAGTTTTTATGTTTTTGAATATATATACATTGTATATCTTTATTATTATTATTTAATATGCATATTTTGTTGTACATAATTGTTCTCAGTGATTACTTGTTTTCGACTAAAAATCATTTTCATTTTATAAATGAATGTTTTGACTATTTAAAAATTACTATATATATGAAAAAAATAATGTTTTCTTGTTTAATGATTCATTTAACATTTAGATATTTCATGCACACACATTTTGTAACTAACAAAATTAATTTTGTATATTTTTTTAACTATAATTTTTATAAATATATAAAATTTTGCAGCCTTTTCCGCATGATACGCAAGGTTACATATTCATTCAACAACAACAACAACACTTCCTCCACAAATAACAACAATAACACAAAATAATATATATTTTTAAGATAGATAAAAATTAATGCGCATATGCAATACAAATTAAATATATTAAATTACAAATAACAACTTAAATTAACAAAAATATGAGCCGAGTTAATTTTGCTATTGCTATTTTGCCACTACTTAATAAACTTCACCAACAACAACTACAAATATGGAACTACTGTTTTTTATATATAAAAAAAGAACAACTAAAAATGATATATAAAAGTAAAGTGCATGCGCTTTAATTTTAATTTAATAAATAATTAAATATATATATATATAAAAGTAATGTTTTTTAGTTTATTAAAAATTATTTATTTTTAATATAATTTTTTTTATTCATAGTTTTATTTTTATATAATATAAACTTAAATTATAATAATTATTAATTATATTGCTTATATAATTAATTATAATTGAAAAGAAATTCAATATAAAAAACAAAAACATTTATTTGTATCGCTTTTACCATTGTATTGTATTATTTATATTTGTAAGAATATGTAAAACTATATTTGAATAATGCAAATTTAGCAACAAACAACAACAACAAAATGAAAACAAAAATAACAAATAATTTTTTGTAAATATTGTAAGATTTTTTCTATTTTTATGTTTGTATTGTATTTTAAAAAATATTAAAAATTCATACAGAAAAATATTGAAAAACATTAAAATTATTTTGCACTTGTATAATTAGTGAAAAGATTGTTTAGCTTAGGTCTAATAAGCCGAGAAATATGAAGATACAATATTGTTGCGAAGATACAAATCGATTTAAGTTAACTGAGATAATTTTGAAATATGTCAGTTAGCTAGTAAATAAGTTTTTAAATGTAGTTGGTTAATTTTAAGAGAATAAGGAAGTTGGTTATTTTAAGCAATAAAGTTGTGTGTGTTTCAGAAGATAAATTACGGTTATAATTAATACAAGTTTAATATTATTCACTTATCAGAATCCAGTGTTATCGAACGAAGCGTTTGAATAAACGTAACATTGGTGTCAGAAGTGGGATTCTGATAAATAAAATGGTTAAGCTTGGACAGTTAACCGTAGTGCAATTAAAGCGGCAACTGGAGAAGCTGGGGCTTAGCACAGGTGGTGTTAAGACGGAGTTGCAAGTAAGGCTGCGTGAGGCTTTGGAGGCGAGCGGTATAAATGCGGAAATGGAAGAATTCCCTGAAGAGATAATTGTAGCGGGAGAAGTTAAACAGGTGAGTAATAGTGAAATGATGGAGCTTATGATGAAGATGATGCAGCAGATGAAGGAACATGCAGAGCAGACTTCCACTGAGCTTAAGAAAAACGCAGAGCAGACTTCCACTGAGCTTAAGAAAAACGCAGAGCAGATTTTCTGTGAGTTCAAAGATTTAAAACAAGAGTTGTGGCAACTTGCCGGGATAACAGCAGAGGCGCAAGAAAAGTTGTCGAAAAGGGTTGATGAAACAAACCAGAATATTCAAGTGTTTAATGAGGTGTACCAGTTAGAAAATCGATTGGATGATTTGTCGTCGAATCGTCATTCGTTAGCGAGTGTTCGCCAGACTGGGGAAGTAAAATTAAAACCACCGGTGTTTGGTGGAACCGCGATGTTTGAAGTTTTCCAGTTACAGTTCAAGACTACTGCTGTTGCAAATCGTTGGGGTGAAGATGAGAAAACGGCAGCGCTGATTGTGGCATTAAAGGGCAGCGCGGCAGAGGTGCTACAACAGATTCCTGATAAGGCACGTAGGAATTACCATGAGTTAATTGGCTTATTAAAGCGTAGGTATGGCAACAATTTTATGTCACCGCTACGCAGAGTAGAACTGAAGGCAAGAGTAGAACGGGTTGGCGAGAGTCTTCAGGAATATTCCGCGGATATCGAACGTTTATGCAATTTAGCGTATATTGGCAGTTCTAGTGACTTCATTAAAAAAAATAAAATTGATGTTTTTATTGATGGCATACGTGATCCAGAAACCAGACGGCAGGTGGTAATGTTTCCAAAGCTAACTTACGCTGAAACAGTTGGCAGTGCGTTAACGTACGAGGCTGCCGGTATAATGTGTTGCTTTACAGCAAAAGTACGGATAATGGAAACTGGAGTGGCAGGAAGAAAGACAAGAAGGAAGGCAAAAGAAAAGACAAAAATGAAGGCAGGAAGAAAGACAAAAAAGAAGACAGGAAAGGAGGTAAAAAGAAATAGAGGAAAGAGAAGAAAAGAAAGAAGTATAAGAGAGAAAACAAGAAATAAGATAAGGGGGAGAAGAAGACTGATTCAAATAATGAATAGGGAAAAAAGAAACAGAAAAAAGAGAAGAAAGAAAAGGAGGAAAGACTATTTCGGTTTACATAGTTATGATTTTGTGTTAATGGTTGAGTAACTTGTCTCTGCAAACTCCTTCGGAAGATTTCTATTTGCTTCAACTGGTTTGGAACTGTTTTTGTTTTTATTAACATCTTTTCCTGCTGAGGCATTCCTATCGTTTGTACTATTTGCATTTTCAAGAAGAACAAATTTCTGGCTTGCTCTTAAGAATTGTTCACTTGTTAAGGGGCAATCATTATTTTGAAATATTGTATCTCCTCCATATTGTCTATCCTTAGGAGACACAGACGTTCCATCACCTTTATATTTTAATGTTATACTTTCGGGTTTAGTGGCATTGCCAGATATCGAACTTTCAATCATTTTCACTTGTTTATTAAATGATTATGTATTAAATATCTAGTATACGTCAGGCCAACAATTCTTGTTACAAAACTCGTGTTTTTGGATCCCAATTAGAAGTTTATGTCCCAACGAGAAATTGTTGTTAAGCGTGAATTACGATTTATTATATATAGGAAAACGTGATGGTTGCATTCCGAATGTTATCTTCGGGCTCTATATTCTTGTACACCTTGTCAATGGCACGTTAGCAAATATCTTATTTCCTTATATACTTCTTGATACCCTAAATATTAAAAAATTTTGTTGAAGAAAGTTCGAAACATGTTTTGAAGCAAATAGAAATCTTCCGAAGGAGTTTGCAGAGACAAGTTACTCAACCATTAACACAAAATCATAACTATGTAAACCGAAATAGTCTTTCCTCCTTTTCTTTCTTCTCTTTTTTCTGTTTCTTTTTTCCCTATTCATTATTTGAATCAGTCTTCTTCTCCCCCTTATCTTATTTCTTGTTTTCTCTCTTATACTTCTTTCTTTTCTTCTCTTTCCTCTATTTCTTTTTACCTCCTTTCCTGTCTTCTTTTTTGTCTTTCTTCCTGCCTTCATTTTTGTCTTTTCTTTTGCCTTCCTTCTTGTCTTTCTTCCTCCACAGGTGCTTTTGTTTCCGTAACTCCCGACCTTCCACCGCAATCAGTAACCACTGCAACTTCCTGAATCAGTTGAAATTAACATCTGCTTGGGCGAGCAACAATCCCCATATGTTATATATGTTGAGGGTATTTCATTTGAAGTAGATTTTATGATTGCCCATGGAATTACGTTGGACTTAGGACAACGTATCCTACGGAGCGCGGTAATGGAATGTCCATTGAATACTGGCAGTGAGCATTGCGATAGGGTGAGACAGGTTCGATTGAATCGACGACGACGAATACCGGCAAATTCAGAAGCGATTGTATGGGGAACACTAGACGCGAATAAAAGGACGAACAGATGCTGGATTGTAGAAGCCATGGAAAATGTCGGAGTCGATAATATCGTATTTGCACGAACTTTGGTGCATCCGTTCAGGATTAATCAGGAAATCAAATATGATGCGGAGATCGCAAAGGGCTTGTTGATCGCGAAATTGTCTTATAAAGATATACCGTTAAACGTTGATGCTAACCTCACAGATGATAAGAACGTGACAATTGATGTAAATGTCTTGTTTCATGAGGATACCACAGATGACGTATTGGCTACGGGTAGTGAATTTAATGCTGATGTCAGAGATGTCTTGTTCGTTTCGGACATAAGAAATAATGAGAATAAGATGAAAGTAGTTCATTTGGAACGGTTGGCGCGTTGTCATGAAGATATGGTGACACTTGTTCGGGACGAACAAGTTTAGGTGGAGGGCAGTGTTGCGAAGATACAAATCGATTTAAGTTAACTGAGATAATTTTGAAATATGTCAGTTAGCTAGTAAATAAGTTTTTAAATGTAGTTGGTTAATTTTAAGAGAATAAGGAAGTTGGTTATTTTAAGCAATAAAGTTGTGTGTGTTTCAGAAGATAAATTACGGTTATAATTAATACAAGTTTAATATTATTCACTTATCAGAATCCAGTGTTATCGAACGAAGCGTTTGAATAAACGTAACAATATTATAGTATGAAATACAGTAATCCCCCAATTTAACAAAAGATTTCTTGCACACAGCTCATTCATTAAATCGATGAATACATTACACAAAAAAATTTTTATATACACTAATTCTTTATATTTTATTTTTAAAAAATATAGACACTATTTATGCCTGAAAAATCATAATTTTGGTACTCGTACATTATGGTATATAGAAACCTCGCCATTTGTGTATTTATTTTGGATTTTATTTCGAATATAGAATTCCTTCCATATTTTTTTTTTTTGTAGTATTCGTCAAATCATTGAGTCTTTCATATAACGAATTATGGGTTTAATATTCTATTAACGATAGAATTGGACATTTGTTTAATTGGTCATTTGTTATATTAGATGACTACTATATATATAATTTAAAGGCTAACAGCCCTCGCCTTGATGTCTCTAAAGAAGAAATATACCTTTTTGTCCTAACTCTGTTAGTGTCATCCATGTACTAAACAGTTACTTGGCAGATATATATTCATTAACTTTTAATATGTGCTGCAAGTGTAGCTCTATTCTCCGTGAGTTGGACCATCTCATCTGACACCATAATACGCATACTGATTGAAGTTGATCTGATCTAAGCGTTATTTATGAATAAGTATTAGACTTTTTTCATAAGCTACTCATGCAATGTAGAGTAGAGCACATAGATATAGATTGTATTGAATATTAGATTGATAGATTGTATTGAATAAATCTTAAGTCTAAATTATACCTAACATTATGGCATTTAGTGCTATTATGCTACCATTGAGTGAGTAACCACTTATGGAGAACAATCTATTAAAATTAAGAAATCCCAATATCTCAAAGTAAAAATTTTTTAGGACTTGACTCTTTGTCTGGAAAGTTTTAGCCATCGACATAGCCATTTTCTATCGTTTCTTCATTTTAACAACTTCTACAGTAATCACTGTTTGGGCCACCAAATCTGAACACAACTTTGTTGAAAGGAATGTTAAAAGGCAGTGCTGTTTGGCGTGAACTGGGAAGCTTGGTTATCTTTACCTAGTTGAAATGACTCAGAATATCAAAATCAGATTAGAAAGAAACTAATATAGGAAAACATATAAGTGGTGTATTGAAGCTAGTTTACCATTTTTAATAGATTATAACTTACGTACAGATAAATTTGTAGTCTAATTTTCTCGTTCTAAACGGAAACAGTAATGAAACAAAGCTTTTTTTAGTTCAATAATAAAATAACGCAAGCATTACGTACGTTCTATATTATATCATATAAACACTAAGAAATCTAGTAAGTGACCTTACTTCAAATTTATTGAGTTCATGTTTTAAATGGGTACCATGGAATAAATTAATATGCAAATATTATATATAGTTTGAAAATTCAACTGTAAATTATATCAGATGTACTTATATAAAGGTTGTAAATTGATGGTTAATTGAGGGAAATAGTAAATTATGTCGGAATGGCAGCGAATATTGGTATTTAGCAGAATTTCGAGTAATACGGCGTTTACATTGGCCGAAAATGGCTCATTTTGGTCAAAAATCGAAAATGAGTATCGAATGGCTCATTCTTGCATATAAAATTTCAAGCACAAAATGAGCAATTTTCTCACATTCTGTATGAATGACGTTCGAATGCATTCCACATATGTTCCAAATGCAAAGGAATCTATTGAACATACCCTAAATGAAAGCTCTTCATGGCATTTTGACAGTTTGTAAAAGCTGTTTTGACATATTTACAAAAAAAGATAAACAAAAGTTTAGTAGTTTTATTTCAGTTTGAATTGTTACCATGAGAACGAATGAAATACAACGAATGTAAACACTTTCAAATGAGTCATTCAAAATGAGCCATTTTCGGCCAATGTAAACGCCGTATAAGGTATATTAGATAAAAATTAGGTAAATTAGTTATTACCAAAATTTATAAGATGTTAAATAAATAAATTTGAAAACTTTAAAGCAAAAATAATAAATAAGTGCAATAAATAAATAATTATATATCTTCATAAGTACGAAAAATCTCTAGCAAATATCAATTTACTTTACTTAAATTTACTCGAACTCGCACACGGCCGTATAAAGAAAATTTTGGAAATCAGTTATATAGAAGGTACATGTGTACCACATTGAACGATAGTATTTTTACTTGAGTTTAATTACTTTTATTATCTGATTATTATCTGACGTATTTTAAATGTTTTATATAGGCGATTAAAACCTGATCGAACCATATTTATGGCTAATTTATTTATCTCTAACTGAGTAATGATAATTTTGTGGCTTATCTTCACCTAATCCCAAACACCTGCAACAAATATTTGTAAATGAATATTTACAAACATTTTGAAACACATTTTAGTTAAATTATATCAAAATATTTTTTCGCTGTATTTATTTATTTATATTGAGTTTCAAAATATTATTTTGCATTTTGTAGTTCATTTTTCATAGCCTCAACTGTCAACTGTGGATTGTATTTATTTTTCAAACTTTATTAAACGCAGATAACATTTTAGTGCAAAATATTGCGACCTTTGAACCAACTGAACATACCTTGCAAGTCAATGTTGTACTTTTATTTTTAAAGCACACAAAAACTGTTATTGCAAATTCTAAATGTATTAGTTTTTTAATATATAACAAAAGATAAATAAAATCTGCTTAAACATAAATAATATTAAATATTTAAATATTTAAAGTAATAATAAATATTACTAATAAGTGAATATGCACCATATATGTATGTTTCATTGTTTTAAGCTACATAAAACAGTAAACTGATAAATAATCTTTTCTCTTGTCAAATATGCAATATACATACAAATAATAGCAATAATTAATTTATGTTAGATATATTATTGTATTGAAAAAAGTTTCATAAGCTTATGTGTGATTACCTTATATCGCTATTTCGTGTTTGTCACTGTACGGAGCAAAAATTTACGATATGTTAGCAACACTGTTTTTAAGCTCTTCGCACGAAGTGTCAAATTTTTTTACATTCATTATTTTCCTTTTGTGCGAAAAAGGTTTTTTGCTACAAGTTTTCATTTTTCGGGCGAAAAATTTAGCAAATTTTTTGATACATTTTGTACTATATTTAAGTTGAAATATCAGTTATAAGCGCAAATGTATTAAATGTGAAGTGTTAAATATCTTAATAGAAATAATTGGTGTGCTAAAAATTGTGAGAGAATTTTTTTTTAGGAAAGTACGTGGCATTAATTTTATTAGATATCTTTCTATTTGTATTGGCTTATATCATTTTAAAATAATTTCTCTGTTTTGTGATGTGTTTGCATTTATATTCCCAGAAATTTATTCCGTTTTGATAGAGCGAGTTCATCCAATCAACTAACGTATTGCAATCATGAGTGAAAACAATGCGAAGGCAACACCCGAGAAAAAAGATCCTGAAATGAAAGGTTGGTTGCTTAAATGGACTAATTATATTAAAGGTTACCAAAGACGCTGGTTCGTCCTCTCAAATGGTGTGTTAAGTTATTATCGCAATCAGGCCGAAATAAATCATACTTGTCGTGGCACAATTTCATTGCATGGTGCACTTATACACACGGTCGATTCGTGTACATTCGCCATATCGAACGGTGGCACACAAACTTTTCACATAAAAGCTGGTAACGAGGTTGAGCGCCAATCTTGGGTTACAGCGCTTGAATTGGCCAAAGCGAAAGCTATACGTGCGATGGAGAGCGAGGAGGAGGAAGAAGAAGAGACCGCGCAAGTGGTGCCAAGTGAGGAACTAAATACAGTGGTGCGTGATCTAACGGAACGCTTAGAAAATTTACGTACTTGTTATGATCTTATTACTAAACATGGTGTTGCATTGCAGCGCGCCCTCAGTGAATTGGAAACCAACGATCAGGAACAACTATCTAGCCGTACGAAAATCGTTAACGAGCGTGCAACATTATTTCGCATAACATCGAATGCAATGATAAATGCTTGTAACGATTATCTATCAACAGCGGAAACGCAAGGACATAAATGGTCGAAAATGCTGCTGCACGAACGTGAGCAACGACAACGTCTGGAAGATATGGTAGAACAGCTAGCAAAACAACACACGCAGCTAGAGCATGCTGCACAATTAAACGTCCAACAAAACAAAATCATGCCTAGACATGGTAATTCAATTATGACAGTAACGTCAGATGATGAGAACGAGTTTTTCGATGCCGAGGAAAATATGTGCTTTGGTGATGAATTATTGCAAGAGACTGTTGAGGAAGAACCATCTACGAGCAACAGAGATACTGTTGATCGAAGCTCAGTTAACATACCAGAACCGATAACACTAACACCGACAAATAGTATAGTTTTAAGAAAACGTAGAACACGCATACCAGACAAACCAAATTATCCATTAAATTTGTGGTCTTTTATGAAGAATTGTATTGGCAAGGAGTTGTCAAAAATACCTATGCCAGTTAATTTTAATGAGCCTCTTTCAATGCTACAACGACTCGGCGAAGATTATGAATACGCATACTTATTAGATAAGGCGGCACAAACAAACGACAAGTGCGAGCAATTGAGTTATATTGCCGCATTTGCAATTACCAGTTATTCAACAACACGTACAAGTAAGCCCTTCAATCCGCTTCTAGGAGAAACATACGAATGCGATCGCACAGATGATCTCGGCTGGCGCATGATAGCAGAACAAGTATCTCATCATCCACCAATGGCAGCTGTGCATTGTGAAGGCCGTGGATGGAAATGCTGGCAGGAATTTACTATGACAAGTAAATTTCGCGGAAAATATTTACAGGTAAGCAATCTGTTTAATATATAGATTTTGTATAAATATTGTTTAAGGAAAAATATGTTTTTTAACTGAAAAATATTCAATATAACACAAATGAAAGCAATATTTTCATATATATACTTTTATATATATGAAAATTCCCCGTTCATGCAAACGAACCATTAAATTACCTTAGATTAAATGAGCCAAATTGCTGCTAACATATATAGTACTGCGTGTCAAGCTGTATCTTGAAATAGGGTTTGAGAGGTTTTAAGTTTTTCATGTATAAAACTATAAAATGGTGTATAAAAATTCTTTAAAAGATAACACACAAATTAAACACTTATTCATGGGTTCTCATGGGTGAAATAGGAAATGCATGAGTTTGGGTGGAGGCAATTGAAACTATCCTGGGTAGTTAAAGGTAAAGCAATTTTCCACAAAAGTAGAGAAACCGTAGACAGTTAGGGCTCAAAGCCATAAACATGAATCACTTCCAACCAGGACTATACTATCAGCAATAACAAAAATAGTTCACTTACAGTAATAGTGAATAGAATTATTGTACAGCAATAGAATTACTGTACTACAAAGAGCCAGAAAGAATCTAGTACATATTCTTATTTTTACATATTCTATTACTATTCTTTTTTTCTATTCTATTACATATTTACATACATATTCTTTATTTTTTCCTAATTATTCTTTGCAAATATTCTTTTCTTTGTGAGCAAATATAAAAAAAAATTACATATTGTAAGTCAAATATACTTCACAACTCCCAAATTGAATTATATATATGCATTAGATATTTGACTAGTACATCTGTACTCAATCAGCATTAATATTAGGGCTCTCTTTGCTTATTATTGCAACGCAACCCTACAATGGCAAATCAATTATTTTTAAATATTTTTTTTAAATTTTTATTAAATAATATGGTTGTTTGATCTTATCAATTTGTGCTTTAAATTTGTGTGCAAACTATATGGAAAGCGTAAGATTTTTTATATAGGTCTGCAGATACTTTTACTAACACGCGTATGTCTACACTACTATATGTATATATACACAAAGGTACATAATAAAATATATAAATTTGTGCTAATAACTTTTAGTAACTAAGTTCAAAATTTTGCTGTGACTAATTTGCTTACTGAATATTGCGAAATGTTCTGCAGTTAGAACATTTATTTTTTGTTTTTTTGTTTTTGGGTGCTGAACCAATTTATTATCACGTAGGGATTGCAGGATTTCTATTCACTTCCCCTTCTCCTTATATAGTATGTCTATGTTAGCATGTGTGTTCGATATAATTATATTAGCGACACTTAAAATTCCTAAGTCACGCGATTCTGTCAAAGGTTGTAGTTATTAATTGAGTTTGTAGATTTCATTGAAAATAGCCTTGCGTTTATTGATGGCGGCAAAGTTATGCCTAACTCTGACCCTCTAACCCTTTACCCTTCACATGTTTGCTTGCATTCAAATTTTGGGCAGAACAATACTTCACTACGAATATTTTCATATATTTTAAAAGGCTTGACCATGATTAGGCTCAAATATATAAATAAATAAGGATATCAAGAATATGAGGATTTCAAGATGATTTTGATATTCGTATGTAATGTTTATACTAATACATTCCAGTAGACATAATTATATTTTCCTTCTAACACCATCATTCAACTTCGAAAGTTGAATAACAAACTTATCCTCAATAACACTTACAAACTTATGGTTTGAATTCTTAATCGACAAAAATTTTTATCTCAGAATATTGTTTAAGTAATATTTAAGTATATACGGGGTTAATGTATATATCTTTTATAATAAAATTATTTAATTATCAAATATGTTTTCGAATACATCTCTTCTGAAATTGACTTCAAAATATAGAAATAGAATTTTCTACATATACATATGTATGTGTATATGGACTAGACTTTTAGTATTTGTGTGATAACAGTTATAAATATGGATCCAAAACAAAAATAATTATCATTTAGCAAAAAAACAAAAAAAAAAACTAGCCACTTTTACTTGGAAAATAATTTCACGATCGGATTTTTTCTAGAAATATCTATCCTATGATGGGTTTGTTGATTTAGCAGCCCTGCTAGAAGATTGACTAAGATTTCTTCTTATAATGAATCTTGTCGCAGTTGTCAATAAGAAGAAAGTGCTTAACAACATCTTTGTCACTTTTCACTGCATTTCATTTAGCGTCTAACATTAAACAACATATATTTCCGGATAGATAATCTGATTTTGATAGATATCAAAATAAACGATATCCTTAAAATCGATTTTATGGTATATATCTTCTATTTAGTACTGGTAAGTAATTCTAAGTTCGATTTTTAATGATTATGTGTTAAAAACTGTAAGATTAACTAAACCTTGGAATAGCAGCGATAGCTAAGGCTTTTATAAGTTCCAAACCAATTTTTGTCGTTAGCTCTACAGGATTCCTCCTTAGTTGTTTCAATACCTTTGTAGACTTTGTCCATAAAATAAGGCAGTCTGAAATGGAAACTTGCACAAACATGAAAAGCTTTATAACAAAACCTGACA
>NC_051847.1:212735954-212759418 GCF_002237135.1 Teleopsis dalmanni
AATTTGCATTAAAAAGATTTACCATATGCTAAAAAATAGAAGCTGCTACACGTTTCTTTTATGAATTTATATAATTTGCATCATTACTTGATTTATGCGTGTACCAGAATATATTATGTTATTGGCGGCATTTTTAGTTTATACCAGATTAACGAAAAAGTCTCCGTTTCGGGGTTTTACTTTGGCCGCACTCTTTTAGGGACGTGTACCAAATAGAACTGTCATCCAAGGCATCATTTGCTTAGTTTAAGCTTTGCTATTCTAGAATATTGATATGATGAAAATTTAATAGTGATTTTAGCTTCAAATTTATGCATCTGAGTCTGCAACAGTTGTGTTAAAGCTTAGATATCATGCATTAGATATCTATGCATGCACAGCTAAAAATATTGCTACTTATAATGAAAGTGTCAAAAAAAATTCAAAATTTTGTTTCTCATGTTGATCCGTACTTGGACTTGTCTTACGATATAGTATGGCATATTTTGTATTAAGATTTGTACTTTCAAACTTATAAAATTCAATTAACGTAACATAAGAACTGAAGCTAGCTAACCATTAATCAGCTATTGTTAGGTGGTTCAATAATAGTTTTTGGATAACGCAGACTCACTATTTAAACCAAATAGTCAGATCTGGAGCAATAAATTTCCACAAAGAACCGTAGTCTATTACAATGATTAAAAGTCACTGTGTAATATGGCTTTTGTTCTAGAGGTGATAGAGGGCTGAATTTTTTGGAAATAATGAAGGTGTGATCCACTATCCACTATTCCGATTGCTACCACCATATGATTATCAAATCATTTTGATGTAAAAGTGAAGATCTGGGAGGACTGAACTGTTTGGAAATAATGAAGGTGTGACACAGATCCACTATTCCGATTGCTACCACCATATGATTATCAAATCATTTTGATGTAAAAGTGAAGATCTGGATTTAGATGATTTGTACTGCTATGAGAATGATACCACAGCTTTATAATATATACTCTCTTGGATTTGTTGTGAGGACCGAACTGTTTGGAAATAATGAAGGTGTGATATAGATCCATTATTCCAATTGCTACCACCATATGATAACCAAATCCTTTTCATGTAAAAGTGAAGATCTGAATTTGGATGATTTGTTTTGCTATCAGAAGGATACCACTATCTACATAATACATTAAGACCGAAAAGTTTTCGGAAATTCTCATTTAAAATTCGCGCGCTGTATATTTTTCGATATTTTAAGTTTATGTAGTTTGGCAGCAATTAAGGACAATTAATATGACAAAAATGAGCGCGATCTGTCAGACAGTTCGTTTACGGCAGCTGTTGAAACCAGTTCACCTCAGTAGTGCGTTGCGAAAAAAACAATGGAAAAAAATATTGAACAAAGGGTTTGCATCAAATTTTGTGTTTCGAACGAAATTTCGTGTGCAGAATCGTTGCGAATGCTACAAAAGGCTTATGGGGAATCAGTTTTATCGAAACCTCAAGTTTATGAGTGGTACAAAGCCTTTCAGGACGGTCGTACGACCGTCGAAGACATTTCGCAACGCACTACTGAGGTGAACTGGTTTCAACAGCTGCCGTAAACGAACTGTCTGACAGATCGCGCTCATTTTTGGCATAGTAATTAAGGACAGTGCTGCCAAACTACATAAACTTAAAATATCGAAAAATATACAGCGCGCGAATTTTAAATGAGAATTTCCGAAAACTTTTCAGTCTTAATGTATGTACTGTGTGATATGTAGACTGTGTAATTTTGCGGACGTGTGGTTTCATGTTTGAATGGCATGAATAGCATTCGAATTGTCAACACTGGACACTTTTATGTGAAGTTATGCAAAGAATTGTGTTTATGCGGACAATGCTCTAACTCTCGATAGAAGTTAGTTTATTACCAATATATCATCGAAAATTTTCTTATTAGAAAATTATTAGAATGATGCTGTATCTTACATCTAATGGCAAAACTTTTATTGAAGTAAAAAGTTAATCGAAATTCCAGTAGCAATACCTGCGAGCAGATAAAATCGATTGCTCAGTTTATTATTTATATTTAAATTCCCCTTGTTCGTAATAGAAACGTGTCTATGTTTATTTAGTTTTTTAGTTTGTTTTATTTATAAACTAAAATTAGCTCAAGTAAATTTTTTACAATTAATAAATTTAAAAGGCTTAAAAGATTATTAAAACAAAAAATACACAGACAGTGGGTAAGAAGTAAGAAAGTGTTTACGTATTTTGGCAATTGAAAAGAAAATTTGTCATTAATATCTAATGACCAATATTTTTTCTTATTGACGCTATTCTTTTGGTCTTTTTTTGTGGCTAGAATGTTCGATCTTTGTTTGAGATACAGAATATCTTTTAACTTTCACCCGTTGAAGGTCGAAGCGTTTATAATTTCTTTTGGTTGAAATTCTTTGTTATTTGACAAATTTAACAAAATCGCAAAACAGTTTCATTGTCTAATAAATGTTTCGACAAAGTTTAACATTTGAATTTAATTAAAAATTAATTTAAAAATATTTGAAAATTAAATAAAAATTTATAATAATTAAAGCAATTCACAAGTTATACAAATTTTTGATATTTTATATATATACGTATATATTGTTTTAATCTTTTCTATTTGTTAATGAACATTTTTGTCTTTTCTTGTATCTCAACTAAGTTTGTTTATTGTTTATTGGTTTTTGTGCATAAATCGTGCTCAATGAACTTTTGTGACTGATTAACCATTTTTCGAATGGTTATTGCCGTTTTATCGGTTTGGAGTTAAGGTGTTAAATTGAAGCTTGACTCTTTAAAAATTTGTAACAGATTTCGAGTTAACTATTTTACGGCTTTTGCGTTACTGGCGACCTATATTTTGCACACGTTCACTATTTCAAGAGAATTTTCAATATAATTGACAAGTGCTACTCACATTGTTAGCCATGATTTTCGAGTTGTTCAATATTTGCTTATTTTAACTAAAATCAAAACAAAAAATATTATTTAAATAAAACTTTTAAATATATTTTGTGTCAATTGTTTTGTTCAATTGTTTTAAAATTATTCAAAAAATATTGCTACTATTGTGCAGTTGGACTAAAGAAGTTTATCTTAGTACCACTTTAAAGAGTTAAAAAATATTAGAAATTTTGTTCAATTGTTAGTTCATTTTATAATGTTATTTTATTTTGGTCTAAGTATTTTTAAAAATTTTTATAATAGTTAATATTTAAAATAAAAAATAATTCTAATTAATCTAACACCGAAACTAAATACTTCTTCTTCTTCCTTCCATCATGTTCCCAGGGAAACATAGGGCCACCTGGTTAGAGTTGTACCTAACGAAGAGATCTTTTAAATGCGACTTTCGTACATCCAAATCCGTTGTGCGTGCTGCAAAAGCAAATGGATTCACCGTATAAGTACGTGTACCACTTAGAGACTGTAATTCCATCGGGTTTAGACTCATATTTTATTTCTGTAAAATATAGTTAAAAAAGGGAGCAAAGCCCTGATGATGGGTTACAAGCGCAATATCAGTCCTGTAAGCTTTGCACGTAGTGACAGGTCACTTTTAAATAGGCCGCCCCTAACCTGGAGAACAGATGTCTTTTGTAGCCGCTCATTATGAGTACTGACTCCCGACCTCACCGGCAAGGGAGGCCCTACCAGTAGCATGCTACCGCCGGCAACGCTCGAAGGTTCTACGTAACTACTGCTTCTACGCACCACGTCAAGGTGGCAGACCCCAAAGAAGATTACTTAATTACAATAATATGTAACTATAGTTAGTTTCCAATCAATGTTAGTGTTTTATAACACATAAAGAAGTGGACAGAGTTCTGTTTTCATTGAGTGAAGAAACTTGAACATATTAGTCTTAATTCGGTATTATTATTTCTTTATAAAACATTAATTACTTCAGATTATATAGAGCGATTGACTTTTTTTATAGGTAAAATGATTTAATATACTGCTATCAGAGTCTAATCGACCTCCAATTTACTACTGCATTGCAGCATTACTGGATTGTAGTATACTGAACTAAACCAACTTTAATATACCGATTATCATCAACCTGACTATTAATATTTGGAATTACTTTTAATTAATTTTGTTATAAATGAAATATCTTGATATCAATTATTGATTTCACCCGTTTCTCTTTGATAAGTTTATTTCAACATTAATATTTAATTTAAAAATTTCTTCATAATAAAACTACAACAGAAATTAGATACAGTCAATTAAACTTTAGCTACAGGATGACATTACTCCAACTAGTAAATTCATGTTGTAACTAAAATACCATTTACAAGTGAACAAGTAATAACATAATATTCTAAACTTCCTACATGGAACGAGTATTGAGAAGACCATGTAAAATCCTAAGATTTGCAATTTGATCCAAAGTAAAAACTGTTAAGTGCTTCGTTAAGTCTAACAAGAATATTACAAATATATCACGCAAATAAGACGATATTGTATCCACCGTAAAAGCTGCCTAAACACTGACGATCGTTTCGAGAAACTTTTACTAACATGTGGCAACCTTGGCTATGCTAATTACAGTCTGAAAGTTGTTCCCGAGAACATGCGTACAGATTGTGCAAGATGCGTGAAACAATATTGCAACACGCGAATCGATATGATGTAATTTAATTCCTGGCACATCAAAAGTAAAATTTTTATTATAAAAATAAAAATCTTGAAATAGTACGTAGAGAATCAGTCAGGTGTGCTTCAGACTACAGACTACAAGATATTATTGCACACATTTGTATGCTGATTACTTCTAAAGCTAAGTACGAGTAGTGATGCAAGCTGTAAATTGCATTTTAATATTTATGTATACAATTACTTAGTTGGAGTGTTGATTATATTTATTATGCTTATTGATATTTCGAGTTCTACGTCACGTTGAATATATTTTATTTAAATAAATTGATTAAAGTATTAATAAATTGTAGTATTAATAAACAATCGAGCAAGTTATAACATATTATTCTATGTCTGTCGTAATAGACAGACAGAATGTTGGACCTATGCGAAATTGCGTTCATTTTGTTATGCTGATCTAGGAAAGGATCAGCTAAATAAAGTTATATAGACCTTAAAACAAACTATATTGCTTTTAGATAATCTTTATAACAAAATATTTGAATGCTTTATTTGCTTATCCAAAAATATATTAAGATGTTAATTAGAAAGTAAGTGACCTCTAAGATCATCAGACCCATGTGTAGTATCTTACTTAAAATCAATTAGCGACTCTAAATCCAATCTTAAATCTAAGTCTTAAATTTTTGAGAGCTGTGAGAATGGTTAAGATTGCATTGGGGTACACTATATACTTTATATACCACTCCATTACATTTGCGCTGTCGAACGTTGAATAGTGTTGGACGTCAAAACATTACCAACATTATTTTTACTAACACATTAAGTTGATCTCTTCATACTATATAAATAAAAGACGGGACATAATCTTCAGGTGTATAACTATAAACTCAGGGACTCTAAACGCTACTCTAATATAGTGACTGTAAATATTAGGAAACGTGGCTCAGTGGAATTTAGAAGGCAACAAGCGTTACTTTCGGAATACAACAAGTTCACTAACAATACAAGCACCGCATTGTGTGATAATTGAACTAGTCCAGCATGTGCATGGTTTTTGGACTTCTAAACAAATATATGTATACGAGTACATACACAAAATTAACGAATAGTAGTACGGTAGCTTGTTCAACCGAAGAAGATTCAATTGGATATTATAACTTCATGTCCAATTGTTCAATCTAAGTTGATTGGAAGCCAAGGAATAAACTGTATAATATAAATAGGCTGCTAACATCGCCAGGAAGAAACACCACTGCAATGACAGATTGTTTCCATATTCTTAATAGTTGCCGCCAGATGTTCCATGCAAGTCAGACGTCACTCTTTTATGATGTACTGTTTAAAAACATTAGATCTTTAATAATTTTGTACCTATACAATTATTTGTTTGTTATTTTTCAATTGTAGTAGTCCTATGCTATTGTACTATTCCTATTTCACTATTTATAAAAATATATTAAAAAAATTGTATATAACAATTTTTTTTTAATTTTAATAAGTTAGGTTATTTTATTTAATCAGCATAAAAATTTGCAAATCTTCACAATTCCACATAAATTTGTAAAATTCCTCTGAATGACCAAATCTTTAATATAATCTTTTCATTGACATAATTTGTAAAGTTTTAATAATAATAATAAAAAAAAATGTAAATAATAATTTTCGTTGCACGTTTCTGTTAATGAAGTACAAACAATTTTGTAGACAAACATTATTTAAATAAATTTTGTTTTAGCAATTAAACGTATATATTTTATAAAATCACTGATTCATGCAACAGTCAAGAATAAATTCCAAAAATAATACTTTAACTTTGAGATGCTGTGAAATCCCTACCCTCTCTGCTGACACACCATGAAAGATCTTGGAACATCTTCGCAATTATATTATACGAGTCTGTAAAACTTCATATCAAAACCATTGCCACAAATACAAAAACAAGTCGACAGCGATGATCAAATCCGTCACATCCGTAATGCAAATAAAATTTATATTTAAATTTAAATTCAATTTTAATTTCAATTTAAATTTTAAATTAAAATAAAAAATTTATATAAAAACAATTAACATTTTTGATTTTATTTTTTCATTACTACTGTCATGCACACTCGTGCAATGGAAGATGATAGCGCCGATGTTGACAGTAAACACGATATTGAAGCTGATATTGACGATGATAATGAATATTTTATGGCGCCCCTTAACTGTGCATACGATATATTATTGGCACCGTTATGTCAGAGTGAAATTCCCAATTTTTTCAGATAAGTTTATATTGCAGAAACAACCTATGACTCAAGTGACTGAGAATATTTTTGTGGTTATGCGTTTTATCGAAACAGAATTTACAACTAATTACTTAATTAAGCAATTATAATCAATTTGGTTAATCGTTGGGAGAGCAGAGAGAAGTGACGGAAGGGAAATATTTGATGTACAAATATTTGTTCTAAATAATTTGATTTTAATCAGTGATTTTCAAAACATTCTTCAGATTTAAAAAGTATACTACTTTTATTATTTTTAGCAGAATTCTTTAGTCGTAAAAAAATTTGTTGAGTAAAGTGATGTGAGTTTACATGATACTCAAAGATAAAGAAAAAGTTGATCTGAAGTTCATTTACCAATAAATGTACTTTTAAATCAGAAATATATGAAGCGATTTAGATTATTATTGACTTTTACGAAAACAGGATAGAAATTTTATGAATAAAATACTTCAGGCCACCAGCTTTCAATATTAATAATTTTCTGATTTAAAATATTGATGATACGAGCATAATTGTCGTACCGTATTTTTTTGTCACTTTCAAGAAATATACATTGATGTAATACATAGAAGTAGTAGGCGCTCTATTGCGTACAGCGTTCGAGACATCAAAGCTCTTTGCAACCCCCAAAAGACATATATTGATGTATTGATATAGAACTGTTAGGCGCTTTGTTACGTACTGTGTCCGAGACGCCAACCCCCTAAGAGGCATATATTAATATAAGAATATAAGATAATATAATATAAAAAGATAAACAGAAAATAAAAAATAAAATAAAAAGATAATATATTAGGTGCATTATTGTAATATAGAATAGTTTTTCACCCAAAGTAAGATAGATCCTCTAAAATTCCCCCTTCCCACTCCCCGCTACATCACTGATACAGAACATATAATCCATTAGCTATTTATGCAGCTTAAACTGCATATGTTATGTATCTTCTTTTTCGTTCCATTGCGTTCCCAGGAGAACATTAAGTTATTACGAACTTTTTATAACTGTCACGATTTCTTGCTTTCTTTACAACTGCCACGATTCTTCTTCTTCTTGCAAGGGAGGCCCTACCAGTAGCAGGCTACCGCCGGCATCGTTCGAAGATTCTACGTAACTACCGGGCCTTTTCACCATGTCAAGGTGTCACTCCCTGAGGATGATATACAAATAATAATTTGAGAAAACGTTTTAACTAAAATATAAACATTTTATTGACTTGGACGTGTCTTATAGATAACATATTACGTGCAATTTTAAAGTTTAAACTTTCATACAAAAGTCGATGGGAAGACTGAAAATTACATAAAGGTGGTCCGGGTTCCAGAAAAATATTCCATAAGAAATAGTGAAAAGTAGAGATTCTATGCTAACAGTCTTTATTCGTGATGCAATACTACTACATATATATTACGAAAGTAAGAGCAGATATAAATATTATTATTGAAGACATTATATATTGAGTATCAAGAAATGTTTTAAAGCGATTTAAACACAATCAACTGTAGGCTTTAGACTTTACTTTTATCATATAGTAAAATCGCGTTTAATATACCTATAGCCTTTTATGAACCAGTATATTTCAAACTCTACTGACCTATAAAAAAACGAATTGTGCATGAAGTCAGAAAGCAACCTAAATTTTTACTAATTTGTCAAATTCTTCAATTATTTTTGTTAGTTTTGTTTTATATCGTTTTTTTTTTTGTTTTTTTTTTGATGTTGTGGCTCGTAATGAGCAGTAATACAAGATCACAAAAGATACACCGCCTTATGCAACACCTACTGTATAAATACACTCGAACTCGTAGGCATAAATTCCAGCTTACGTACTCGTATCAATAAACATTCCAATGTGCAGTGCGTGCATGTAAATTACACTGACATATTGAAGGAAATAAGAAGAAAATATAAGAATATTAAAAAAAATATGAAAATTATGACTCGCATGACCCAAATTACAGCGCAAACAATTTTATTTTAATTTGGCAAACAGAAAAATACATTGTTTACTTACAGTTTAGCACATTTCAATAAACTCTGCAGCGACTTCCTAGAATTAGTTGAAAACGTTAAAGATTCTATACTTTTATACCGACTCGAGTCGAGTCGAGTTGAGTCGATTCGAACCGAACCGAATATGAAGTAGGAAGACGAAGAAAAGCCATGGTCATGCACAAGTGGCTGGTACCAACTGCACCCACTTGAGTGGCAATTCTATCATATGCACCAACTTAAGACTCCACCCAAACATAGTAATAAGAGACCCAAATTATTATTGTTGCTGTTGTTGGATAGTTAAGCATCTGTGCATCTGTGCTGTGCTAAATACGATGCCATTGCATAGCAACAACTTTTGCGGAATTTTCCTTTTAGTGACCATTTTTTATTAAATTCTTAACTGCAGCACAGCTACGAAAGATTACTGCATGAACACCAATAGATTTGTTAAAGAAATCGATTAGAAGCTGCAATATTAATAAAACCAACAACAGCAATAACAACAACTAAAGTATCTAGAATAGTTGAGGTGTGTTTGTGCATTTTAATTCTAAACAAAATATTGCTATTTTGTTTTGTTTTTGTAGATATCTATAGATAGTCAAGAGTTGCTGTTGCATTTAGCACGGGTGCAAGGGTTACCTTATGACCAAGATATACGCAGGTGCAAGTGTGTAGTTTTTCATGTCACCAACATTATCATCAGCAACATCAGCATGCCATCGCCACCAACAATTGTGGCCATTATAGTTTCTTATACTTTGGCTTTGGTTAGTTTTGGTATTGCCATGCCCATAGTGTCTGCGTGCCTGCCTGCCTGCCTCTATACTGCCTCCTTACCTAGGTGCATTATTCCTCATATTTATTCGATTTGATTTTCGTATTGCGTGAAGGTGCCAATTTTAGCACCCAAGTGCAATTTGCTGTAATCTTACAAATTCTCCATATTTTCCCTCTGATTTTACACGAAGTTGTTATTGTATTTGTCCACTTTGCTATTTTTGCAGTGTATGGCCGTGGTCATGACATTTTGGATTTTGTGGTTTTAATTCTTGTAAAAATGTTGTACAAATCAAGGAGTGAGTCACCCATAAAAAACCATGCAGAAAATATTGTATTTATATATAAATCGTAAAAGACATTTAAATTCTTAAATTAGCATTTCTATTATTTAAAATTTTTTCATATTTTTGTTTTTGTTAGACTCTACTGGTTTTTGAATGAAAAATTTACTGTGGTGACTCATATAACGTCTATTTTGCTGTCACTCAGACATTAATACACTTTATTTTCGAAATTTATATATAGTCGTAAATATAATCAGAAGTCGGACTGTACATATATTTCAACATTCGTTGTCTACTGAATTACTCAACTTGAGACGTTCGTAGAAAACGGCGAAAGCATAAATGATACATTATTTCTTAAATTTTAGGAAATTATAATGCATTTATAAATAAGTATATATTCCTGGTTCTAATAAAATTTATTAAGATATATAAATTAATTTCAAATCATTCAATAAGAATATCGCTCTCTTCACAGTTTGAATATCATGAAAACAATAAATCTGGGTTTTATATCGTTACAATTATTATTATTATTTCATTAAGCGATAAAAAAATTCTTAAGTCTAATCTAATCCGAAGCGATTTCTTTGATTTTATTTCATTTATCTCAGCAGTGCTTAATTCATTTGCCACTTGTCTTTGCTATGTATTTACTGACCGCCCCCTTTGCCTACTACCGAGTTATTAACTCTTGTTGTAATGTTGTTTTTAGGATTAGAGAGTGTGATTTATTGAGTTTCACTTCCGGGGATAAATTGACTGTCCTCTTAACATAACTATAATTGGGACTAATGGAGATATATTTGTTTATTAATGTTCTTATTAATTTAGTTTAGATTCATTAACAAAACATTCATTTCGATTAGAAAAATAAGATAGTAGATACATAGATTAGAGAAACAGATATAAATGAATTTGTTAGAATATTGGAATTACCGATACTGTCTATGATTTGTATCATATTGTCTAGAAATATAGATAATACTGCAATAATATAATATACAATACTACCTTTAATAAGCCTGTAAAAATGCCAGAAAAATGCACATAAAAGGATTTTTTGAAGTTCTACTCGTAACTACGTCTTCATTTGAACTATCTTTAAGAATACAATTTTTTTATTGAGAGATAATATCAATGTTTATATATATTGACTTTATATAAATAAAGTCAATCATTTGTGTTATTTGGAGTCTAACTTTCTGTTGGGAGCGATAAGTTTATTATTCATTTGATAATGATATTATTATTGATTATCGATATTACTGAGACTATCCCTGATATATATTTATGTAGACAGTCATTTTACAGTATCTTAAACCCAAATCACATAAAAAAACTTAATTGATATCAAAATATTTACTATTCTAACATAACTCCTGAGTATTTATGTTTAGGTTTCAATTACTACATCCAATGTTGTTATTATTAGTTTGTGTGGATAATATTAACAGATTAAATGGGTGCCAGTGTAACTGAGCACTATATTAGGTCCTTTGAGCTACAAAAAACTTTAATCACTCTACCTTTCGCGCATCGTTTAGAGATTCTTAATATTAGACGGAGTCAGCTGCAGTTTCTCTTTTAGAAAGTCTTAAGACGGAAGTCTCCAAGTGTGTTGTAAAAAAATCTCAACCCCTTTTTGATAAAGACGACATTCACAGCTTATCTCAAATAGATTTTAGCTAAAGTAATGAACTTTATTTAATTGCTTAAAATTTATATTTTATAGTTTTTTTTGCAATATTTAGTTGCATTTATCCATACATATATCTGAATTAAATTTTTTTATTGTTGATATGTCTCTTGTATTAAAAACAAACATGTATCATAATATACCATATCATATAGGTAGAATTCATTTATATGTTTTTTATATGAAATTAAATTAATTTAAGATAATATTTAATTAAAACTTTGAATTGAGTCTGTTTTGTTGAAAAATTTCCATTAAATATGCAAGATATAAAAATTAGACAAGAAAGAGATCAAGTACCTAGAAATAACTGGTATAACGTTGTTTCTTAATCAATATTACTGCAAATAAATACTTTTTTATTACAATAAATTAAGGTTTATTGTATGTTTTAGTGAATTAATAGAAAAGTTTTCAACATTTATGGCAGCTTACTTTGGATATATTAACTTTAAGTCAAAATGTTTATGGGTCAAATCGAAGACATTCCGTTTAACAATGTTGTGAGTTAACTTAATATTTCCTAAAGATATAAAAAAGTTATATGACTCTATCATATATTAGTAAGGAGTTATAAATTATGCATGCAGATAAATGATATGATATTTTTCACTTAAGCATTTATTTATAGTCATACAACCCATTTATTCTATATAGATAAAGGTAAACATAAAAGTGATATTTACATTTTTTTAAATTTTATGAACCTTTGACTTTCATAGCAAATTGGGAAAAGTAATTTTAAAGCTTTTGAAAGATGAAATGTTGATATCATAAGAAGACACAAAATGAATATTCTTAAAATTAATTTAAAAATTTTATGATAATAATCGAAATATTTCAAAAAGTTTACAAAAAAGCATCACAGATAATCACAGTAAATTTTTCGCAGTTGAGAAAGCAAAGGAAGCAGCTCATCTGCGTCAACTTTGCGCCAAGCGGAAGTAAACATTTTGATATTCTTGATTTCGCAAAGATTATTTACGATTTTTTCAGGCAAAAAAAAAATATATATGTATAATAATATGTTATAAAAAATTATATATCTTAATTTAATAAAATATTAATTAACTGCATACAATTCGTACAAGGTGCATGGGAAGTTAAAGCGCTGCGAACGATGATCTTTGTTTTGCTGACGCGTGCACCATTGGGTGGTTGGCTTGAATTGTTTGTCTAATAAAAATAAAAAAATAAATAAAATAAAATTATAGTAATTTTATCGATCGACTATTTAAGTATCACTTATTAAATAAATTATGCTTATAAATATTTTAAAGCAAATACATCAAAAAGGAAATAATTTGGACTTGATTTATTCATGACTTAAAGCGCCCACAATGCTTAAAGTGTGACTTTTAATGATTGCCGGTCAAGGCGAAGTGCGCCAGCATTAGGTCGATTAATCGCTTATGATATCTTGGATTAAAATTACAATTTTCAATGATCAATAAAAATATTTGCTTAGAGATTGCATGATTGAGGCTACTAAACAATTAAAAATTCGACTATTCATTGATTTGCTATACAGTAAACTTAATTGTTCCGACTTTAAGCTGCTGTTTTAGCCTAGTTTCAAAATTACTTATACCCAAAATTACTTGCATTGAAGTTACCGATTCATACTAATATTAATATTATTAATAATTAATTTACATATTTATTATTTTTAGCTTTAATTGAATGATTATTTTGGAAGTATAAGTAAATTGCGCATGAAATTTTTAAAAGTTATTGCATAAAAATTTATGAGCAAATTTAAACATAATATTTTACTAAGTGCAAATTTGCATAAATTTTAAAAGAAAAAAAAATTTTCTTAAAAAATGGACAAAAATTAAAAAATTAGAAATTATGGCTCGTGTTTGGGTTTTTTTTTTCCTAATATTTTTGCGCCATTCAACTTATTTATCTTAACTACCGAGTTGAAAGCTATTCAAAGTATCATATTACAGATAACTAAACTCTGCAAATGCTTGTTCTTCATATCTGTCTGTCTGTCTGTCTGTCAGTCAGTTCAACCCATTCGGTCTGTTCAGTGTTTTCAACATTCAATATAACAAAAGCAGCCGTTAACTTGACGGTCTCCTCGTCACTTCAAACATTTTGAACAATACTACAAACATTTTAGCGATTTTAGTGATTTTAGTGATTTTAGTGCTTCCGCTGATTGATGTCTTCTTGTAGAATACGATTTTTTCCCATTCTTTCTAGTCTCTAGATTTTGTTGTTTACTTATTGATTAATTGCAAATATTCGCATAATAATTAAGTAATTTGTTTTTAGTAATTTTAATAGCTTCCATAGTAATTTTAATATTTTTAATATTTTCATTAATATACAAGCGATTTTTTAATATTTTATTTTTTATTTTTAATTTTTTATTTTTACTTTTATTTTCAAGTATTTGTTCTGTGCAGATTTTTTATGTTGCGTTCATGCAACACCTTTTTCGGTTTTTAATTGCTTTTTTCATTTAAAATTTATAATTTATTTCTATTAAATAAACTAAACAATACTAAATTGTCTTCCCAATTTGGTTAAGTGCTTCTTTACTAAATTGCGAAGTCAGTACTTTTGATTTCTATAGTTTTGATGACGTGCTTACATTTTAAAATAGCTTAAAATCAAGCGTAAAAATAATTCTTGAGTAAGTCTATAGATGACCTGATTTTAAATGTGTAGAACAAATTATATATATTAATACATGGGTTGATTAGTAGGTGTAAGTGGCGCATAAGCGCCATTTTGTTGCCATGCACCAAATCATGAAAATTAAGTCCAATCTTTGTGGTAGATAAAGAATATAATTTTTGGAAAATGCATGCTTGAGATTCCCATAGCAGAATGCCTCAATCTTGCCAGGCCTAACCGTTCGCGTAAGAAATGTTCAGATGTAAATTTTTGATTAGCAGGGATACATAACATTTCACACTGGAAATTCCTAATTAATTCATAATATGATTATTAAGTCTATATAGAAATATGATAGTAAAATAGATGGAATTGTTTTGAAATCTAACAAAAATTAATTTAATGGCTTCACTCAAAAATACAACATATCGTGATTATTAGGAAGCATAGAGCATATTAACTGTTTATTAACACTTGCAATCCAAGACATTAAACATCCAAGATATAGAATAATTGTAACAAAAGTATCTTATTTAATAAAAATAATTCAAAGCTAAAATAAATTCAAACACTCGTCTGAATTTAGTAAAATTTAACGTTAAGTATTTAACAAACTCCATAGGATTCTTTTTTTAAGATATCCAATCTTCTAAAGAATTGGTTTTCTAAGAGATATCTTTGGATTATGTACTCTTAACTCAAGAGTCACTTTAACGAATTTAACCTATTCACTGAGAATTCTGTAAAACATCTTATATTAGTTTTTGATAGTTCTTCTGGGCTCACAAAAACTTGAGATTTGCATTGAAAATTTAATGGCTACTTGAATCATTTTCAGCAAATTCTTTTTTTTTTTGAGAATTGTGTGAAATTTCCGTTAATACTTTCTGATATTTCTTTGGGGTCTGCAACATAGGATAAACTTTGATTGCTAATTCATCATCAGTAAAGAATCTAATATTAATTTCTGATATATAGGTTTCTAACATTTTATTATCGCTACTTTTAAGTGCTGTAACTTTTGCTTGAAATATATTTGCGAAGTCTGCTACTCTGTATACTTAGCTAACTTTTTAATTTATTAGGTATTGTAGATAAATTAAAATGAAAAGTAATTTTTACTATTTTGCATACATTATGATATTTGTTTACTTAATTTTAACGGCTTTTGCCATAAATTTCCAAATTATAAGCATTTGAGTTCCGAAGAATTACTTATACTTATAGTAAAGTCGTGATATAATCCAAAGTCAAGTCAAATATGGATGTTATATTAGATATTATTTAACGTTCACAATCTAAAGCCTTTAGAACCATATGTTATTTTTGATATTCCTTATTGGGATTTTAACATCAGTTTTGTGAATATCTCAATACGACGATGCTCTAGTAAAAGAATTACTTAAGCCATCTAGGAGCCTATTACGATTGAAATGATTCCAGGCAAATAATCTAGTGTGTTATAATAGCAGAGACTATTGTGTACACCGTTAAAGGTTATACCTGTTATGCTAGTGGATCGGAACTATTAAAGAAGGAAAATAACTAACAAATGTAAGAGTTCTACTTTTAGACATGTTTTGAGATAAATAATGTAGTATATATCTTAAACATGGAGTATTTCATTTTGAGTAATGCGAGTTTCAAAACCGTTTGTTAAAAAATTTGAAACAAGATTATAAAAAAGCTTAAAAATAAAAACAGAGATTTATCTCAAACATCTTTAACTATTTTACGATTGACGTAATTTTAAAGCATACCTACTTCTGAATGTGAAAAAGATTCAAATATAGAAATGATTGAAATATTTGCTTTTGTCTTGAGTGTTTCACAAAAACTGAATTAAAATAAACAAATTAAGTTAATGAGCAACCATCGCTTAGATTGTCGCATTAAAATTTTGTGATTTACTTATGTATGTTAAAAGTATCTTTTGTAGGTAAGATTGGATTCTTTGTGGCTTAATGCGTGTTTCCTTTTGATTATTTGGTGATGTTCAAAAGAAATTTAAACCACAAAATTTGTGTATCAAAAATGTGAGAGCTTTCTTTAATTAAAAGCCTAAAACTAAACCAAACTGACTGAGTTCAGGCGAATGTGAGGTGCGGCTGATCGCTTACTTTCATAACTGTTTTAATATCTGAGCTTATCTTTTGTGTTTTTGCAAATTTGTACTTAATTTTTAAGATTACAACGTTAAATAATAAACTTTCGCAGAAAATTAGAATAAGAATTCGAGCTTCGACCATAAACCCAAGAAAATAAAAGCAACAAATGAAAGTTAAGTGAAAGTAAAATTCGTCAAAAAAAAAATTAAGCGCGGAAAGAAAGAAAAACACGCTAAAGCTCGGCTTTATGAAAAAAATCTTACAAATTTCGGTTTTCATTTCTAAGTTGGAATCGTAAAATCATAATTTCCTGTTTGGTGTCTTTTCAATTTATTAAATAATTTTTTTTTTTTCATAATTAAGAAATTAAATGTTGAAAGTTTTTATTTCATTATTTAAAATTATTTTTCAATCTAAAAATGTTTAATTTCGTATTTAATTATAATATATAAATGTCGCTTGGGGGGTTTTGATTTTGTTATGGTTCATTATATCGGAAGTAAAATTCTTTTATGTTTGTTTTATATTAGAATTAGTGAAAATAAACAAATTAGCGATAATTATTTTTCATAGATATTAATTATTAAGTGTTTAAAATTTATTTTACATATATACGATTATAATGGAAGGTGCGGGAGCGGGCATAGTCGGACCAGGCAAGAAGCACTGGGAAGCACTAAGGAAAAATACTAGCATCTTCCAAGCGGAAATTTACGCAATTTTAAAATGCGTACTCAATAATTTTAAACGGAATTACCAGGGTAAAAATATCGCAATACTGACAGACAGCCAAGCGGCGATCAAGGCACTGAACTCGCATCAGGTGACCTCAAGACTGGTGTTAGACTGCCTTGATAAGCTAAATCTGCTTGGCGCATCAAACTAGTCAGGAAAGAAGCAAGCACACCAATGGTGGGGCCAAAACCTTTTTGTGGACTAGGGCATAGTAGGTTCCTTTCTCTCATAAAAATAAAGAGAAACAGAATAAAAAGGATTACGCGATTACATACCAGAATTAAAAGAATCCAAATCACTTATTGGTACCTATAACAATAAGAAATACCAGGATTGTATGAATCTATCAAAAGATAAATTAGAATCATCACAGGAATCCTAACAGTGCACTGTTGACTAAAACACCTCCTTACAAGACTGGGTATACTTACGGATGTAAACTATAGATTCTATGAAGAGAATGATTAGTCGGTCACACATGTGCTGTTAGAATGCTTTGCACTAATACACATAAGAAATAGGCTCCTTGGAATGTATATTCTTACAGAAGACGTAACAAAACTCTGTAAAATAGGTTCTATACTACTTTTTATTGACACAACAGGGCTTAGAGACCTACTCTAAACCTAGAAGGTGACACAATAGGACCGACGGTTGCAGTGCCACATCCCCTAACAATAATAATAAGAATTCGATTATAATATTATGTTTATTATATACACATATATATTTATGAAGATATTTATATAAGGGATTAAAAATATGCATATGTACGGTACTATAGGTTCTTTACATGCAGAATTTTATATGCTGCACAACATATATACAGATATTTTTTGTTTCACATATAAAGCGTTCCCTTGTTAGACCACAACTCACTTAAACCAACTCTTAATAATGAAATATTATACGATTTCACATAGACTCCACACTTAATTGTTTTAGTTGTATATGTACAGCTCTTCTGGATGCTATGTAACCAGTTTCGATAGTACCCAATGAGATTTAATGTCCGTCTGACTGTTAGTTTAGATCGCTCCTCCTTATATCTCATCTTTTTACTAAACTGTTGTCGTATATGTTTATATAGCCCAGGACTACGTCACAAACAATTACGTCATAATAAATTTAAGCAGACCGTACTTGTCTAGATCCTTTATAGTATGCCCAAAGTTTTCCACTTTTCGTTGTTTCACTGTCTACAGTATTTCTCTTTTTTTATTCATGCGTAGAAATATGATCTCAGTCCAATTGATTTTATTTATTTTAATTTTAGTTTTAACCACTGCAATTAAAATAAAATAGCTCTATTCATCGATACAACACACATTAGCTACGTTTCTGCATAAGAAAGTCATATAGAAAAAACAAGGACTTCAAATTCCTTATCCTAAGTGACAACGATAACTTCTGGAATATTAGATATATTCATTTTTATAAAACTTGATATTATCGTCTTCATTTCAACATGTACTACTTTAGAATAATTGGAATGGTCAATAATTTAGTGTCAATAGTTTAATTTATATGGCAGATAAGATACTTGCATATTAGTTCTGTTAAATCAATTTTGACATAAGTAAAAGGTTTGTTTATAAAGATTCTGTATGCCAATCATCTAATTGAAAAATATTATTTGAACATAATATTAAACAAATATTAATGATCGTAAAAATTATATGCATGTCAAAACTAATTTATTATAATTTTTAATTTTTTTTGAAATCAAATTGCACCTCTCTCGATATATACGAATTTTGTTATCAGTTTTAAGTTCCCATGTTCTGTTTTAGCTTTTATGCTTTAAATCAACTCACTCGAATTAGTCATAGCAGTTGCATTTATGCTGTAGATGCTTGCAGCAAATGCTGCAAGAACAGCAAATATTGAGTCCCATAAAACTCTGACTTATCAGAAACTGCACCTACTCCACAGTGAATGTCTCTCGACACTACCTTAACAGCTCACCACTTCTAACTCCCCCCAAGTCGTGCCTTTTGCATTTTAGCATTAAACTGACATGACGTTTATCTTAATAACCACAGGCGCTTCTGCTGCGTACGGATGTTCTCTTATTTTTGGATGCGAAGAATTATGTACATATACGAGTATTTCTCGGTATTGCATTTCATTGGGTAAATCCAAAATACAATATCTTAAGAATTATGTGTAATAGCAGCTTTAAAGCATTTCAGAAAACTTCTTCGTATGCTTGTTTTAGCATTTTTGGCTAAAATGAGTTGACATTGCGTGAAGAATTACAAAAATAAAATACTAAAAATAAGATAAAATTTATAGAATTAATTTAAATATGCATTCTTGACTTTTGACATAAGTTGCAGTGTATTTTCATTTGTTGAACTCACAAAAGTTGCATTTTATACATATTTTATGCTTATGAAGAAAGTGATTCATTTCTGGAGAATTTCTTTTTTTTATGAAAAAATACTTTAAAAAGTATAAACTACTATTAAAAAGTTTAGCTTCGAATTAAAATATTAATAACATTTGCATAATTACTTCTTAAAATTATTTTATTTTAACTTAATTTTTTTTTTTTTTTGATAAATAATATGATAAAAAACTGTTTGTGAAGATGAAGATATATTCTTAAAGTATATTCAAATTGATCTGTATCACTACCTCAATAGATCAGGCAACTTATTAACAGAGACTGAATCAATACTGTTAGGCTAATTTCATTGCTTTTCTTGTGATTGCCCAGTTTGGCTTAAAATACGAACAGATTTGTAGGAAATTACTTTCCAGACAGTCTATTGGACTGTTTTGCAAGAATATATTATTTTTTAAATTACGTAAACTCAACAGAATGGACTTTAATCATCTTTAGCGGTTTCTTGTGAGAAATGTAGATATAAAACAGTCGATAAATGGTAATTATCTAAACAGAAAAGTTAATCAGCCCCAACCAAACTTTTTTAAATGGCGTAATAAATTTATTTGTATTAAATCCTTATAAAGCATGAAACAAATTTATTCATTCATTCATTTGTTTTTCACACCTTCTTAGAACCATCAAAAAATACATAAAGGATAGAGCCCTGAAATTATTTACGAAAACTGACAGACTTACCAACACCGCGTTATCAAATCTCAGAATGGTTACAGGCTCCTCGGGGTGGTATGCAGATCTGAAGTCAATTATTGCTTAGTCTGATGAAGTGATAAACAATAATCCAGTCAAGGCGTAAAGAGGGGTTTTGAAAAGAGTAAGAAAGAGTAAAAGTGCCCAAGTGCACTGGCTCAAATTGCTTCAACGTAATAATGAGCTGTTAACTGGTCAGAATTTTTGTTATGATTTTTTGTGATATAGCTGCTATATAAAAATTTGCCAATTTTGCTTCATTCAAGCAATGAATTTGATCGGTTGGTTAACCTTTATATATAGTTGTGAGTGTCATATAGGCTAAGGGACGGTTTTATGCACTTATATTTAAAACTTGCTTATTTTCTGAAAAATTTTACTAGTCTATTTTAAATATTTACATTAACAACATTACATTTACAACATTACAAGATAAATTATTCACTGCTGATGCTGTTACTGGATCCAGGTTTTGCAAGCCAAGGGCGTACGTACCAGGGAAGACGAAAAGTTGGAAAGAGGCATTCTGGTTATTAGAGTGAAATAATTATTATGAAGACGTCCCGCAATATCTATTATTATGTTTATTTGGTAAAAAAAAATATAAAATTAATGCTGCATAATACTGTCTGCTCTACAATATGGATTTTATGAATTCATATTCATATTTAGTGGATCAATTGGCATTTTTCAGATGCACATTGTAAATTAATGCAAAAACTTAAAAATTGCAAGATAATAAATTGTGTGGCACTAATCTTTATGCAAAAGATGAGATGATGTGCTTAATATGATTGGAATCATAGATTATCGGTATTATATGCCATATATGTGTATAAAACTATTACAAAAGTAGCTGCTCTGCATATAATGAAATAATTTTCATTGTAGGCCTTACGTCAGAAAGAACTGGAAATTAAACCGATAATGTAGCTTTTGAGGAGTAGTTCTGCTAAGCCATTATTTTTTAACTTATAATTGGTGGAAAAGTATTACGTTTTATTTCTCAATTTATATGTACCGTAAAAAATAACTACTGTCATTGCGATGATATTAACCAGCATGGTAGCAAACATATCAGTATTAATGGAGATAATAATTATGCTATAAATAATTATGAAATTAACTAACACGGTAGCTCACGAAGCTCTAATAAGATAGCTAATGTGAATTATATCTTACTCTAAATGACACAACCCCGAACACCTTACATTTAATATTGGAATTTAAATTAAAACTAAAAGACCCAAAAACAGGCTTTGATTTTGCAAATTACCCACATAAAAATTATTTTCTCTCCAATTTAATTTTTTTTTAATTAAAATATTTGTCAGAAAATATTTGCACTACTTTAAACGCTTTAAACATTTTGAACGGTTCAACAAACTTTTATGTAAAAATTGTAGACAAAAAATTAAATCTCAAGTAAAAAATTTTTATCGCAACAAATTAAAAGAGGAAACAGGAAAAACTAGTAGAAAAGAGAAGATTTGGTTTATTTGCTGGTTCGACCACCTGTCAGCAAACAAATCAGAGAAAGTAAATCATTTTAAACCGTTTCAGATATGCAAAAAGCTAGAAATTCTGAATGTGTTGAAGTCTTTGAGATGTAAAATAATAATATTAAAAATAACAAACAAAAAGAAAACAACAACAACTCTAAATCTGATTGAACTGCGAACAAATCAAGAGCATAACAGATTTTTGTAGTAAAGTCAATAAATCAGGGAAAGTATGTTTCATAGATACTTGCAATATGTGAATATATGTATTTATAGTATATGTGTCTTGTTTCAATTAAACTTAAAAAATTACTCTTAATAACGAATTCGTAATGACTATTAATCATAATTTAAGTTTTGCTAAAAATAATCCGCATCTCACACTCTCGCTGAGAAAGAAATATGAAATATTTTTAAAGTTGAATGTTCGATATGATATGAGAAGTATTCCTATAAGAAGAGGTATTAAAATACGCGGTTTTCCCAATTTTATTCTTCTGATTAATAAATTTTATTTCAAGTGGGTAATTAAATAAAATTTATAAATTTATATATATATATAAAGATAAAACTTATATGTACTCACTATACTATTTTTATTAATGCAATATTTTTATTGGTCATAATTGCATTTCCATTTGAGATAAAAATTATGCACTGCTTATAATATTGTAACTGTTGAGAATTTTTATTTGTTTATGATTTGTAAAAATATATGTGCATATTTCTTATATATTTAATTTTATTACATATTTAATATATTTTCTTTTTAATAAAATGCATCATTATAGGGGAATCTCCCATGTGTATGATATAACGCAAATATGCGGGCGAGATAGCAAGAAATTAATTTACATTTATTTTATATTATATATATAAAGCTTACAGCTAAGGCATCTTAGTCGTCTGCCAGGAAAAAATAATTTATATTTGTAAACTTACAAAATATCTATGAAGTATATTGAATTGAAATAAAATTAGCACTATAAAATTGAAATAATTAATTTAAACTACATAGATATATATATAAACGACAATAATAATAAGATAAATTAAATATAATTTAAAGTTTCCAAATTGCAATTGATTTTTTCAAGATATCCTGAGGCTACTTAGTAAAATAGCAACTTAAGTCAATCACTTAAAGCATAATTGAAGAAAGGCATGGCCCTGATAGAGAGAGGATTTTGTAGTTTAAAAACTTGTGACAGTGGTTGCTTTTTCGAGCAACTGTGGAAAAAGTAAAAATATTAACCAACCAATAGGGCACTTACAAAAAATAGACCAAGAATTAATTATTAAACCGTTATTCATTTTGTGGTCCTGTTTTGACGATGTTCTCTTAGTATCTTTTATAAAGCTAAACAATCATTCAAGGTATTATATGTTTGGTTTAGTATTTCACATAATATAGTATAAATCGTTCTATAACCATTAAATGTGTTTAAATTGTGAAAACTTTCTACAAAAATGGTGATCAATGATGATGCCTATTGAGGATTTGTTAACAAAAAATTATGGCATTGAGAGCAGTAAAAACTCATAGGGTAGGGGTTTGTATGATATAGCATTTGGTCAATTAAATGTAGTGTAGAAAATATCCTTGATGCAATTATTATTATGATTAAAGCTTTGACATGAAATCGCTTAATGGACAGAAGAGTTCTATTGTACCAATTTTACTCTTGATCACACAAAACTCTTTAAAGCTTTGTGAAGAAAGTCCAGAA
>NC_051847.1:212759518-212762506 GCF_002237135.1 Teleopsis dalmanni
TTGCATGAGAGAAACCTTGATAAAGTTTGTTCCATGTTTGCGACCTTTGCTATTTCGACGAGATTTGCAATTTTTAAGAAAAATTTTGTATTTGTCTTTTCGCTTACATAATCTTGGCTTATAAAGATTCGATTTTGATAAAAAAAATCTACATATTGAAATAAATAACTTGAGTGAGCATTAAGATTAATTGTGGATGAAATGAAAGTAGAAATGTAAAGCACCATTTCTGTTAACTACAGAAAATTTAACAAATTAATTTTTAACTGCATTTACAGTTTCTTTTAATAAATAACAATAATATATTATTAACTTTTTAATAATTTTTTATTATTTTTTTTATATTTATTATTATTTATATTATTTTATAAATATTACATTTTTATAATTAATATAATATTAACTTATAAGCTTTTTCTACTGAAATTATAAGCAATTATATTATACATATTTTAATTTAAATATTATACATGCAGGAATAATATTTGATAACATTTTACATAAAACAGACAATAACAGACACTTAACATAACCCTATAAAAGATGTTTATGTAAATATTGACTTTAACATCGCACTTTAACATAATTCTGTTAAGCGTACGATTGCATTAATTCCATTTGCTTACGTACATGAACTAATTTTAAAAGAACGATAACGAAAGATTTACAGCATCCAAACAATGCTGGTCTATTGTTCAGTATTTGTACTTCTCATTGCAATGGATTTTGGCTTTTATTAAAAAATCGATAACGTTTTAAGGAAATAAATATTTAAGATACTTTTCTTTTACTAAATCAGAAATCTTTAAGTTCAAGAATGTAAGGATAGAAGGGATGCACAATATATAATATTGGGTACATAAAATACAAAGAAAATACTATCATCGTCTACTTAATTGAAAAACTTGCTGATATAGTCAGTGACACCATGATAAATGACTTGCTTACAAACAACAAAATATTTTAGTAATAATCTATCTGAAATGCAATTAACTAGTCACGGAGACCAAAACAAAAAAAAAGGAAACCCTAAAATAGACAGACCCACAACACTATAAATGTGTCACATGATGTAGTAGGATATAATGAGCATTCGGTATTATTAGTATATGATAATGCTAGTATATGTCTGCATCTCTAGGTAGAGTATAGAGCAGCTTAAATTATAGAAACTAAATATTTTGAATAAACCCGAACAAGAATGTTGTTCATCTGGAGACCAGGCTTTCGGCCTAACTACATAATATTGTTTGTTGTATATAATATTGTTTTTACATCTATCCAGCAATATTGCTCGATTTTCTGAGAAAATGTTTGAACTAATTTCATGTCGTATATCTTCCATATCCCAAACTAAACAACTTACAGCTTATGGATCAGGGTTAAATATACTCTCATCTTTGCCTGATGATCTATATATCTATCTGGATGTAAGACACACCTATCATACGAGGCGACTATTTAGATTGAAAATGATAGTGAGTGAAAGGCTAACTAAAGTTGTAAATCTAGTACCACTGGGTCATAGCCTATAACTTCGGCTTTCTTCACTATTAAAGCTGGCACTTTTAATAGAAGTATCTGGATTACATTCGCTTCCTACCAAAGAACAATGGTGGCATTTATCGTCGCATTATACTGATATGTGTGTTAAAAATGCCATGGTGTTATGCCTTAACGGCAAATAATCACATTTACAAACTATGGACTCTATTTGTATATTTATGTATCTGATATTCTCTTTCTATGACTGTTTCTTTTCGTAATAATAATTTTTGGTACTTTCTTATTTCTTTATTCTTATTTCCTTATTTACTTTTTTATTCTTATTTATGTTATTTACTATTCTCTCGGGTTTTTATACCATCCTTTTTTTTCTATCTCTCTTTTTTCATCTATCTATAATTCCTTAACTTCTCTTATTTCTTTGCTTTATAAAACGCGAGTTAGTATCTGTAGCACTTTTACTCAATAATGTCTATGATCACTTAGATAATCCACTTTAATAAGAATTTAATAGAATTCCTTAACTATTGTGTCATTATTCCACATTTTGACAGTTCCCCTCACTCTTGGTTTCTGTCTTCAATGTAACTTAATCTATATCTTTCAGGCATTATACTTATAAGTAAATTTCTTCAACAATTTCTTTCAACTTATGGAATTTCATTATTCAAATTTATTTTTCAACAGTTTCACTAATGTTGAGGATCTTTCATCCTACTATCTTTTTTAACTCATGCAATATTTTTCAACATCCTCGTTAAATCTAAGACTTTTCCATCCTACTATCTTTTTTAATTCATGTAATATTTTTGAACATCCTCGCTAATTCTAAAGCTCTTTCACCCTACTATGTCTTTTAACTCAAGGGATATTTTTTAACCACCTCTCTAATTCTACGGTTCTTCCGTCCTCTTATTTCTTTTAACTCATGTAATATTTTTGAACATCCTCGCTAATTCTAAGGCTCTTTCACCCTACCACCTCTCTACGGTTCTTCCGTCCTTTTATTTCTTTTAACTCATGCAATATTTTACAACAGCCTCGCTAATTCTGAAGCTCCTCCATCCTACTATTGCACTAATCCTACTAGTGATTACCTAATTCTTGGAGAAAGCGTAGAAGGCAATTGCGTTGTAGAATATAAAAGTGATTTTAATTAATTGCAATGACTTCAAAACACGGCGTACGTCTGTTCATGTACCAGAGACAATCGTAAATCTGAAAATATAATAAGAGTAATAATTTTGGTTGCTTCGATTGAGTGCAAAACATTGATAATTTTAATTTCCAGACAAATATTAATGAAGCAGGCAAGACACAAAGAACTAAGAAAACAATTATTAACGTTAGAATGTTTTTTTGGAGAACATTGCCTACTAACAATTTGTTGGACTTTAGCCAGCAACACCTGTTGGCCTAATTTCATGTAACTTAATAAAATAAATATAAACGCATATATATATACATATATATATATATTTA
>NC_051847.1:212762606-212816350 GCF_002237135.1 Teleopsis dalmanni
TGCTAAATCACACACATGAACACACATACAAACACATTACCACCCCGTAAGAGTATGGACTGAGAAATGTACCCCAATTAAACAAAAGCACACGTATAAACATGTTGAATATGAGAATGAGCCTCTGTCGCTGTTGCTGCTGCTGCTTCTGTTCTGCTTGATAACCGCGCCGCTTACAAAAACGAGCTTTACACGGAGTTTGCAAATTTTTGTAAATATTTCGCTTTGTGCCGCAGAAATGCGCAAATTTTGCAAAAGCAGTGCGATTAGTAGATGCGAAAAACCCACTCGATTGCGAATTTTTTTGTTGCTGTTGTTGGTGTTGTTGTTGTTTGGCTTAGGTTTTTCGGCAGTTGCTTACATATATTCTTTTGTGTGCTCTTTTGTTTTTTTTTTTTTGGTGTGTGAAAGATTGTCAGCGTTCTTTTGTGCGAGTGTCTTTTTAATAAAAGAACGTTTAATGTAAAAAGCACAGCACATGTGCTACAGAAAACGTAGGGCAAGCACACAGATAAGCAGGCAGGCAAGTAGTTCTTTGCAGACAAGCAGTCAAAATGACAAATTGTCAGAAGAGACAGACAGAGAAACGATCAGACATTTGGCCAGACCTAAACTCTGCTGGCAAGAATCAATGTGAAGAGCATATGTGAGTAGCGCGAAAGTAAACTTACCGCAGATGATTTTTGCATTCCTTTTTATGACTTCTGTTTTGCAAAAACAGCGCAGACGTAATTATAATTTTTATTTTATTTAATTTTTTTTTTACAAAAATTTCTTTATGAGATATTCGCAAATTTTGGCAAGTTATGTCATTCAAGAACATTACAGTAACAATTTTTTTTGGTCATGAAAAATATGTTAACATTTTTTTCTTTGCCATTGAGAAGGTAAAGCCTCAATAGTAATTTCAAAGTTAAAATACATACCTTGAGTGCAGATAGACTGGGCATTTTTTAGCACATAAGAGAAGAGTACCTCAAATTAATAGGCAAATAAAAGCGCTTACAGTCATTTATCGATGGATGTTTTAAAGTACAAATAAGACTTCCAACAAATCAGGTAGAATATATGTTATAATAATCTTTCAAATGGCTAGAGGTTGGTACAAAGAATACATCTAAAAAAATTAGCAAAACTAGAACTAACAAAGACATAAAAAAATAAATAAATTATTAAATAAGTAATTTTTTAACTGCCGACAAGAATTGTGCTGGGAATTTCCAATTCAAATGTAATCAGATCATGTAACCTTATGTATTCACTATCAGGAGTTTCCTTTCTCCCATTAGAATATGATACTTGTTTACTTACATAGCCATAGAAACCTGTTACCGAGTATAGGCCTGGCGCAGAATGTCTCTCCAAGCTCGTCTGCTGCGTGCATGGCTTTTCCAGTCTCACATATCCAGTTCGGTTAGTGCATCCCCAACTTGATTACTCCACCGGAGACACCGAAGATCTTTCTCTACGCCTTCTTCCTTCAACTACCGCTTTAAATATAATTTCCGCTGGATCATCGTCATCCATTTTCACGACAAGACACCATAGCATCTGGTTGTTAGTTCGCTGAATTATATCAATGTCGTTTTAAAATAGTTAGTAGTGTATTCACATAGGGTAGTCATCTCCAATTTGTAAAGGATCAAAGACTTTATGAAGAACAGTTCTCTTGAAAACTACTAGTGCTGTTTCATAATTTTGTTAGAATAGATTTAAAATATCCCTTCTATATTTATAATAGATATTTATAATAGATTTAAAATATCCCTTCTATATTTTAAATCTATTTTATTTGAATTGTAATTGTCATCTTGAACAGATCCATCCATTGTTAGAAGAGATTTAAAATGTAGAAGGGTTTGGATTGTAATTGTCATCTTTAAGAGATTTATCAAGTTGCAATGGCAAGAAGTTTAAGATTTTTGTCAAGCAACTATAATTTGAGCTTAATTAGGCTTTGGGCACAAGGCTTGCACTTTAACCTGACTCAATTCAATAGCAACCATAAGTAAGTGTTCTTTCTTTAGTATGAGCACATCTTCGATGTTTGGCTTAATTTAAGCAACTTAGGGACTTAAAGGATTTGGAATTAAAAATTCCAGTTTACTTTAACCAAATAGAAAATGGCCCAATGTTCCCCTGGGAATGTACTAGAATGAAAAAGAAAATATAGAAAAAATTCAGTCGTTTCCATATCCCTTAAATTCAGTCGTTTCAACTTTTCTGTGTAGAAAGGTTTTTGATATTTTCCTCTTGATCTGGACAAAATTAGGACTAAATGTGTTAATAGCATTCTTATTCCAACAGAAGAAGTAAGAAACCTAAAATATCTCTTATTAAAAAGTTTTTACTATTAGAAGAAGTATTAGTTTCAACAAATTTCTCTTGATCTTGATCAAAGTCAAAGATTCACAAAAGATGTATTATTGTCAGTTTTATCCTTACCCAGTCTTAGACGACTTTTTGTCACCTCAATTTACAAGGTGTTCGAATGTTGTCAAGTTTGAGATTTTCCATCAGAGTAGCCTGATAGCAATCATAAGTTAGTGACCCCACTTTATTGTGAGAATGTTTTCAATACTAACTTTATTAACTTTATTAAAATATATTATTCACTGTATTATAATGTTTGATTGTAAAAATTTATTTGAAATCAATTCAAATATTTTTTATTTTTACTCCCTTTTTTATTATAATTCAATGCATATATATACATAACTAGCAATCTGTAATTTAGATTCGATATTAATTTTTTTTATTCATTCATTTCACATACAAACAGTCATTACTTTATAATAAAATTATGAATTAATAAATAAGAATAATTAAAAACTTTATTAATATTTTATTTAATAAATAAATTTTTATTAATAATAATTATAACTCTTATAAATTTACTACGCTCTCATAATTCTTATTTTAATTGTTTTTAATAAATTAACTACAATAAATGACTACTTAAATGACTACTTAAATGATTACTTTATTGCGAACCGATTATTCGCTTAAATAGCATAAAAATAACTTTGTGTTTTCAAGTAAATTACACACAAAAAACCCAATTTTAAGGTAAGTAAACACACATACATACACGTATAAGTACACACAGAAATAAATCGCCGCTTACAAATAAGCTCAACTGCTACATAAATACTGCAAATCTCTTATTTTCTTCATGTGCTCTATAACTCGCACTCTTAACATTTGAAGTGCTTTTATTTCTGCACGCTTTTGTTGGCTTTTATGCACACATACACAATACAAACACTTGAACGTGAAAGAAGAGCATTTAAGCACAAAGCCGCATTCACATATTAAAGCATACAAAATCCGAACACATAAACACACATACACATACATACTTGTACATACAAGCATAAACCTGCGTTAGTAATTGGCAAGGTCGTTTGTCGTAATGTTGTTGGCGAATTTCTTAAAGCTTTTTTTTCTTGCTTTTGCTTTGCTTTTCTTTGCTTTTCTTTATTTTATTTTACTTCACTTTTTTTTGCTTTTATGCCATGAACAATATTAAATTGTTTATTTTTGAGAGCAATTTTCAAGAGAATGAAACTCTTAAGAAGAAATTCTTCAACGATTATAACTTGGAATTTGCGGCGGCTTTGCTGTTAAGAATAATACGGGTAAGTCGGAAATATTAATGCTTAATGGATTTCTTTTAAAATTACGAGTATAATTAGCAATTGTTGGAATTATGTGGAGTTGTAAATTACATATTAAAGAAAAAGTAAATGGTTAATAACTACAAAAATGAAATAAAAATAATAATAAAAAATTATTTTTTATTAAAGTAGTTAAGATATAGAGTTATGAATGGTGTCTGGATTTTAGATAAAAGTAATACTCCAATAAATACTATAAACAATTTATGACAATCTTTGTTTTTGTAAAGCAATTGTTTTATTCAGTATATACTATATATATACATTATGATACTTCAATATTTCAACCATGGTTTATAGAGCCTTGAAGATGATTGTAGATTATAGTCGAAATATTTGTGAAAATAAAATATAATTCTTAAAAATTATTTCAATCAATTAATTAGCCTGTTTCAAAAGTAAAAAGGAAAAAAAAAAAATAATATTCTAATGAGCCATTTCCTAACTAAATCACATAGATTCTGTAGAGTATTCCTTCGGTTGAAAAACCGATATATCCACCCATACTACGAGTTTGTGTGTTATAAGTTACTGATAAAGCTTAATTTTCAAAAGCGAAGTACCTTCAGATCATATTTGTTGAATCGAAGTGCATATATTGGTTCCACTTTTTTTTTTATTGAAGAATAGAAAGTAGTTGTGTATAATAATTTGTGAAGTCAGTCAACTTAAGTTGAGGATAACCAACGATCCACTGGGAGCGATTACACAAAGCAACGTGTCTGATAGCATTTAATTTTGAAAATATCAGCGTGTTTTTCTTTTCCAAATTATCGCACAAGCTTCGCACAGAAACCCTGGATAGTTACCCTTCACCCGTTGGATAAAGAATTAATACTTTGTACAATAATTTCCATCTCCAGGACTCAAGTTTTTGTTTTGCACAGGGTTTGGTAGCCCTCACCAGGTAGCTGTGGATAGTTTACTTGCATTGACTGAGTAACGAACTAATAGTCTGTAATATGAATCCGTATCCCCATGAGTTTAAGTTTTAACTGTGTTTGGTTTTAACAGTGTTTAGAACCGTTGATTTAATATTACCCGTCAATGGAAGACGGAAATAGATCACGAATGTCGTTAGCATTGACAAACATATAAAGGATTCTGATTAACGGATATATATTTTAAATGTCCAAACTGTCTAAATAGTATATACCTCTATCCAACTGGCACAGCCATTGAATAATATATGACTGACATCAGCACTATCCAGTAAATATGATGGATAGAATATGGCTGTGCTAAAATAACAAATTGTGAAATCTACAACTCTAGTGGCAAAGAGGTTGGAATATTCTTAATGTAAGGTATGCTTATGGTAAGAGGACACTAAAATCTAGCATTAATCACCCAATACTGTTTCGAGTATAGTGAGATGATAGTAAGTGCGTTTCACTTGTGGCGCACGACCTGAGGTGTTAATCTGGTGTCTGGTATATATCACGGGTGTTAGGGCAACACCAGGATACCCAAATCTGTAAATCTGGTATCATGTATGTCAGGGCCCACTAGTTCGGCTTTCCCCACTAATAGAGGTTCTCCTCTTTATTGCGCTAATTGTGGTGGCTGTGGTTGATATCCAATGTTACGGCGATAGAATGTTGGTATTTATTACTTTTTTCGTTGTGGAACCGCATTCTTCAGCAGGATGCTGTGCTCCAAAGAATAACAATGGTGTAAGATGGGCTTCTCTGCATACCAAAGGAGAATATTATAATCGAACTTATAGCTTTAAATGGTACTGGTGGAATTCTTTGGTATAAATGATGCGTGTGTTAAGAATATAGTTGTGTTGAGCCTCGGTCTATAACAGCTGCTATTCAAATAGGCTAGAGTTTGGTGTTCATTGCTGTTCGTAACTTTGTTTGTTAATTAATTTCAACAAATTCATATATTTTTGTTATATAAATTAACTAAAACTGCGTCAGTTTAATATACACATATGTATATATATGGTATAGATATTGTTAAAATAACAATAATAATAATTGTTAATATATATTCAACAAACAATAAATCTGAAAAGTGTTAAGCTATTAAAAATAATTATTAATTTTTCTACATTTGCTAAAATTTATACTTTATTTAAAAATAGCAAAATAAAAATTAATATTAAAAATTAAATATAGAAAGAAATAAAATTAAATGAAATTAAATTAAGTGAATTTGTTATAAATTTTCATATTCTTAAAGATTTTTACGATTGTAATTTGCGCACGTTTAGCTGAGATCAGCATGTTGTCTTCCATAAATACAACCCAAATACCTTAGTTCAAATAAAACAAAACGCATAAACTTTTTTAGATACTCGCATACACGCACAAACGCACACACGCATATACGCAGTTACAAAAATATATCTTTTATTAATTTTTGCAAATTCGCTGGTAGAAAAGTAGAAATGTAGAGAAGTAGAACTGTAGAACTGTAGAACTGTAGAAATGTGTTGAAAAGTACACATTTCCATTTCCATATGCTCGCCGGATTATATATGGCACAAGTGAAAATAATGGCCTAAACGTACTAATTACAAAACACGCTGTACTACAAGACTTGCTATTCTCATTTGTGTATACAATATGGTTTCTTTCTTTGCTGTTCCGAATGGAAAAAACTAAAATTTAAATAGATTTAAGTACATACATACCAGATATATACGCGCATACAGACATACATAGATCATTTCGTTTAGGATTTGTGTGGATATGTGCGTACAGTACACCACTTAATGTGTACGAGGGCAGACAACCAGACTTTTGCTCGGTTGTTGTTTGTTTACATGTGCTCCAAATGCGCGAATAAATATATTGTTATATATAACTTAAATAAATATACTTATCCCAATTTTGGCTAAATAAATATAAATTTTCTTTGGAAACAAACTATTGATTCCATTTAGACCGAAATAGGGTCACTGTATTGTAATTTTAGGGGCATGAGTTACGTCTATCTTTGATGTACGTATCTGCGAACATATGTGCAAACTTTAGATATATCTATATAATATATATACTATTATATATATATATATAAATATATATATATATGTATATATATATGCGTTTATATTTATTTTATTAAGTTACATGAAATTAGGCCAACAGGTGTTGCTGGCTAAAGTCCAACAAATTGTTAGTAGGCAATGTTCTCCAAAAAAACATTCTAACGTTAATAATTGCTTTCTCAGTTCTTTGTGTCTTGCCTGCTTCATTAATATTTGTCTGGAAATTAAAATTATCAATGTTTTGCACTCAATCGAAGCAACCAAAATTATTACTCTTATTATATTTTCAGATTTACGATTGTCTCTGGTACATGAACAGACGTACGCCGTGTTTTGAAGTCATTGCAATTAATTAAAATCACTTTTATATTCTACAACGCAATTGCCTTCTACGCTTTCTTCAAGAATTAGGTAATCACTAGTAGGATTAGTGCAATAGTAGGATGGAAGAGCTTTAGAATTAGCGAGGCTGTTGAAATATATTGCGTGAGTTAAAAGAAATAAAAGGACAGAAGAACCGTTGAGAGGTGGTAGGGTGAAAGAGCTTTAGAATTAGCGAGGATGTTCAAAAATATTGCATGAGTTAAAAGAAATAAAAGGACGGAAGAACCGTAGAGAGGTGGTTAAAAAATATCTCTTGAGTTAAAAGACATGGTAGGGTGAAAGAGCCTTAGAATTAGCGAGGATGTTCAAAAATATTGCATGAGTTAAAAGAAATAAAAGGACGGAAGAACCGTAGAATTAGAGAGGTGGTTAAAAAATATCCCTTGAGTTAAAAGACATGGTAGGATGAAAGAGCCTTAGAATTAGCGAGGATGTTCAAAAATATTCCATGAGTTAAAAGAAATAAGAGGACGGAAGAACCGTAGAATTAGAGAGGTGGTTAAAAAATGTCTCTTGAGTTAAAAGACATAGTAGGGTGAAAGAGCTTTAGAATTAGCGAGGATGTTCAAAAGTATTGCATGAGTTAAAAGAAATAAGAGGACGGAAGAACCGTAGAATTAAAGAGGTGGTTAAAAAATATCGCTTGAGTTAAAAGACATAGTAGGGTGAAAGAGCCTTAGAATCAGCGAGGATGATCAAAAATATTACATGAATTAAAAAAGATAGTTAGATGGAAAAGTCTTAGAATTAACGAGGCTGTTGAAAAATATTGCATGAGTTAAAAAAGATAGTAGGATGAAAGATCCTCAACATTAGTGAAACTGTTGAAAAATAAATTTGAATAATGAAATTCCATAAGTTGAAAGAAATTGTTGAAGAAATTTACTTATAAGTATAATGTCTGAAAGATATAGATTAAGTTACATTGAAGACAGAAACCAAGAGAGAGGGGAACTGTCAAAATGTAGAATAATGACACAATACTTAAGGAATTCTATTAAATTTTTATTAAAGTAGATTATCTAAGTGATCATAGACATTATTGAGTAAAAGTGCTACAGATATTAACTCGCGTTTTATAAACAAATAAAAAAAGAGAAGTTAAGGAATTATAGATAGATGAAAAAAGAGAGATGGAAAAAAAAGGATAGTATAAAAACCCGAGAGAATAGTAAATAACATAAATAAGAATAAGAAAGTAAATAAGGAAGTAAGAATAAAGAAATAAGAAAGTATCAAAAATTATTATTACGAAAAGAAACAGTCATAGAAAGAGAATATCAGATACATAAATATACAAATAGAGTCCAAAGTTTGTTAATGTGATTATTTGCCGTTAAGGCATAACACCATGGCATTTTTAACACACATATCAGTATAATGCGACGATAAATGCCACCACTGGAGTTTCATAGACATCAAACGGTATCAATGAAAGTTATACGTTTAATTTTAGTTTTGTTCTTTGGTAGGAAGCGAAAGTCACCGCGATATTCCTACTTAAAGTGTCAACTTTAATAGTGAAGAAAGCCGAAGTTATAGGCTATGACCCAGTGGTACTAGATTTAAACCTTTGGTTAGCTTTTCACTCACTATCATTTTCAATCTAAATAGTCCCCTCGTATGATAGGTGTGTCTTACATTCAGATAGATATATAGATCATCAGGCAAAGATGAGAGTATATTTAGCCCTGATCCATAAGCTGTAAGTTGTTTAGTTTGGGATATGGAAGATATACGACATGAAATTAGTTCAGACACTTTCTCAGAAAATCGAACAATTTTGCTGGATAGATGTAAAAACAATATTATATACAACAAACAATATTATGTAGTTAGGCCGAAAGCCTGGTCTCCAGATGAACAAAATTCTTGTTCGAGTTTATTCAAAATATTTAGTTTCTATAATTTAAGTTGCTCTATACTCTACCTAGAGATGAAGACATATATTAGCATTATCATATACTAATAATACCGAATGCTCATTATTAATGAGCTCTAAAGCACTTTATGCAAATTATACCCTACTACATCATGTGACACATTTATAGTGTTGTGGGTCTGTCTATTTTAGAGTTTCCTTTTTTTTTGTTTTGGTCTCCGTGACTAGTTAATTGCATTTCAAATAGATTATTACTAAAATATTTTGTTGTTTGTAAGCAAGTCATTTATTATGGTGTCACTGACTATATCAGCAACTTTTTGGATTAAGTAGACGATGATACTATTTTCTTTGTATTTTATGTACCCAATATTATACATTGTGCATCCCTTCTATCCTTACATTCTTGAACTTAAAGATTTCTGATTTAGTAAAAGAAAAGTATCTTAAATATTTATTTCCTTAAAACGTTATCGATTTTTTAATAAAAGCCAAAATCCATTGCAATGAGAAGTACAAATACTGAACAATAGACCAGCATTGTTTGGATGTTGTAAATCTTTCGTTATCGTTCTTTTAAAATTAGTTCATGTACGTAAGCAAATGGAATTAATGCATTCGTACGCTTAACAGAATTATGTTAAAGTGCGATGTTAAAGTCAATATTTACATAAACATTTTTTATAGGGTTATGTTAAGTGTCTGTTATTGTCTGTTTTATGTAAAATGTTATCAAATATTATTTTTGCATGTATACCATAATATTTAAATTAAAATATGTATAATATAATTGCTTATAATTTCAGTAGAAAAAGCTTATAAGTTAATATTATATTAATTATAAAAATGTAATATTTATAAAATAATATAAATAATAATATATATAAAAAAAATAATAAAAAAAATAATAAAAAAAATAATTTAATAAGAAATTATTAAAAAGTTAATAATATATTATTGTTATTTATTAAAAGAAACTCTAAATGTAGTTAAAAATTAATATGTTAAATTTTCTGTAGTTAACAGAAAATCTGCTTTACATTTCTACTTTCATTTCATCCGCAATTAATCTTAATGCTCACTTAAGTTATTTATTTCAATATGTAGATTTTTTTTATCAAAATCGAATCTTTATAAGCCAAGATTATGTAAGCGAAAAGACAAATACAAAATTTTTCTTAAAAATTGCAAATCTCGTCGAAATAGCAAAGGTCGCAAACATGGAACAAACTTTATCAAGGTTTCTCTCATGCAATATGTGATTTAAAAAAAAATTCGCAAAAATTTTAAGATCGCTAAATTTTGCAAAGCTGACTATTTTAATCTTTAATCTAAATCAAAAGCAATGAAATTAAAGAAATATAAAAATAATATTCACATATATAAACATCAAAAGATATATAAATATATAAATATGCACAACAGGTATATAAGTTTTGCATTCGCTCGACTTCACATTTGCAAATTTATTACAAAAATCCAACAAAGAAAAAACCATTTAAGATACAGATACAATAATAGAAAAGCGAAATACCTTATGTGAACTTCCGGTAATACTAGTTTATTTATCTATCAAACCTTTGTTTTTTTCTACCAAGTCCATTATAATTTTTACTGAAACTTAATAATTTATTACCACAAATTTTAGTTAACAACAGCGCCGATGTGCATAATTTTTGCACATTTTGCGCTGCGAAGGTTCCGAGACTTGTTTGCAAATTACATGCAAAAATCACTGAGGAAGACGTCATTTAAATTCACCAAAAATCTAAAATAAAAATAATAAAAAACCGAAAAAATAAAATTAAAACTTTGAATTCAATGAATAAAAAAAATGTTTTAAAAGAAACAGCTAAAACATCTATCTGCGTATCTGGTTAATTTATCTTAATCTATGAAAAAGGTTTGTAAAAAAAACACAGATAAAATCTGTCAACTCATGTGAAATTTACAGTCAGGTTGCCTTCTTGATAGATAGCCTTAAGTTTACCATAAATTTCATTATAAGTAAAATATTTATTTTCAGAGATGTTAATAAAGAACACACCTGCTTTTATGCAGGGATGATTTATTCTATTTAAAACAATTCTAGGTTGGAATAAGTCTAAGCTCAAAGAATTCTGGGTAATGATATCAACCTGCTTTCATGCAGGTATGATTTAATCTATTTATCATAATTCTAGATTGGAATAAGTCTAAGCTCAAAAAATTCGCGGTACTGATATCTTTGAGAGACGTTGGTTGTACATACACAACACCTGAAACACCAAAAGAAAAGAAGTGGAATATTTAAGTAGAGTACGTTCAGATAGTTTTAAGTTTACCATAAATTTCATTATAAAGATAATATTTACTTTCAGGGATGTTAATAAAGAATACACCTGCTTTCAAGCAGGGATGATTTATTCTATTTAAAAAAATTCTAGGTTGGAATAAGTCTAAGCTCAAAAAGCTCTCGGTAGTGATATTAACCTGCTTTCATGCAGGTATGATTTAATCTATTTATCATAATTCTAGATTGGAATAGGTCTAAGCTCAAAAAATTCACGGTACTGATATCTTTGATAGACTTTGGTTGTACGTACACAACACCTGAAACACCAACAGAAAAGAAGTGGAATATTTAAGTAGAGTACGTATAGGCCTTCTTGATAGATAGTTTTAAGTTTACCATAAATTTCATTATAAAGATAATATTTACTTTGAGGGATGTTAATAAAGAACACACCTGCCTTCAAGCAGGGATGATTTATTCTATTTAAAAAAATTCTAAGCTATGCCCTTACTATTAAAATACCGCAATTCTATCAGGTTAGTAAAAAAAGGCTATTCAAAGTTTTCCCATTTTCTGCTAACTAAATCTGGGCATTGACATACGAGGTGTAGTACAGTTTTCTTCTATGTTCAACCACACCAAAATGCCTTATTGAAAAATTCAAGAGTTATTGTGTATCCTTCTAAAACGTAGTAATATGTCGGTACCAAAATTTTAGTGCTGAGTACATTTCGTTTTAATTGAAGCAGTTGACTGCAATATTTGTAATCCATTTCCGACCAAGTTAGTCATTTCAACTGACGAGAATTTATATTTGACCATTCTTTTCTCGCTAACTTTAGGTATTTACAGATAATAGCCAATTAAGCTTTTTGATTGAGCTCAAAATACATTCAAAAGAAAATCCATATCATAAATTATATGAAAGGAAAATTTTATTTCAATATCTGGTTCAGAAATTACCGAATGATCTCCTCATTTTATATACAAAAATATATACAAATAATTCTATTAAGAATATAGTACAGTCTTACCAAAATATTTTTATTTCAAGAGATTTAATCAATATTTAGAAATATCGAATATAAGACAATGAAATAGCTTGAAACGATCGTAAGGACAGAAGGCAATCCAAATGTCTTAATCCAGTTTATAACAAAAAAAAAATAATTTTTCCAGTTGAAATAGATCTGATGTCCGATTAATTATTGATATTTTAGTTGGCTTAGCTTCTGTTAACTGCTATCTTTTGAAGATGGACCAAAACACACCGGCAACGAAAATCGCAAAGCTCACCTTAGCTCACATTATCAGCTTCAGTCGTGCTATTACCAGGAAACAAATCTAGTATTGACTTTTATTGATTTGAATGAAGTTTGGGATTTAAGACCATGAAACTTCATTAGGTTGGTCAATAGTCTACATTTGTCTTGGTTAAGTTAAGCGACTCTCTTCAGGAATAGCAAAGAAGATCTTATAGAACGCAGTGTACTATTGTTCCTTTTAATAAAAATAAAAATGAAAAGAATAAGATGAATGGATTGTGTGCGTCTATAATGCAGAATAATGTGGGGTATAAGTCTGAGACAAATAAATAACGAATAATGTTAAAGAAGTCTTTGTAGTTTTTTAATTTAGCTGAAATGAAGCATTTATAAATTATGGAAATATATATATTTGTAGTAATGATATATAATAATTTATGTCATCCAATCATTTACAACTTCAGTATTTAATTTCGCAATTTTTTTTTGAATAGGGGAACCTTACTATTGTATCAATTACTACTAATACTGCTACAGATACCATTTAAATTTGTTGTTTAAATTTGTATCTGCACTGTATCTGCAGCATCACATAATTAATTTCTAAAGCAAATCTCAACTTAGGACACCAATAAGTGAAATGACAATTTATTTGAATTAATCGCCAAAGACTCATAAATTTCAGTTAACTTATGCTGTTCTGTTGGAAGAGATGACTTCATCGATATAATCATGTGCGCCGTTTCATTAAGCGGATCTCCTATATATATATTTGTCGTATGCGAATATATAATATATTTGGATGTTTATATATTGTATATGAGTACGAGTATTTATTGACAATATGTTCATTGATTGTATGCATTTCGTCGCAGTGAAGTTCTTCTACCAGTTTTATGTTATGAATCATAAAAAATTAATTCACTTAGAACTTTTTGAATTTTTTTATGATGTTTTTATATAGTAGTTTCATTATGTCATAAAATATAAACATTATATAAAATATTTTACTGAACAGGTTGACTTGACTAACTTGACTTGAACTAATTTAGTTAGAACTGTGCTAAGCCATTATGAAAGCTTTTATGTTCAAAATTAATAAAAAGTTTTATATTTACTTTTATGAGAACTTATCCTAAGGAAAAATACAATAATAAACTATAGTAAATAAGAGCTTATGATGCTCCAAGTTGAACTAAAACTTGGAGCATTGCAATGTCAGTTGATTACAGTTATAAATATAGTAAGTTATCTGACTGTTTATGAGCTCTGAATTGTTTTCTATCATAACTATAAATGATCAATGAAAAAAGTTAGAACTGCAAGTTAAAATAAACAAAAAAATACTAGATTAGATTAGATTTTAAAACAAGTTGGGAACATGTCACCACATGTCACCTTTGAGGATTATTGTGACATACCCACTTTAGTTCAATAAAGCAGTATCAGTTAAGTATGCCATTATATTCTTCGGAGAGATGTTGCCTAATTCCGTTATAAGTGGATAGACAGTGGATAAGTAACGAAGTCTGAGTCTGGTGAGAGTATCACAGTGACATGTGTCACTGTTCTGCTATTTCCTCTTCTTCGCAACAAAGTCTGCAGCTATCATTTCTAGTAATAAATCGTTTCTAAAATCTTAATATTATTATAACATTATCAATCATTTTAGACCTTTCTTTATTCTCAATTAAGTATGGAAAATTAAAGGGAGAGATGTCATTTTTTTTAAATAAACAAAATTTTTCATATCCTTTATAAATTCAAATAAATCATCTTCGTTTGTAATAAGAATCTAGTCAGGACTAAAAGTTTCTGTTCAGTATTCCTACAATGTGTACTATCAATGGTCTAGATTTCCTAATCGTAGAAATAAGATTCTTAAGAGGACTTAAGTTTCCTATACCATAACTCCTCATCTACTGTATTTAGAAATCGATTTCGTTCTGGCATCAGCTTATTTTGCTTTAAGAATTCTTTTTCTCCTGCTATAATCTTTTCCTCCTGATATTCGAATGACTTGGGAAAGCTGTGTTATACTTTGATTTTAAAAGAAGAATGATAGCCGCATTCTAGAACTGCACTATATAACTTCACTTCGACATTATAGGGAACACTAAAAGTATTCACCTACTTATATGACTTGGGGAAGCTATGCTATACTTTGCATTCAAAAGAAGAATGACAGTCGCATTCTAAAACTTCACTAAATAACTTCACTTCGGCATTATAGTGAACACTAAAACTCATTGCCTACTTATATGACTTATACTATAGTATCTTTTGGCTAAAACATATTTGCTTAAAGCAAATTGGTCCCAGCAGAGTCCTTTCGAGAAGGCACGAGTCCCTCGTTTAGGTAGAAGAGCATCAAGTCTTCTACTTGGTTCTTCGTATTTGGTTGGACAAGTCTATACATTTGGCTAAGTCACTAATTTGAAAGACTACTGCTCTATTAGAATAAGTAGAATAAACTCTTAAACATTTTGAACTTTCTTCTAGCTAATGATGGACATTGACACATAAGGTGAAGTATAGTTTTCTCTTAATCCGCGGAGTTTCAACCCCAATAAAAGTTATAAGAGGGTTGACTAAGTATTATTTTCTAATACGCAGTGATCTATTAGCACTGATACCGTAGTACAGAGTAATTCTACTTTTACGGTATATAATACATGGTGAAACTTACTTACACTTAGTATTCACTAGCTGACGAAGGTAGCTATTGGAGCTAGATAGGAGAAAGTAGATGTCTAAGCTGATCACTGCAGAGGTTAACTATTTCATCATGATAAGAACAGATTGTAGAACTATAACCACCGGCAGTATAATCAATAGATACATCATAAATCATCCAATCATAAAGATTTGATATAAGATAAACAGTTAAGTTTATAGAATATAAAGTAACACAATAACTGATAACAACTTGTAACTTTAAATCATATGATAACATATATCTCAACCACAATATTGGCTAAGACTAACCAGACCACATAGCGGTGTGGCTGCTAAGGACTATATGTATATAAGAGAAAGACGATAAGTGGCTAATCGTGTGAATAAATTAAGATCAATGGCACTTTCCAGTCATATTTGGAAAACCTATGTAGTTACTTAAAGCTTCTGAAAGGTGGTACGGATTAGGTAAAAAAAAGTAACTGCATAAACATTTAAAGTTTAATGCCAAGAGTTAGATGTGTTGATAGATAGACATACCCATAAATAAAAAATTTGGCACCATTTCATCGATTCATTTTGTCATTTTGTTTAAGAATACTTATTATATATATATAGGGTATGTCTAGTGTTCTTTAATTAACTGCAACACTTTTATTGGATAGTATCTTTGACTTTTTTAAAGCTACAAAATGATTTCATTTATATCGTAAATTAGTGATCCAATAACTCTAAGTGTTTACTGACGATCACTTTAGTATTCTTACTCTTGAACTAAAGTACTCAATGTTTTCTTCACTTCTCTTACTATTTATGTGAAACATTATTTATTAAATATGGTATGTATATATAAAATTTAATTGTTGTTGATCTCAAACTAAAGTAAAACAAATACTCTGCTAGCTTAATGTGGTGTTCATAAACATATATATTATAGTTATATATCTAAAAAAAAAATTTTATTACAAAAAATACCAACCTGTGTGTTCTGAAATGTATGAGCCATTCAATAAAAATTATATGCTTTTACCGCTTTTGAGTTATTAGCAGCAACTAATTGCAGCCTTAATACAAAATAGTTGCATTAATATTTTTCATTTTTTTTATTTGATTGAAGTTTTCAGTTCTTTCATCTGAATCTTCTCCAGAAGTGTTGTGCTGCATGTACAAACGCCAAGCATCTCTTGATGCGCTTAATTTGCAATAAACAACGGTCATTTAACCATGAGAAAAGTTGATATCAATACAATCAACGGTTAAGTCATATCTATGATTTTTAATAGATGCTCACAAGACGCCTCAGACGTTTAGAGAAAAAGGTAGGCCACAAGATACATTCATGGTTGCATTTGAAGAGTGCTGAAGCCTTAGCAGATGAAGGTGAAGCTGTAGTAGATGAAAAGGAATAAAATTTCACATAAACAATTTTTCATTTGACTTGATCTGCACTTAAGTAACTCAAAAGTCTCCTACTGTTTTTCAATACTGGTATTTGCATGTGGCTCAGAAATAGTCGTAAATGCCAACAAAAAAAGGAAGAAAACTGAACGAAATGAACTTGCCATATTACAAAGTCTAATGTTGAATCCAGCGGAAAGAGTCTGCAAGAACTTGATTGCATAACATTAGATTCGACCAAGTTGTGCAGAAGTGTTTGGAACAGTGGAAAATTTGGTACTACACAATATGTTAATGATTTAGTTTGTTTTTGCATAAATCATAAAAACCATGGGTAGAGCAGATAGTTAAATATATTTCATTGAATTGATTAGCATTTTTTAATAGTTCGAGTGTGGTTATTTAAATACATTCTGTGTTATTTATCTTTTTACTATATCAATAGGTATTGACCACATAATCCTAGTTTGTATGGAAAGTCCACTTTTGGTTCGGGTGGAAGATAACTGCGAAAAGTGAAGTTTTGCAGCATGAAGTTCAAGCAGCTCAACTTTTGTGGTTATGTTTTGTAGTCTCATTAACATTTTTTTTTTCATAGCAAACATTAAACATAGTACTTCTATTCAATAGGTATTGACCACATATTCCTAGTTTGTATGGAAGATCCACTTTTAGTTCGGGTGGAAGATAACTGGGAAAAGTGAAGTTTTGTAGCTTGAAGTTTAACCAGCTCAACTTTTGTGTTTATGTTTCGTAGTCTCATTAACATTTTTTTTCATAGCAAACAGTAAACATAGTACTTCTCAGTTGTGTTCTGAGAGTGTTGAGAAAGTGTTCTGTCCGAGTCATTATCTTCTAACTAAAGGTAGTTTCAGATTATTAACTACTTCGGTTCTACACGAGTCATTCTCTTCTAATTAATGGTAGTCTTAGATTATAGGCTAGTACTGTTCTGCCCTAGTCATTATCTTCTAACTAAAGGTGGTTTCATTTTATTGACTAGTTCGGTTCTACCCAAGTCATTATCTTCTAATTAATGATAGTCTTATATTATTGGCTATATTTTCATATTTTATGTATAATTCGAATATTATAATACTAAAACCCAGTTTCATCGATTTAAATTCTGAGGAAAACTTGATTTCGAATACAGGATAATTAAATTAAAGTAACCAAGTAATAATCAGAGACACTTATGCCACAAAAACCAGTACTGATTTTCATGAAAAATGCTTAAAAACGTATTTTAAACTATTTTTAATAATTAAAAGAATATGGTTGGAAAACGGCGGAGGTCTCCAAAAAGTTAAAACCAAGATCATCATAAGCAATCTAACGAAAACAAAGATCATCGTAGGTAGGGATAAGTTCGAAATAACAGAATTCGCGTCCATTTAGACAGGTCTCTGATCATTTGGTAGCTTTATTGAAAATTTGGACTATTCTCGCAATTAGAAAGCTCTTAGTTTTAGCAAAGTTTATACTTATTGCATTCTTAGTAAGGTGATAAGTCTTAAATCAAAGTTTTAGTAATACTGCCAAATCAAATAAACTTTACCGGCTTTACAGTCTATAACTGGACTACATTACTATAATATTTCCATCCAGGAATAAGTAAAATCACATTGTTATGTTATCTTATTTTTACGGATGATTCAGGATAGATGCATGAATATTTTTAATATATGCAGATATAAATTACTCTTTTCGGCTGTCTAGTGAAGCTACGGTTTATTAGGCAGAAGTAGTTGCGTTTACGGAGGTATCATGTAAAGTTCAGAGAACTCATAACAGTGACTGACTTCATATTGCTGGGCAGTATGGGTGAGTAGAGCCGTTTCTCGCCAAATAAAAATCACTCTCTTCAAGTAACTGGTACTACCGGTAGATGAAGTATCTGTTATAGTTTTTGAGTGAAAAATCCTCCGCAAGAGTTAAGGTACTGATTTACATTATATATGTAAAACCACAAACTGTATGTGGTTCTAAGCGAATATAAATCTTAATGTTACATTGATTAGATCGCTATACAGGAGTGGAAGACGACGGTTTAACCAAGCAAAGAAAAAAGCGTTTGAAAGGGTCCATTAGTTGTAAATGACGGAATGGATGAGGCTTAATATGGAAGGATCAAGTGCTGGATAGTTAATCACAGAATGAAATTTGTAAATGACGTAAGTGCGTAAAACGCAGATGTGACTGACAAAGAGTGTTGAACCCTTCAAGTCTTTAAGTAAGTAAATAAGAACTTGCTTGTCAATACGTTAACAAACTTGAAATATGGTAGCAAGATCCAACATTGTTTTTTATTAGAAGTGATATTTTAGGGACTATCTACTCTTAGTAATAGCTTTAAGCCGTAAATTGAACTGGAGTAGCAAAGTAATTAGGTTTATTTAAACCTGAGTTAAGCGATATGAGTACCTTCACAATAAAGTGGGAACACTTATATATTCACTGGTAGAAAATTGCAATGACTTCAACTTAACGAATTGGAGGGTTCTTCTACTAAGTTGCATTCCTTTTTATTGCCTGTGCTTTTTCACTTAAAGCAAATTAAATTTTGACAGTGTGGCATCTTTTGCCAATCCGAATAGCGATAAATAATTTGCACATCAAAGTGGCCATGTTGCCTAAGATGCACTCTGGCAGCGAAATAACGGCGATTGGCCATTTATATTTGATAGTCACAGTCCGTTCGCATCTATAACTGAACTCCACACATGTGCACGGCACAAGAAGTTTGAAATGCGCATTCTCGTTAAGTTGCAGAACGCATTTTCCAGTTCTCATTTGTTGTTTTGCATTTAAGGTTCAATTGGCCTAATCCTGGCATGGAACTTGCACTTAACTATTATTATTATTATTGCTCTGGCTATTATTCGCATGAATGCTATGTGGACAAACCTGATATCGATAACGGCGCATTACAAGAGCGGCCTCAGCCGTGCTGCTGCCACGTACTGCGGCCGCAATATCAGAAACCGAGATGGCGCAAAGTTCTGTTACTTAACAGCATAACGCATGTGCATAGCTGGGCAATGTTGTGCTATAAAGCCGTTGTCCACACTCAAGTGCCCGCTGGTGTCTTCATGTGCCATCGTCATCGTTGTGATGGTGATCAACGCTCCAGCTTAGAGCAGCGCTTCGCAACGTACCACATCGTAATATTGTAATCATTTGGCAGCAACTTATGGTTTTATTTCTGTGTTGTGCTGGGCAATTGGCAATAAGCAATAGGCAATGGCCAATGGAGGAAAACTGCGTTCCTGCTCCTAATGTTAAGTGCTGCAGTGATCAAGTTTCGCGTATTCGAGGGACAAACGCGTTTCAATGTTATTTTTACTACAAATCGGATTGAGGCTCTGTGTGTGAATGTGTGTTCGCTTGTGAAGTTGTTTTTAATTCAGGTTTTTGGCTCAAGAAACCGTAGGTCTTTTGATTGCGCACAGGTGGTGCCGTAGTGCCTCAGGTGTACTAAATGCACCATAGGCATATCCAGTTTTTACTTTATTTTTTTCATATTTGATTCTGGTTTATTTTTATTTATTTATTTTTTTTTTTTGTTTCATTCTGTTTTGTACATTTTTATATTCGCAATTATTTTGTAGATCTTTTCTAAAAGGAGTTACCATTGCTACGCCACTTTGTACCGTTCTATTGCCCTCCACTTCATCGAAGGTGCGGTAGTAAATTTACTGTACATATGCGCGTGTTTATTATAAAAGGTTAATGTCCACTCTTGGATTCTGCATAAAAACAAGAATTTCTATTAGGAAAAAATCCGAAGAAAAACACTTGAATTTTTTTTTTTTTGTGATTAAAATTTATTTATTTTGTTTCCTAGTTTTGCGGCTTAATTGCCGCATTTGTGCGGTGCATGCATCTCAAATTTTTAATTAAAACCTGCATTGGACGTAAATATGAGGGAATGAAGTGCAGTTTGGGTTTGTGAATTGCTGGAAAATTTAATTCGCACGCTAAAGCTGCGCTTTTCCTTTGAATTATGGACAAAAATTTAACATCTGTTCGGGAGCAGGAGGCGAAGGATGGGCTGGAGAAATGCGCAGGAAGGAAATGAATAACAGTTTAATAAATTTAAAATGGATACTTAATGCAACTAATTGAGTTTTTAGACTTTATAATTCATTGTAAGAAGACACATGAGTAATTACATTTCAATGAGGGAAAGGGAGTGGCAATAGGGGTTCAACGCATTATTAGTCTTAGATGTGCAAATGCGCTCAATTTAATCACTCCTAATCGTAGCTGTCAAGCTGCATTGACATAAGCTGAACTACGTTGACAGAAGCAGTTTTTCAAATTACTTTGTTGAGTAAATATAACATAAACAGTTTTAACATTTTGTTCTACAATTTACATGTTCCAAGTCCCAGCCATTAAAAGAGATAAGTCTTAATATACAACAAAGTATGTGACTCGGTGTAAAAAAATAAATATGTCAATATATAATCATCTAGATCCGCTTACGATGGACCTAATGGCATATTTAGATTAAGATTATATTAAGATTAAGATTAAGATGCATAAATCCCATGGAGCTCCTTGAAATGAAGGATTTGCTTGCACACTCCATAAAGCTCTTCAATAATGTTTTAAACACCTGTTCTTGTAATTTAGTACCGCTCACTTTGCGCTTACATATAGACTGAAACATTATTAAAAAAAAATAATACTATTTGATCTGATCTTGATCTTAACTGTTATATAAATACACATATGAATCACATATATACAGTCAAACTTCCATAACTCGAACTAAATAGGGTTTAAAGCGCAAACTATATACAATTATATAAAAATTCTTTAACTTTCCCCATACATAAGTCGAACATTTCCTTTGCAAAATGGTACTTCGAGCTATGGAAGTCTGACTGTATATAGATATATCTATACATAAATACACATAGTATGTATATATAAATGCATATCTCAGTGAATACAGTCCTTGTACGTTTTTGTATGAGTCTTGAACAGATTATACAAAATAAATCATTCCAACCAAAATAAATAATATAGATTGTAATCTATATACTAACTAATACTAACATAGGATTCAAAAAAATAGTACCATATATATTAGAGACTTCCCAAATTAGGTCTGGTACTGAAAGGGCTCACACCAACATTCTATTATCGATTAGTATTTTTCTTCGTATAAATAGAGACGGATAATTAATTACCAGAGATTTTCTTATTTTAGCCAGCTTCAATATATATGAATGATTGGTTGGCTCATCTTTTAATCGGAGCATATGTTTCTCTGTAAAAGGACATTATCGTTTAGTTAAGTTAAAGAAAGATTTAAGAAATCAGCTTAAACAATAGTTTTAACAATCAAGTTTCGGCCTATATGCCAGATCAACGCGAAGGTCATTAGGTATTTAAGATATTGTAGAGTTTTTGAATCAGAATCATATTTAAAAAAGTATGTCTATTAATTACACTCATACTATGTTCCTTTCCTTCATTTGTACTGAGCATTAATCTTTTCTAGTTCTAATATTTTATAGAATAATGCCATTCTAATTGCAGATGTTATTATTGTAAATTTTCAGTTTTGATTAAATTCTTCTAAAACTAAACTCAAACTAATGAATTAATTTCATTCATAATAGAAGATGTAAAATTGATATAGTGAAATTTTTAGATCGTATTTTATATTATCTAAAAAGCAATTAAAAAGAATTGTATGTAAATGGTCTCAAAGCGATTTATATGAATTGAAAAAGTTGCATAACCCAACTCCTTTCTGCAGGATATTTCTGAGGAACTCGTACTTACAAGTATTTGCTATATCAAGGGACATCTTATCCGTATTCAAAATCTACTGACATTCTTTTCATCGATCCCATTCCAAATGATATCCGGTTTAATTTGAGTCACACATCTTTCCGGTATTTACTTTTCTACTATATTTTTATAAATCTTCAAACTAATCTTAATATCATTGGCCATAGACGTCAAGTCAAGCATATATGCATAACCCTCTTTAGTTTTCTAACACCTTAAATTAACCTTTTCATTTACCTGATCTTCAGAAATTCAGTTTGTTGAATATATAGCATACTGAACTTTACAGTTTGTCCCTAAGTAGTAGATTTACATATCAGTTATTTGCTTAATACGTTACGATGACTTTAAACTTTTTACAATTTCTTTCTAAAAGGTGGTCTCAGTCGTTCGAAGTATCTCATGAAATTGTGATATTTTCCCTTAACGCACCTTAAAATATGCCTGAAGAAGTTAAGTTTCATAAGCAAAGTCTACAACTTATCGTCGTATTAGAGCGTGAAGATTATACACCCAATAAGCAAAATCTGATGAGATAACAGAATCCAGAATCTACTATCAGAATCCAGTAAAAACTATCTTAAATGAATTCTAAAAAGCTACAAAATTGATGAGTTAGCAGGGTTCAAATCCTGCCTGTATAAAAATAAAGACTATCGTAATAAAATAAACGGATTCTAAAAAGCCACAAAATTATTAGTTAAGTGCTCGTTTATGTGTCGAATGAATGTTTGAACTCAACACTTTAAATCACTTTGCAACTAACAAAACGTTAAGCAAGAACCCCACGTACGAGTAATCTAGAAGTAGAAAAGTAGCCAACTGCAATGAGTTTTTCTTATACATATTATATATATATGTCTATGTTTCATATCTAGAAGATTACCTCAATAAACATCAAAGCTCATTCGGGTATAATAAACATTAATTATATGTTCTACTTTCGCATGGCAGCGCTTAAATATGCAAACTGTAAAACAGAGAGGCTATCTTCATAATCAACTTGACCAAGCGGTAAAGCAAAATTTTAACATTCTCAGATGAGGTTACGGCAAATATGAAATAAATTTTATTAAAAACTATGAAACCTGTTGCATATTGAAACTGGAACTAAGCAATAGCCTAGTATATTTATATGTATATATATACTCAACAAAATCAATGCAACAAAATCACAATAACAATAGAATAAACAATGAGCAAAAGAACAACAACAACAACAAAGGAACAATTGCAATCGCATATGCAGAAGTGGCGGCAACCAGTTACAAGATACCTAACTACAGCACACACCATCAAGCCACCAACTTAACCAACCTACAATGTGGGCAGCACCCAACAACCTCTCTACCGCCAGCAACACTTTACTACATGCAATAAGCGACCTTATCTAATGTGCCTGGTTGGCTCCTGCCTTACTGCTTTTGTCTACTAAGCAAGCCAGCAAGCCAGCAAGCAAACAAGCAAAACACTCGCTCAGTAAATAAACGAAAAAAAACGAAGTAAAAACGAAGCGGAAAACCGACAAAAAAACTAACAAACGAACAAACGAACAAACGACGATCATCCTAATTCAAAGCGATCATGAAAAATTAGCCTTCATACCGAACGTAGGCCGTGTGGCAGGTTCTTTTGATGCATCTTCTTTATGGGCAACTGTTTTTACTTCCCACATGACGTCGCCACGCTCTCCTTGCCAAGGTCTTTCTACAACAAACTCTGAAACTCTGCTGTGTGTATGCGATTTTATTGTACGATCATTTCACTTCCTAGAATCATGTGGGCATTGTAATTGTTTTTACTCATTTCTTATATGCATACTTAGTATGATTCCGCAGCACTCGATTGGACAATCTCTGACTTGCTTCGTCTGCATCCATAGTCAATTCAATTCAATGCATATCATTTCAAAGGTAGTTAGGATTGTGAGAGTCGCGATGCATATGAGTACTTTGTCTTCTTAGCAATTTTTCTGGCTTACAGCCAGAAAATATCCAAGTCCCTTCGACTTGGAATTTTATTTACTTGTTCGGAAAATATGCAACCCAAATGCAACGGTCGATGCAAAAAGTTGTTTGCAACAGGAAGAATATTTTCCGCTATCTTACGCTCTAGGTTCGAATATTGCATACGCAGTAAATTAATGAAGGAAAGCTATAAAAGATGTGCTGTGTGAAACGGAATACATTCAAGTAAGTAATCGGTTTTTAAAATTGTAACTCAGTGATTCGGAAAATCTGAAGGACACAACGGATCTGGGCATAATGCTGACATCGTGCAAATAATTCTTGAACAAATAGATGGAAGAACTCAACAACATATCGGTATATAGATATGGCGTTCAATTATTAACTATACATTAAACTTATTGATTTGCCTTATAACAATATTACTTCTGTGGAAGGATTGCATACAGGCCACAGACGCGTAGGGAACTATGCTATTGAAGGATTGAATCGATGAAAGTGCCTTAGATATGTTGTTAGTGTCCCGATCATGTATGAAGTCGTGCAAACTAAGGGCTTACTTTTTTGAGAATCTGGGTCGCCTCTAAAAACTCCCCTTAAAGAACATTTTAGGTTTAAGCAAAGGTTCAAGTTAGTTTTTCAAATATTAAATTATTTTACGGTAACAAAATGGGCCAATAAACCTAAGTGCATTTTAAGGATCTACGGTATAACTCATCCTATATATGCACTTTTTTGAGTTATGTTTAGAGACACCTCTATTCTCTAATAGTCTTTATAATGTAGTACATCTGCCTGAGTTTATTTCACTCCTAAAACACAAACCTCTCTTAGTTTATTGTCCACTATCATGATGAGATTAATATATTCTTACATAAAAACCTGTTTGAAAAATATAGATTTTGAAACCCGATCAATAAGGAATAGTCGTGCTCTTGATAAGCAATTGCTTGTTCTCTGCATTCACTTTCCATTTCACTTAGCTTCTGCACTTTTTTGGACATAGATATATTTGGGTGACCAAGTGTGTATCAATAATATTTCTTAATTTTGTTATGTGACTATCTTATGATATTCTGGTATTTATAACATATTTACTAAAATCTGTTTTCACAATTCCTTGAAAGTGAATTTTGGAATATAAAATCCCATGCTAGGCTTTTGATATTGGTTCAAGTATTGTAATGTGATGCTCAATGTGTTTTAAGGAGTTAAGCTCTTACACTGTAGGGGCTCACAATACGATAGTATGGCACACAAGTTGATTCACAATGTGTTTTCATTGTCGGTTTCAGTTGTAGTGGGATGTGCACTATCTTTGCTTAAATCTCTTATCGTTATTGAATAAATGTTCTTTCAGAAAATCAGTTTTCCACACTATATGTTAGCTTAGATGTTTGACTGTTCAAGTATTAATTCTATATTCGTTTTATAGCATTGGTCTGAAATGTTAATGCAATTGCTGTAATCTTCTCTCTGTACTCCTTAAAAGTGGCTTTAGAGGGATTAGTTCTTATATTATAGCTTGGATGTTTAAGTCTTATAATATTGAATTTATATCGTTCTTTCTCTAGTGGTCTTACTCGAAATTTTTGCTGGCATCTCTTCTCGCTATTCCTTAAACATGATATGAGAGGGTTATGTACCCACACATTACCGTGGATCTTGAACTCAAAGCATCATTCTTCACGTGTGTGAAGGATGCAATGGAATTCATAATGTCTTTGTTGAAATCTCTCTTCTTTCGATTTTCGTTTAAACTCATTTTTGTATGACATGACTTTGAAGCTCTCCATTTACTTTAAAAGAAATAAGTAAAGAATCTAAAATTACTTATATTCTTCTTATAGTCTATAACGAAAGTTACAGTTAATGAAAAAAATCTGTAAGACATCATTAATATCAGAAGAAAATGTTTCTAGAATTTGATTTAAGTTTTTCAACTCTTTCTAATAAGACGAAAATAGTCCGGAACATTAAGGTTAATTTATATTTTCTTCTAGATAAATTCTTACTATAATAGTAAACTACTTTTTGCAATTCGACTTGGTAAGACGATAGCATAAAGTGGTTACTTTTCAAATAACAGAATATCCAATCAAAATGCACGCAATACTCGTCTAATAATTTCAACGACACTAGCAAGGCTTGCTCTTATAGGGCCATAAAGAAGAAAGGAATATTTTAATAATGAATACAAGATAAGCCTGACTTGAAGGCTTGCATGCATAGAAAGGAACATGCATGCATGTTCGTTTATTTTCCAGTTAGGAATTTGTAAATTCTTAACAATTTCTCTTCTTTTTTCCTTTTTAATATTTGTGTGCCTTGCAGCAGCCTAAAGGTTCTCATCTCAAGCACATGCAAGTGCACAATTTTCTCATAGGCCCATCATCCATCCATTCATGTAGAAAAAGTTGTTGTAGATGTTGTCCCTCCTAAACAGCTAAGCTGCACAGTACATTAGCCAGTTTGACTGCCTACGAAATGTGTACAAAAACGCGCTGGCGTGCATAAGGGTAAGGAGGAGGATTTACGCGCGCGCAACACAAGATCTTTGTCATTGATTTGGCTAATAAAGCTCTACCTCTAGCTCTAGCTCTAGCTAATGCCGCTGCTGCTGTTGCTCTTGCTGTAGCTGTCGTTGATGTTACTATAGCTGTAGCAGTTTATGATGACGATATGAATAACGATGATGACGATGAGGATGATGAGGATGATGATGCGGTTGCCGATACTGATAGTGATGGTGATGGTGATGCCGTTGTGTATGGTAATGGTGTTGCTTTTGGCTGATGTGGATCAGTTTTTATATGCTGTGTTGTAAACATTGCTCCTTAATGAAACTACGAAACTAGTTTCCTGCGCAAAATTGCAGTTAAGCATATTTCAGCTTTGTTGTTGTGTATCTTCTGTTTTTTTTTTTGGTTCTTATTTTTGTAGCTGAAAGGAAATTGTTTAGAATCTCAATGCGAGAAACAGTAAACTTGTTGTTGTTACTTCGAAACTAGGAACTGCAAGTGCAGATATTTAAATTGTTTTATACTTTTATGGTTAGTATAAAGCATAGCATCACTTCCCCCCTTAAGTTGCATATAGTCCCCCTCCCTTACATATAATCAGTCGTATGTGAGTTTCCAGTTTTTGTGCCAACTACGGCGCATGATGAGCTAAGACGTAAGAGTTCCTTTGGCTTTGGATTGCTTTTACCTTTACATCATTTTGTATATATTTAATGGTTTCGAAAGTCCGTAAAATGTTAAATGAATTTAAAATTATTGCAGTTATGCGAGTAATAAAGCATTTGTTGTGCTTTATTATCTCTTCTCATATGCAATATTTTTATTTTATTATTATTCTCTGTTAATTTAATGCTGTTAATGCTAAAAGGCCTACCGATCACCGCTGATCTTTCAGAATGTTGGCCCAGTTATTTTTATTTAATTTTTTTTTTCAATAAAATTATTTTATTTATAATGCGAATTCGTAATAAAAAATTCTCTCAATATGATTTGTTAATGCGTTACAGAGCCGTAGGTTAGAAACGACTTTGAAGTTTTTAGAACATTTGGAATTGGCTTGAATTATATAGCCCAAATAGACTGGTTGAGTTGTTTTTTATAGAGATTATATGTCAATAAAAATATATTTATATAAAAATAAATATATATATATGTATTTATTTCACAATTAAATATGTTTATTTTATGAATTCTTAAGCATAACGGCACTTTTGTTTGACAATTAGCTACTTTAGTCAGTGTTTCTCAATTTGAGTAGTTCGTCACATAGGTTGGAAAGAAAATTAAAAACAGATTTCAATATTACCTGATTAAAGCACTAACTGTATGTTTATGAAAGAACAGCTACAGCAAACAAAAATAGGGTTTTTCTCAAACACAATGGTACTTTTGTTCTTCAATTGGTTGCTTGAGTCAGTATTTCACAAGGTGAGGCTTAACTTACATAGGTTGGCAGGCAATTTAAAATCAGATTTTTACAAAAACTGAGAATTTCAATTATCGAGCTATGTGAGCAACATATGCCTATTCAAGCACTACCCGTATATCTGTGATAAGTAGGTGAAAGCAAAGAAAAGTAGAATTATTTTTAAGTAAAATGCACTTATTTTCATCACTGTTTTCCAATGTGAGATGTAACCCTAGTGTACATTTAATAAATTAAAGTACACACACTTTGAGTAATTTTTAGCTACTGATTTTATTTCAAATAATGTTGTGTTTTTATACAAAAATATTTTAAGACTAATTTCTACATCAAGGTTAAAATATTATGATTTTAGTGGACTGTATTAAAAAAAGGTTAAAAAAGGTTAAAAAAGGACGGAAGTCCCAACACTTGGGATTTTCCTCCTATTGTTTTTATGAATATATTTTATTTTAATAATTTAAATACGGTTGCTAAAAAATGTTACTATTTATCTATATTTTTCTTTAGTACATAATTCTAAGAATTTAGGTGATGATATAAACTATAATAATTAAATTTATGGTATAAATTCCTGTTCATGATTGAACATTCTGCCGGAGGTCAAAACTCATGTTCGTGATTGAACATTCTGCCAGCGGCCAAATTCTACATTCCAATTTCGTTTAATAACATTTATCGTCTTATTCTCAGCAACATGTATTTGTTCGTGTACGCCTTCCAATACACATAATTTCTGAATCGGACGTTTTATTGTGCCGTTCTGAGTTTTTACCGATACTACTCTCACCAGATTATCTTTTCCAGGATGAACGTCAATTATCTTTCCAAGAGGCCATCTTCCTGGATATGTTTCCTCATTCTTCACTATTACCACTTGGCCTTCCTTAACATTTGCTTGAACCCCTTTCCATTTGTACCTCTGCTGAAGATTCGTTAAATATTCTTCCTTCCATCGTTTCCAAAAATGTTTCTTCATTGCTTGAATTATCTTCCAACGATTTAATGAAGATATGTTCATATCATCTACTGCTTCTGGATAGTCAATGATAGCATGCCCAATTAAAAAATGACCTGGAGTTAATATATCATTGTCGTCAACATTTGCACAAAGCGGTCGTGAATTAAGTATGCCCTCAATTTGAGTTAGAAGTGTGCTTAACTCCTCATAAGTAAGATATTCTGGAGACTTAGCCTTCCTCAGTCTGTCTATGAAACGAAAAATATATACTACCACTCTACTTAATTTTCTAAAAGATGAATATTTCTCGATGAGCTGATTAAATAAGTCTTCCTCTCTTAATTTACTGATATTTATTATTTTAGCTGCCATTTGTTCTTTTGGCCATGTCCTTCTATCATCGTTTAACCAGTTTGGACCTCTCCACCATAACGATTGGTTCTCTAACTTTTCCGGCTGAATTCCTCTGGATGCTAGGTCTGCTGGATTTTCCTTTGATCGCACATAAAACCAATTGGCGCTTGGAATTAACGAGCTTATTTCATTTACTCTTGACCTAATAAATTTATTTTTGCTTGAATTGCTTTTTATCCAGCATAATGTAATCGTGGAATCACTCCATGCATACATTTTTATTTTTCTGTTAATTATGTTATGAATTTTATTTAATAATTTTGCCAATAGATGCGCTGCACACAGCTCAAGCTTCGGCAATGTTTTTCTATTTTTTATAGGATTTACCTTACTTTTTGCTGCTATTATGGACACCTTTGCGTGCGTTTTTATGTACACTATTGCTGCGTAGGCCTTTTCCGATGCGTCAGCGAACCCCACCAGGCATATTTCATCATTTCCGGTAACTCCTACCCATCTCTCAATTCTGATTGTTTGTATTGCGTCTAAGTTCTGCACAATGTTTTTCCATTCTTTCATCATTTCTTCATTTAATTTCATATCCCAATCTAAATTACTTATCCAGAGCTTCTGCACAAATAACTTAACCAATACTGTAACTGGAGCCAATAGTCCTAATGGATCAAATATTTTACCTAGATACGATAATGCCATTCTTTTTGTTATATAGACGTCTCTACTTTCTGCTATCTTAAACATGAATATATCATTGTTAGGATTCCATTGCAAGCCAAGCGTTTTTATACTTTCTTCTTTATCTATATCAATGACCTCATTGTCTTTTGATTTTTCCACCGTTTCTACTATATCCATGCTGTTTGAGCACCATTTTCTCAAATGAAATCCATACTTCTCCAAATGTGCCGATATCCTTAGCCGAACACTTTTGCACTCTTCTTTTGTATCACCGCCAGTTAGAAGATCGTCCATATAAAAATCGTCTTTAATTATTTTCGATATGTGATTATCCTGACATTCATTTGCTATTTCAAATAAAGTTCTTATAGCTAAAAATGAAGCAGGGGCAATACCGTAAGTTACAGTTGTTAACTTGTATTCTTCAATTGGCTGATTAATCTCGCTTCTCCACAAAATATGTTGGTATTTCTGATCATTTTTACTCACCCATATTTGTCTATACATTTTTTCTATGTCAGCAACTATGGCAAATTTTTTCAGTCGAAACTTCAACAATATATCAAAGATATCCCTTTGCAACCTTGGGCCAACATATAATACATCATTTAAACTATTTTTATTCGTGGTCTTTGCCGAAGCATCAAAAACTACTCTCACTTTAGTAGTGATACTATTCGCTCTTACTACTGCTTGGTGAGGTAGATAATATTTTCCCTGTCTTTTTGAACTTACTTTTTTCATATGCCCATCAGCTAGATACTCTTTCATGAATTCGACATATTCTCTCTTTAATGATGGGTTTGCCTGTAATTTTCTTTCCAAATTTATGAATCGTGCCATCGCCATTTTGTATGAGTCGCCAAGTTGGTGTTCTTCTTTGAAAGGTAACTCAACTACAAATCGTCCATCTTCATTTTTGGTAGTTGTCGCAGCATAATTTTTCATACAATATCCGTCTTCTGATGAATCTTCATCCTCTGGAATTTCTTCTATTTCCCAAAACTTTTCTATGTTGACGACGTTGGAAGAGATGAATCCTTTAATGCTTCTTTTTGCTTGTAAAATACCTGATAATATCCAGCCGAACTTTGTTGATTGCGCCAATATTTTATCTTTTTTAAGTAGACCGCCTTCAAGAATTTCTCCGTAAAGATCGCTTCCTATGATTATGTCAATTCTATCGGATTTATTAAAATTTGGGTCCGCCAAGGTCATATTTTCCCACTTATCTATATTATAGCTAAAGGTTTTATCCGGTTGACAAGATACCAATGATGGTAAAATTAATGCTTCTGCATTTATTTTATATTTACTGGTGAATCGTGGGTGAATTTGAAGATTTATTTTTGCCTTTGCAACGCCAACCGGTGTTCCTCCAAGCCCTTGCACCTCCATTTTTACTTTTTTCCTTGGTAAATTTAATATTTGTGCCGCTTCTTCTGATACAGCTGTAGTTTGCGACCCTTGGTCAATTAGTGCCCTTAACATAATCATCTCACCTTGAACACTTTTTACGCGCACTTGCGCCGTTGCAAGTAACACATTTTCTGCTGTGCCCGTATTCATTGTTAATGTTGATGTGTTATTATTTTGCCCTGAATTAATGTGCAAAAGAGTATTATGCCACTTCCCACAATCTTGACATTTTGTCTTACTATTGCATCTTTTTGTAGTTTTATGCGATAAACAGACGCGACAAATTTTAGCGTCTTTTACCCATGTATTTTTGTCCTTGACTTGTAGCTTTAGAAACTCATAACACTTTATTGCCATATGTCCTTTTTTGTTGCAGTAAAAGCACTGGTAATCATTTGCTACTATAGTTGTCGCTGTTGTTTTTTGAAAAGACTTTACATTATTAGTTTGTTTCTTAGATTTAATCGCCTCTGCTGCTTGGTATTGCTGCTCCAGAAACTGTAATACATCGTCCATTTTTTGAATCTCCTTTGTCCTTTTTATATTTTGCTCATATAGCCGTAATCCTTCCTTATCCAACTTCCTGATTATAATCCTTGCTATTATTGGATCTGCTTCATTCGTTTTTATACCCATTGCCTTCAGCCCCTGGATACATTCTATCGATGTGTCAAGCAACTTTTTCAAACTTGACGCTGAATCATTATATACAGATGGTTGATCGAGCAATTTATCGACCAATATTGTAAACAACATTCTTTCATTTTCGTACCTTTGCGACAAAATCTCCCAAGCTACAGCATAATTCAATTCCGACACCGGTAGATGTTGTATCAGCTTGCTTGCTTCTCCTTTTACTAATGTTTTGAGTCGATACATTTTCTCAACATTCGAAATTTTTCCATCCTCATGGATAAGCCTTTTATATAGATCATGAAAAGACGACCATTCTTCAATATTACCGTTGAAATTTGGGATTCTAATGCAGTCAAGCTTAACGTTGTTCCCCTCACGTAATTTTTCCATTTTATTGGCTAATTCATCTAACGCCTTATCGTATTGGTCTTCAATCTCATCATAATCATTCATAATGTCTACTTCATTGTACGACATTTCAATAACCAGCATCTTATAGATACTTCTAATGTCTTCGAACTTTCTTTTCCAGATTCCATTAAGTTGTTCCAATCGCGTGACAGTATCATAATGGTCAAGATTTTCTAACATCTGTCTTAACCTTGCGATGTTATTGTTATATTGCTCTACTAGATTGTTGATTTTATTTTTCTCAATTTGACTTTCCGTTATTTTCTCGTCTACACTTTTGCTTTCAACAGATTCTGCATTTCTATCTTTGCTTTCAACTATTTCTTCGAGCATTGTTTTCACCTGAATCACTTTTTGATGCACTGTAGTGTAAAAGTCCTCTTTAAAATATTTGTCTTCCTTATTCTCCGTTAAGAGTATTTTCTCGTGATTATCTTTAAATTGATTCCATAATCCTTGTACTTTATCTAAACGTTCTTTTATTGTATTCGCACGCAACTCACGTTTGCTGCTATTCTTCTCGATATTCTTAACATCGTCATATATTGCTCTTTGCTGTTTTAGCAGAGCTAATAATTTTGATGGATCCATTTTCTTTTTACCGTACCGATATTTAAATCTCGATCAATGCTTTTTGCACTATATTTAAATTTTTGGCACCGATGTTTAAGTCTCGGTCCACGCTTGTATCGCACTGTACTATATATTTAGTTTATGGCACCGATGTTTAAGCCTCGGTCCACGCTTGTATCGCACTGTACTCAATTTTACTTTATGTCTCGAAGGACCAAAATGTACATTTAATAAATTAAAGTACACACACTTTGAGTAATTTTTAGCTACTGATTTTATTTCAAATAATGTTGTGTTTTTATACAAAAATATTTTAAGACTAATTTCTACATCAAGGTTAAAATATTATGATTTTAGTGGACTGTATTACATTTGTCAAAAAAGGTTAAAAAAGGTTAAAAAAAGGACGGAAGTCCCAACACTTGGGATTTTCCTCCTATTGTTTTTATGAATATATTTTAGTTTAATAATTTAAATACGGTTGCTAAAAAATGTTACTATTTATCTATATTTTTCTTTAGTACATAATTCTAAGAATTTAGGTGATGATATAAACTATAATAATTAAATTTATGGTATAAATTCCTGTTCATGATTGAACATTCTGCCGGAGGTCAAAACTCATGTTCGTGATTGAACACCTAGAAAAATTGAAGAGCAATCTAATATCAGAGTACTTTGTAAAAGAATATCAATAAGTCGAATTCTGAGGACAACATAGGGTTAACATATAAAAGCAAACAAAAATAGAATTATTCAATTCTAAATGTCCACAAATGGTTAAATTTTTAATTCAATTCAATTTTTTTAATTTTCTTATTAGTTAATTAGTTGTTGAAAGTTAATTAGTTGAAAGTTGATCCAAAAAATGGCACCATTGTAGTTGTGAGGAGGATGATGAAAGTTTTTCATATCTACAATGTCACTGTCGAGCACTTATGCGGCGTCGGTTGACTATGCTAACGGAGAATGTTGGATCCTTACTTTTTTGGAGGACCTTGTATAACTCCGAAACTTCCTTATAAAGAGCATTTTAGGCTTTGCCAAGGGTTCAAGGTGATGTTTAAGGTATTGATATCTTTTACGATAACACAACAGGATAGCAGATACAAATTCTTAGAATGGTCAAGTAATCACCTAGATATTCATTTATTAAACCCTTACATGAAGAGAAGAAGATTTGCAACTAACTAAATACTTCTAGAAATTAACACATTTTGGGTTTATCAATTAAATCATGCGTTGGATTATAATTAATCAAAAGTAAAGTACTTTCTTGTTTTTTTTTATGCAGCTAAGAGAAGAGTGATTGAAGTAAATATTAATCTTTTAGCAAGGGTTTTCAAACCAACACTAGTTTACAAACTCACTATATAAAGGTCTACACTGGTCTATATCTTTTTTCGAGTTGATTTTGTGAAATGGTTCTTTTCATCTCTTCCACATTTTTAATGCTGCAAGATAGCAGTTATAATCTTATAATATAATTATATCTCAGGTATTATGGAAACAATATATGTTTGATCAAAACAAAAAAACACTACAAAAACAGATGAACAATAAAAACAGTGACTTTGTTCCTGATGCACTTCGTCAAATATATGTATATATAGTATATTTCTTACAATTTATGATTTTTTTTTTGAATTATAAATTTTAAAAAAGTTGAGTTAGTTTTTGTTTTGTATAGGATTATTGAAGTTTATAGCGAAATGAATGCATAGAATCTATAATGTATAATGAACATACATGTATGATTTAGAATCGTATGTTCTGTATGGCAAATTATTACTTCAGGCAAGAGTAGATAAACTATAAAAGCAGTTATAAGTGCAATAAGCACTAAGATACAGTTTTTCTAGAAATGTCCAAGTATAGATTTGTTTATATACATCATTTACTGTACTCTCAACTTTAAATGTTTAGCTATTATGGCCTCTAAAAATTCAATAAAATTGGATTTCAATAAAAGCAGCAAATTGTCGTCTTTAAATCACAGTTATTCATACAAAGTTGAAGATTTTATGATATCTCACAATAAGTTTCGAAGTACTCATTTGACAAACAGTGTTAGAAAATGGTTAATAAAATGATACGTATCATAGCTTTATACGACCCATGAAGATAAAATAATAATTATTTTGGAATTTTTTAAAATAGAACTAAACTGATTAAAGAACCCCCACACTTTCGTCAAGTAAAAAATATTTTCGTTTATTTGCTTATAGTTATTTTACTTACCTTTTCTTTCGAAAGGTTAATTAGTGAAGCATAAATTAATGACCATTTTTAATGACTGGTTGGTAGTAAATTTTAACAACGTGATAATGCTTTTATGCAACGCCTTGCAAATCAACTACATTCGACTTTACTACATACAGGCAATAAAAGATCGATGCAGAGATTATTATTTTCGAATAAAATGTTCTCAGCAATATTTTCAGATATTTTTACTACTTGTTTTTAAATGGCCTGTGCTGGTAGTCGAAGCGCTTCAGTAATGACTTTCCGAGAAAGATAAGCAACGATAATCGCTCCTTCTTCACACTTCTCAACGGATGATAAAGATAAGTAAATATAGTATCGCTGCAATGTAAGGCGGTATCGAGAAATAATTTAGTTTCAAACCACTAACAATTCCAATTTCAATCACATATCTAATCATAATAAATTTTTTAATAAACTTTAGTAATTATTTTTAATTAAGATGAATACCATAACATATATGTAGACATACGAGTACAAGTGTTACCTACAAGTCCCCTGTGCATTTGCTAATGATTTAAAGATAAGGTTCTATAGTATTTATCGCCACTATTTAGCAATTTTTCTCAATATGATGTCAAGTTAATTAAATAGATTAATACATTGAAAAGCTCAACAAAGAGATAAACACACTTTTGAAATATTCGAAAAATCTCGGAGATCCTACAACATGCAAGCTATTATTAATTCTTTTCCTAGAGTCAAATTTTATTATTATTAAATAATAGGCTAAAGGCCCAATTAATTCTAGAGTATATATAAATCTCGTAATTGCTCTGGGTTTGATTTTACCTATTTGATTTGGGACTAAGATCCCGCTTCCAAGATAGTCGAGTCTTGCCACCACTGGGTAGTTGCATAGAAAATGTTTTGATGATTTCTTTTCCTCAGAGACAGAGTCGGCAGGAATCACTTTTTACCGCACCTATAATCTTCATATGATAATTGAGTCTACAGTATCCGGTAAGAAGTTCAGTGTAAATTTTAATATCGTTTCTGCTAAGGTTAAGGATAGTGTCAACTTTGATGTGTTCAGGATCAATGAATCTTCTTGACTGCTGCATGCCTGTTTGGACTCATGAGTTTTCAAATAGATTTTGTTGCTCCCGTTCATATAATAAGTTATTAGATCAAATATTATACTGACAAATGGATGACATATAAGTCTTCACACATTATTTAGTAATATTAGTATTAGTTATGACTAATATGATACCTAAGAGATATGTGCTATCACTTTCAAAGGCTATTGCTTGTAGGTATAGTTATTGATATATGCTTTCAGAAACACCTTTATCCAGTATTTTTCCTCTTATTGGTTTTTTAATATTTTTGTTTATCAGCACACTTATTATTTCAATTTGAAGATGAGACAATCGTCTGTCAACGGTTGTGGTTGTGATAAGCGTATTGACTTAAATGTCATTCCACTTAAGCAAGCATAAAATTATGTTATTTTTCGTACAAGTGGAAAATTTTTAAATAAAAAATGGACACGTTTTCCACATCTTAAGGCGGCGTTAAAGTTTTCACTCATATGGCGGTAGTAACCAATATTGTACGAGTATTTACTCCCTGTTTGGTTTCGGTGTCAACTGACATTGCACTAACAATCCTTTTCCTGAACATACATTTGAATATACTGGCATATTCCATAATACATACATATCGTGTTCTGTGTGGGTATATGACATCGTCTGATTGTTGTAAGTAAGTTCGGTTAGTCTGTTCAAATGTCTGCCCATCTGTCTGCCCATCTGTCTGGTTGTCGATCTCTTTGTTTACACTTTACATGTTTACTCCTTGCACGAAGGAAAAAGGCATTGCATTTTTCTGTAATGGTGTCCTGTTTTCGTTGTTGTTGAGTTTTCCTTATTTTTCAAGTTGTTTAAGGAAAGCTTAAAATGCACAACGTGTTTCGGTTTTATTTTCTTATTTTCCTCTTTAAGATAAAAATCTTTATTTACTTTAATTTTATTTCATTTCATTTCAGTTTATTTATTTATGTTTTTGTTGCTTTTCCTCTCGGTTTCCTTGCTGAATCGTCGCTCTCTTTTATTTGACTCAAGAACTCCTTTGGAAAATTAAATTTCGTATTTGTTGAAAATTTTATTATATTTTTTTCTTTTATTTTCATTTATATATTTTTCTTATTTTCCTCAGTTAAATGCACAGATTACAGACGACCACTTTAATGTATTTATTTTTTTATTCGGCTGAAGCTTGAAATTTTCATATAATTTTGAGTTTTGTGTTTTGGTAAAAATAACCGAAATCCTATTCTGGTATTTAGAACTTTAAAATTTTTTTTTGAAAATTTAATAAATTTAATATGCCCTAATACTATATTTAGATTTCCTTAATTTGGGGCAATATGAACACTTTCGAAATTAACTTAATTTCATTTACACGAAATTAAGGAAATTTGGCTATCGGAATATAGTATTATGCAGTTTTATCGTGTTACACTCATATTAAATGAATGTCCTAGAATATAAATCAAGTTTTAAATTAGGTAAGGCTAGTTTAAAGTGGCGACCTTGCACACTAACAGTCAGTTGAGCTTAAGTAATGATCCTTTTTGATAACACGTATAATAAGATCAAGTGCAGCACTAGAACTGATACAGTACACGCATAGACAGAGTCGCAGAGAACAGGCACGACACGATATCCCATTTCACTTAAATGAGGAAGATAAACAAAAGTTCATCTCCCTAATTTTGAAGGATGGTAGCTTTGGCAGGTCGGTAAGAAAAGAGGCTCCAAGATTCTTCTTTTGTCCAAATTTATTCCTACTACCCAATATAAATGTTATTCGAACCGGGCCATCTGGAAAGGTTGGTCCCTTTCATTCCACACCACTGCTGTTGTACATCAGAAAAGGAAGAGGAAAATGTTGGGCATCCGCTCAGCTAGTGACTGGTACTCGACAGAAGAGTTTTAGATTCTTACATTTTTAAATAATAACATTTGTCATTACCAAAGTGTACATTGAAGACAATGCATCAGTAAAGATACAATGGTTTTCCGGTACAAAATGGAGGTTTTCTATCTAAAAAATCTCTCTATCAGTTACCATACGTCTAGAGATGTTTTAGATATTTATAAGTAGGTCACAGAATTCTATTTTAACTATATATGAGTATGTCACTGGGCATATTCCATATGAACCCTTTCTCTTTTCAGATCGTAATACGTTTCATATTAATAAATATTACTTATTGTCATTCATACCTGACAGATTGTAATAAAATAATTGGATTAAAAAAAAAGTTACCATATCTAAACATACCTTAAGTGGTGCTATAAGCAAACACTAATTATGTAGTATACTGATCTATATTGAAATAATATTATAAGCATTCACCAATCTTTTTCTAAGTTTTTTACAAGGTTTTTAATTGGAACAATTGTTATCGTTTAAATATTGTCAAACTCAAACCCAGCAATGTAAATCGCTCAGAATGTGACAAGACTTCTATAAGATAGATTAGCAGATAGTTGACTTTAGCAGTGTTGCTGTTGGAATGACAATGTTGGTAGCTTAAATAGTCTTTAAATACTTGAATACATTGCCGTTACATTCAAATTGTTTCGATATATTCAATATTTAGTGCCTTCATTTTTTAATATTACAAGTACATAGGTAACTATCTGTCGGATTATATTTGACACTTGATATCTGGTTGCAACTATAAATCTCACATAACTGCAAATTGTTTTATATACAAAATGTTGTCAATATTTATTAAACATACCTTGAAGTTTGAATTCTGGTATGTGTCCATTGACACTACTCTAAGCTTTAAAGTAAAATCTCAGTTGGGAATTACCAAATCATAAAATTCATTAGTCCAAAGCAGCTGTTGGCAATAAATTAATTATGACTTCCTTAAGCTAAAGCGAAACTGTAATTAATGGACGAATAAATTTACATTTTACAAGTATAAAAATCACTCAATCTTATTTATGCGCCTGTGATAATTCATTATCTTAGCGATCACTGAATGGGTTATGTCTACTTATGAGCCCATAAACAACTCTACAAGTCTATTTCTGTAATTTACGGCTGCTGCTGATATGATTTTTATGACTCTAATAAAAGTGTAAAATTATTAATTAACGACTTGTGATGCATTATCATTTTTAAAATTGTTTTCGATTTACAGTTGATTTGGGAAATCTATTTCGGTTGAAGTAAAATACTTCAATTTACTTGAAACTCCTGCTATTCTAACAAACCTTTGATTAAAAAATTTCTCTTTACTGTTTTAAAATCAAATAATTCCACACTTTTTAGTACGCAAATATATAAACACATGATCATTCACTCGTTCACTAACACGATCGCATACATGATCACATTCATATACTCGTACATACACCGATTAGCTACTTTATTTTATTACGTCCCATCAAACATACATGAGTGTTCTTCTTTCACAGTGCAAACCTGATCTATGCACGCTTGATCTCCACTTGATCTGATCCGATCAAATCACTGTTATTTTTTCTTTACCTACTTGAATTATTTTTCCATTTTTTTTTTACTTTTTTTGCTAATATTTTCTTTAGGAACTGCATTTTCTTTTCTTTGCTTGACTTGTTTCGGAAAACAGTTAAAATTGTTGGCTGGAAAACCGTTCTTCGTGCGATTTAAGCAGATTTTCTTTCATTATTGTCGACATGTTGTCAATCTGAAAGTTGTATTAAGTATTTTGTGTTAAATATCGTTTTAAATTAATTAAATTGCTTATATGCTAAGTTAATGCTTTATATTTGCAGTCAAAGCCATTGCATTTACATACTAAGCAGTCAAGAATGGGTGGCTTCTTTCCAAATTGTCCTCTGGGATGTATCACTTTTTGCATAAGTGACTTAATCTCTTCTGTTTTAGAAGATTTAACACAATTTAATATTAAAGCCAGTTGCTAGCGATGATTATGAGGCTATAATCTACTTAGAGCGATTTTTGAAGTAATTATGCTATAAACACTTGAGATATTATAGTGGTTTTAAACTCATATTAACTTTCTTACATTAAAAGAAATCTTTGAAAAATCTTTTAAGCTCTTAGTATGAATTGAAAAACAATAAAATGTAATACAAAAATTGTTTAATAGAATTTTAATATTAGTTTTGCATTAAGTTTTTGTTAAATTAAGGATTCTAAAGATACTTGCGCTAAACATAATAACAGTAGTAATTAAATTTTATTAATTTTATTTAAAAAAAATATTACAGGCTTACAGTTCCATACATATTGATTATTATCATCCAACACAGGAAGGCTGAAAATATATAAATGGCAGACACTATCATATTTCGTACGATATCGACAAAAGTATACATTTTTGGCAAACACTTTGATCAAAACATGTTTACATCGAACTGTCGATCTCTCTGTTAAATAACGACAGACAAATTGAATGGTGCATTTATTTCCCTAATATTTGATACATATGGGTCTCAGCACATGTTTAATATAATATCAGCTCTATTGTTAGACCAAGCTACTCTCAGTCCAAAAAGATTTGAACTCCAATTAATCATAGTTTTCTTTTAATAAAAAACGTTAGTCTAGATTCAATGACATACTTATAAGTTACGGAAGATATTGTAAGCATACTTATGCTTTTTATTTAAAAAATATCTGCACTTATCTATTATCTCTAAAACTGAGTAGAACTCTAGTACATTTCTCCACATACGTTAATTATTGGAGAGTAAGAGTGTATATGAGTAAGGATCTTGTCGATGTTTTCTCTTTATATTGTATACCTAGCAATTGACTAGCAATTGTTCTCTTTCCATGTATAAACAACTAGAATGGATGTCAACGGGCTGTACTGCCCTTATTTAATAAATTCGGAGTTATAATACATATACACACTTCTATTTACTTTTTCTTTAATTCTCAAGTAAGTATATGGTTTCCACATAGCACATCAAGCCCATTTAATGTGAAGTAGCAAATAATATTTCTACTTACGTCAGGCTGTACTTTTGTAGTTCAACAATAGTGCATCTACAAGTATTTTGTATATCTATGTATCTTACTATGTGATCAGCTAAGCTCTGGTTTCTTTTTTTCTATTATGTATATATCAATTTTTCATCCGTTTGCGTTTAAAGCTCTTGATTAGATATTACTTTTAGAAGAGTGTATTTTAGACAGTTACGAATGTAACTTACTTCTAATTTTTATTTAGAGACATGAATCAAGGTTTTCAGCTATACAGATAAAGAATGGACTTGATGAAAGCTTTCAATTCTCTGTACGTTGTGGTAGTTATGGTTAAAGGACTCATAATCCTAAGTCTCGAAAAAGCAGTCCTAGTTACGACTGTATATGATTGACATCCGTCTCTTTGTTAAAGGAATTTCGCTAATAATATCGTTCAAACTATATACAAACTCGATGTTTTACTCGTCAGAGTATAATGAGAGCATAATGGATTTATTCACACAATTTAAAATACATTATTTTTGATTTTAAAACCCACTACCATTCCTAATGTGTCCACATGGTTTAATAATGACTGCATATAGATAGCTCTGTGTTGTCTATCCATGCTGTCTCCCCAAATCCTAAAGCCCATCCATAAAAGTTTTATTTCATTTTTCAGTTCACTTTAGTTCGCTTCAGTTTGTTTATAAGACACTAAAAAATAATAACGGGTTATGGTTCACTCCATACCGCTGAGTATGCAATTGCATAAAGCGATTAATTAAAGGTGTTGGATTTGTATGATGAAAAACCATAAAGTAGATGTCAGTACATAAAGTTTTTTTTCTTATATACTTTCCTTTGTATACTTAACATACTTTATACTTTCTTATGTATTAAACATATGATTTGCATATATATATCCTTAACTCGTCGTTTGTACTTTCCTTATGAAAAAATCTGTTTTAGAGACCTCAGGTTCATTTAAATAAGATTTATTTTTACAAAGTAACAAATTAAAAAGATAATTCCGTGAATTAAATTGTCTGAGATCAAAGATAATTCTATTCTCGTCCTTTGTTTACTGTTTGTTGCCCTTTAACTATAAAAAGCAGGCCGTCCATGCCGTCAGGAGTTGATTGCGAAACACAATCAACTCTTCAGCGCAGACTTTATTCTGCACAGTGTTGCCAACAGCAAAATTAAATTGCTTTCATTAATTGCTGCAGGCATTTTTTTTTCTCTATTTGTTCTGAACTTTTTCCTTTAATATAATTTTTTTTCACATCGTCCTGATTTTCTATACTAAATTTAAAAAATTCTTTGAATTTCTTGCTCAGTCTGTTCAGTTGTTCAGTATCCTTTTTCTCGGTCCTGCAAGTATTTTTCTTATTTTCTTCTTGCTTCCATTTTTTTTTTTTGCTTCTTTTCAATTTTCCAGCATTTATCCTTCACCAAGTTTGCACGCACGAGCTGGCAACTTGAGCTGCAGTTCCTTGCAGTGTTTCGCCTGTAGTCATTGTGAAGACACGACAGAACCAGCGGCGAGTCCTGCGAAGAAGTGTGTACACTCTAAAATAATTTCTTGGTCAAGGTCAGTCCTAATTTATAAGGAGAAAGGAGAAAAAACTCTGTACATTGTATAGTGTGCAGTAATTCTTATAATAAAAAAAATTAAATTAGAAACTCGTGTCAAGTAAAGTTGAACTTTTAAGAACATAAACTTCTGTCAGCTTTTATGGGTTAAGAAATAATTTATTTACTTATAGTTGTTGGAGTTTAGGGTTTAAGAAGATGTCAGGAGAATTGATAAGGAAGTTGAGTTGTAGTAAATCGAATAACATTATTTAAAAATATTAAATTTTCGTGGTAAAATTAATAAATGTGATTTAAGAGGCATTTATATACATTTGATTTTCTTCAGATATATTAGAGATTCTAGGATTTACTGAATTTTATTTACTGAAACTTTTTTGGTTTTAAGTTATGTACTTATTAAAGCGTTGGCGACGAGTATCGAATTAGATGGAACGATGAGCTGTATGTTCTATACCGCGACATTGAAATAGTGAAGCGCATAAAAACTCCCCGACTTCGCTGGCTTGGTCATATCGTGCGAATGGAAGATAGTGTTCCGGCTAGAAAGGCTTTTGATTCGGTATCCGCAGGTGGAAAAAGCGGTAGAGGACGTCCGCACCCTCGGTGAAAGGACCAAGTGACCAACAATTTTGGGGCGCTCGGGCTAACTTATCGGGCTGATCGGCGGAGACTACTCGACGCGGCAAAGGACGACTCACGTCTGTAATGGCCAACCAAGTAAGTAAGTAAGTCTTATTAAAGCTTTCTTACTATATTTATCATCACTTAATTATCCAAATATGTGTTTATATGAAAACACTTTGACATAAATCTCTGAAAAAAAATTTATAAATAAATAAATAAAATTGGAACACTACAGCTGCAATAGTTTAACTCAAAACTTCTGGTTCGTGTTACAAAATTATCTTTAAAAAAATTAAAGATACATGCATATATGTTAAGGTAACATATATGGCAACCGCATGGCTTTAATATTTGCAAATATAGTAAAATTTTTTGCGAATGCTTTGTATCTTGTATCTTTGTATCTTAAATAGGTTTAAATGTATGCAACAGTAACGTATTCACTATGTTGGTCATAAAACAGTTACAACATCGACTACAATCAGCTACAATGTAGAGCAAAAATAATAAAGGAAAATGTATTTCTATTCGCAGTTATGTCGGATTTAAATACTTTTGTACTCACATTTGCAACATTTTCTGTGCTTAACAGTTTATCACTGCTGCATCTCATTGCATTGCAACAACAGTTGCAACAATTCAATACAACTGGCTCCAAAGGAACGCATTAGCAGTGTTCAACTGCAATCGATGGATTAAATTATGTAGGCAATAAACTCTTTTAATTGCTTTGGAGGCATAAACTCGAATACAATGAGAACACGTAATCGGTATACTTACATTGCCTTGAGTAGATCTTGAGTAGCTCTTGAGAATTTTTATTTTTATGATTCTGGTTGTTCAGAGATATTAAAAGTTTTTATGTATGTGAATATATTTGAGTTAAAAGAAAAAGCTAATCAACACTCAATAACGTTTTCGGAAATTTGTAAGCCAATTAATAGAATTCTGTTCATTTTTTATAGTTAAGCGAATTACGCGAAATTACTGTTCTCACCGAGTAAAGCAATCTGTAGAATTAATTTTAGCTTGAGAACCACCAATATTGGGAAGAGAGATGATGATATTTTAATTCATTATCATATAATTGTGCATTTATCATAGGTGAGTTGGAAAATTAATATAGTCAACAGATTGAGGTTAAGTTGAGCGGACGTGTGCAAATACAAATATCAATACTTATCCATTATAAATTTCTCAAAATATTCAAAGGGGGTAGGAGTTCTTAACCCATTGATATTTTATTTTTTTTTTCGAGGAAATGAAAATGAATAAAAATAAATAAATAAAAAAGAAAGAAAGTTGTAAGAGAAATAGAGTCCTCAATCTATCGAAATTAGTAGAGTATCAAGTAAAGTATAAACAAAGTTGCAAGGGGATGAGTGTTTTTAATCTGTTTTTAAACTTATTTCAAGAAAAGACCCAAATAAAAAGAAAATAAAATTGCAAGAGGATAATCTAATTCAATTCTAAACCATTGATATTCTTAACTTTCTTCAAGGAAGAAGGAAACAGTGGATAAAATAAAAAATAGCTGAACAACAAAGATATATATTTACATCTGATTAAACAAATTATTACAAATGATATTACATATAATATTGATCTATCTCTCACTCCTTGGATCAATAAATCGTCTCTAATGTACATGTCTGCGTAATATGAACCATATAGTTTTCCATTAATAATTATTAAAAATAAATCATTTTAAATAATATTTTATAGATTGGTATATATGAGTCCGCAGATTATTTTGCAAGTATTGGATCAACCATTTTTTTCTATGAGCTGGAGTCTTATTATGAAAAATATAAGTTCACAAAAAAGTTCCTGATAAAAAATTGCATTATTACTGGAAAAAAAAGGTATTGGTGCGATACAAGTGGAAATTATTAGGTCAGAGCGCTGTTTCACTGATATAACTAAATTAAAATTTAGAAATATAAAAGAGAGCTGAGGCTGTTAGCAGAATATTTAATTGACAGAATTGATAACAGACAGAAATTATCTGTAATGAAACACTTTGCAGCTGTATGTCTTTGATATTATCTTATCTTATCAAAACCAAGGAGTATACTTGAGCTCCTATAACCGTCTGATATTTCGAAATCATTAACATTATCGAATTTTATTTGGTAAAATCCCAAATAAAAAAGCTGAAAAAATAGTAATATAAATTGTTAGATTCCTAATGTTAATCAAATGCGGTGCACTTAGAGAGAAGAATAAATATACTGACTTAAACCAAATCTATGAAAACACAATTTACAATATATAATGAAACAGAGGTCGTAATCATTATTCTGCATTGATAAATTGTAAGGTTTTCCCAGTGTTGATCAGTTGAAGCACAACTAGAGAATGAGAATGAAGGTATTAAAGGTTATCAACTTCATTAAAACACAACTCACAATAGATCTATAATGGAACTGAAGTCATAGACATTGGTTGGCAATGGAAAATTCTGATATTTTTCTTCTGTCGATTAAATAAGGTACAACCAGAGAGTAAAGTAAAGATACTAACTGCTACCAACTCTATTAAGTCACAATAGATACAATTCGCAATAGATGTTCAATAGAACTGAGGTCGTAATCATTGGTTGTCATTTATAGATTTTCAAGCGCACTAGTGAAAGGACTTAAGGAAGGAAGGTAATAATTACAATCTCAACTACATTAAAACATAACTCACAACAGATGTATTATAAAATTGAAGTTATAGTTAATGGACTTAATTGATTAAGTTGTCATTAAGTGACAATTCATGAAAGATGTATTTTGACGAATCAACATAAAGTAAAAAATTAAAAATTAGGTCAGTCATAAGTAAATATCCTGCCGCTAAGTAAGTAGTTTGTGCGAATTAAATAATGAATTAATTTATTAATTATGGTTGCATTCCATTTGGTATAAAAGACAAAAACATTTTAAATAAAATTACTTATTGACTTACAATCAAAGTCTCATATTTTATATACTGTTTACGCCCACTAGCGGTAGGGAATATTATATGTAGTTATACTGAACATCATTGAGCAATGCATATAGTGCGTTATTTTATAAGACTGACCTCTGCCGTTCTTTTGTATTCAAATTGTTTTTTTTTTTTATTTTTACTAGAACTAGTAGGATTTCGTCGTAGTCATTGGTCTTCGATTTTGATGTACCTTTAAGCAACGACCTGAAGAAGTCAATATTTTCTTTCATATGGGGTTAGCTGAAACATTTATTCTAGTGCGATGAATGAAGGGGTACTTAAGTTCCCACTGTAATAGTACAGCTAAAATATGGTATTATAAATAATATAAAGTAGCTATAATGCTTATGTACCTGTTCATGACTATTAACTCCATACTCGAAAAAAACAATATACTTCGATTTAAGTTTACTAATGATCACAAAATAATGGTCGCACCTGCGTATGAGCAATATTTATTTGACACAATTTATCGTTTGCCGATATCAACAATAGAGGAAAGAATTGTCATTTGACCTGAAAGCAATAAAGTCGTCGCTATTAATGGTCGAAAGAGTATTTGCAGTTAAACGATTTTCTAATCCGTTAAATATTAATTACACACACAACAATAACAATCATTTGGTTTTGTTTGTTGGTTTAGTTTATTACCAATTTAGGAGAGACCGTTTGATAGCGCATACTTCAACGGATTTTGACTTATCGCTCAGGAACACAAAGGCGCAATGCCAACCAAATTTGTCTGCAATTAAATGCAATTGATAGCTCAAAAATACTGCACGATGGCTCTAAGGTGCGCAACTGCGCAATAAAGTGGCAAAGCCAACTACAAGTGGCAAGTGGCAACGACAAATACAATTGCTATTATGCTTAGCACACAACAACAACAAAAATAACAGCAACGCGAAATAATAGCAAGAAGAACAGCTACGAAAGCAACAAAAGCAACAGTGAGAACAATAACAACAACAACAATAACAAATAGCAATAATAACAGCACCATTGCAAGTTAAATGTAATTTGTCAGTTGGTCATTGAGTCTGCATTTGCCTGGCCATTTGTAAATATTAAAAGCGCTGATATTTGTTTTTGGTTTTTCTCTTTCAAATCAACATTTGTAGTTTTTTGTCTTTGTGTTTGTGTTAGTTGTTTTTTGTTTTTTTTTTGACTAATTTTTTTTCAAGTCAATGTTTTTCGTTGGTTGCTGCTGTAACTCCTTTGACCAAATATGGCGTTTACCGAGGCGCTTCTTACGGTTGACTTATTTTTTCTCGGCTACACTGTGTGCATGTGTGTGTGTGTGTGTGTATATATATATGCCACGATTGACTTTGGTGTCTGCCTTTAAGCGTTGTTGCACTTGCGCGTGCGCATTTCATTTCGTGGCTTTGCTATTTTTTTTTTTTGATTTGTTGTATTTTTGTTTTTTTTTTGTTTTTGATAAATATTGTTTACGGCTTTCCTTTCTGTGACTTTTGTTAGCGAAACGGAGTGCACCCGATGCTGCGGCTGCGGATGAATTTTGTATGCAGAATGGAGAGAATGTGGCCGCTTGGATGCTTAATGTTTGCACATTTTAACTTCAAGTGAAAGATGTGTTCATCGTCGTTGCCGTCATTTGGCTCATGCGTGCCGTTATGGTTTATTAAATGCGTTTTGAAAGTGCATTTCCATGTTCAGTTAGATTGATGTGGAAAAATTGATTAATTTTAGGTTGTCGTAAGCAATTGCGTTTAACAGAAAATAATTTACTCGATTAGATGCTAAACATTTTCGCAATATTATCTTAAGTACTTAGATTGGAAAGAGATGTACTTAGAAGGGTTCAGATAAAAAGTCAAACAAAATATGTAAAGTTATCTTTAAAAGAACATGCAAAACTAAAGTACTTAGATTGTTAATAAGAGAGTTACTTAGAAGTGTCGAACTATAAGGTTCCTTTATAGCATAAAAGTATTTTCAAAAAAAAAAAAAAACAAATATAAAAAATATGTATCTGAAAATTTTTTTATAATGTTTTTGCGGTACTTTATGAAGTACTTCAATGTCATGTATTTATATAAGCTTATTTTTAAGATGAGTGATGTCACAAAAAGTTATTGCACCACTTCAACCTAACCTAACCAATTGATACGCCGTTGATAATATCAATCCGATAAATCTTGTTGAAGTTGTAGATCGGTGGCAAGGGACGAAAACACCAGAATTAAAACGCCAGCAAGACAACGATAGCCCGTGATATCACACAAGATCAACTGGACATCACTTAAATAGATACATCGTTAGATAGCTGTTCCTAGCACATTTAAAATCAAGAAGACTATATCAAGGGCTTCTGTTGTGAGTTGCAAAGTACTCCAGTACTTTGGGGGTTCAATATATTAATTTGTTGTTACTCTTTAAATTTTGTTATAATCATGACTCATTCCAAAAATATATAAACATGTAATATTATATCCTACAATTAGTATAATATTATATTGAAGAAATATATTCAAAATTCTCTGTTAAGTAAGAAACTGTGATATATCATGCAAATCATTCTAATCTATCATAATTAAGGGTTTGGCATTTATATGTTAGGTTAGATGTTATCACCAATTCCTAACCTATATATAGATGCTACATACGTTAGAGCATTTAAACTATTCCACATAATATATGGGTATTACAACAATTCTACAGTTTCGATTAATTCTTTGTATGACAATTTAAACTAAACTAAAATTGATGTAAATGGGACGGTTTTTCTTGGTGTGGATTATATGAGGCGCACTAAGAGGAATGTGTACCTGTTACCAACACTATTAAATCTCACTTTTCTGTTTATGAAGAGGTCATTGTGGGATGTAATATTACGTATTCAAATATTTTTCGAAAGAATCATGATTATACCATTATGGATCGTGTTAGACTATATAGGTATGTGCATAAAATTTCTATATTTTTTGTTGTTGCAATTTACTACTGTTCGATAAAACCTCTCTATTGAAAACAATAGTTTATATTAAAATTTTTGTTTCTTTCGTTGAAACGGACTTTAAAAATCAATTTAATATATTATTTCTATGGATTTTTTCCTAAAACGTATGAAGGAATTACATATATGAAAGATATTAAATCAGTATATGGCAATAGCCAAACTCATAAAGTTAACTATTATTTACTGAAATTAATTTAATTTGTTTGGGAATATTTTAACAGGTTATTTTTAATTAACTTTCCCCAGTAACTTCGCCATTCAAAATTTGCTAATGCAAAGTATTTATTTCTATATTTTATGGAAAACAAATAAATTTGTTAATAAAAATTATTTTTGTTAAAGTTTCATTACAACATTTTTAATGAATATTTTCTTGGCCACATGGAGGTGGTCTACTGTTCCTTTCCAGCGCTATTACAATTTAATTAGAAATTTTTTTAGTATACCTAAAAGTATCTACGATGTATGCCCACATTTTCCTTAAATTAATATTTTTCCTAGTTTTTTAATTTAACTTTAGCCTTTGGTTTATTGTAATTTGTATCTTTGGTGAGTGCTTGTTGGTCAAGTTTATTGGTTGCTTTTGCTAAGTACTTGTTGTTGCTGTTATTGATGCCTTTCGAATGGCAACAACAACAATAACATCAAAAATAACAGCAACAACGATGTAATCATCAACAATATCAGCAACATCAGCATCATCGACAACAACTGCAATAGCAACAGCAAGAGGAACAGCAACAGCAAGAGGAACAGCAGCAACGGCTTCAGAAGCAGCAACAGTTCGCGTGCACTTTTCGGCTATTATAATAACAATAATTTGTTGGCAAATTAAATTAGCATTAAGCCACGTTAACTGCACAAAAATTGCAGTTTATTCTACTAACTCAGCTGGCTCATACTCGTAGATATTCGAGATAAGAATATGTGCTTAAGGCGGAAAACAATTATCTGCGCTGGGAAAGCCATGATGAAAATAATCATAATTCAAGATTTGCCCATTATAAGATACACTACCTCGGTCTCTTTGTATTTGTGTGGAGCGCTCGAGGTGACCTTTCTTCTGTTTATTAGTGGAGTAATTAATTTCTAGCATGTTTGTTTGTCTAACAATTCCTTCACACTCCATAGCCACACTCCATGTTTGAATAATTCAGAAGATCTTTTGAAAAATTATTAGAAATCATAGATAAAGTGCAAAAATGTTCTTAAGAACTCATTTCAGATATTTATGATATTTATGATATAAAATGGGGATTTAACGAGATATATAAAATAACTGGTTTGTTAGTATGTTTTATATTATTATTATTACAGCTCAGAAAGTAATATAACCTGAAAAAATTTATTGCAAATTAGTATCTTCTGTAGATATTTCGGTGTACTAAATTTATATGAAGCATTATTTCATCTAGTCCATGGTTGTTTTTAATGGTAGCAGATTTTCCGTCTTTGTCTTATAAAATCCATTTTGTTATCGCACACATATTTGAAATATAAAATAAAGTCAACCTAATTAAAATCAACATTGCTATAAAAGTTTATAACTTTTTTAAGAACTATATTGAGGATACGATGGGCATATGTTTCTAAACCATAATAAGTTGATTAGGACTATCTATGTTAAACAGATAGTCATGGTCACGTCAAATGACAAATACTTGCTACTCAGAAAGTAAATGAACAAATTAAAAATGGGTGAAAATCTATTAAAATTGGTTAACTCTGACTAGACTTTCTCTGTCTTGATACTTTGATTAAAACAATATTGTTCAGTAAAAAATATTAAAATATATTTTTTTTGCAGCAAAAATTGAATATGAGAGAAATCTCAAATATAATTCGTACTTATGAGTCTTTAAATACGTCTTCAAAAAAGCTCCAAAAGATATATTCGTCAGTTGGATCATCCACTTCGTATTCATTTCAAGTGACATTGATTTGCGACATTCACTTTAAAATGAAGTTTAACTGTTTCATTAACCAGATTGATCAGTGAGTCTTTCATATCATTCTTCATATAATACAGTTCAATTTTTAGCAGAAAATGTTTAAGTTTTGAAAGTAGCATAACATCACTACTGATTACAGATTAACAATTGAGGTTATGAATATTATTGTTATTATAGGATAGTACACTGCAACCTAACAGATCAATTTTGCCTCTTAGTCGGATTACAGCTTTTTTCAAGTCTGTTTTCATTAATGAAAGACAGGACTATCTTTCCTATTCTTGAATCTCTATGTTCCATGAACTGCTGTTCTAGGTGTTTCTTCCACTTATACATCAGCTCGGGCACTCCCTTAGCACATGGTATGCGGGTTCTCTCTCTTCTCTACAGTATCTGCAGTCTGAGTTGCATTCGATTCCTAACTTTGTTAGGTGATTATTCAATTTAAAATGACTGGATAGTAATCTCGTAATAGTTCTTAGGTTATTCTTTGTTTGTTCTATGAAATCCTTTAGCGTTTTATGTTGTAAGTCTCTAAGATTAGGATAGATTATATGCAGTTATACATCATTCGTTTATTCAAGATCACATTTTCGCTAAATAATGATTTAAGACATTTTCTGAAGAGATGTATTGCAAATTAGATATCCTATTAACATTCTGCTGTCTACCATATATGATATTATTTCTAATAAATTTTTAGTAATTTTCTTTTAAAATTATTATGGTTTACTATGTGCAACTGTATTATATAAAATATCTGTAAAATATTGCACACAACGTTTTCCTATAGTATCAACAATCCAATCTATTATTACCTTATAGAAAAATCTAAAACTGTAAATTGAATATAAATCGCTACATGCATGCAAAGTAAATAAAGTTGATTTATTTTTCTTAACTTTTTTTATTTTTATTTTAATCGAATACATACTATATATACCTACTCCATCACACTATTCACCTACCGACACTTACATATTGATATTCCTGAAATAATCAGCCTCACCACGCAAAGCATCCTCAACTCCAACTACACCATACGCGGCATACCAACAAAAGCTAAAGCAAATATTTCGACTTGGAAAATTTCAAAATCTAATTTCACACTTAAAATTTATCAAAGTCACTTCAATTCGCAACGCACTGCATCTGCTGCATCTGCTGTATCTGCATCTGTATCTGTTCCATACAACATTAAAATAATGCCAACAGACTTTTAGATTCAGCGGTTCGTCTTTTTTGGTTGAACTTAGTCGATATGTGCAGACAACATGTAAACCGAATTAAAATGGAATTCCAATGCATCGGGGAGTGTGCTCAGCAGGAGTAAAGGGTTGGCAATGAACAGTAATTCAATTAAAGGTAGTCTTAAGCGAGTTTTTCATTATTATAAAAATTTAGTTGGAATACTGATAGTTATTCATATTTATCCTGCCAATGAAACAAGTTAATATGTTTGGATAATAAAATATATTTTATTATTATTATAATTTTTTTCAATTCAATAATACTACCTAATATTAACTTCGCTCCTGTACTTACTAAGCATAGAGAAATAAAAAAAAGGTGATTTACATACATTCATTTACATTCATACATGCATACATACATTTCGAAGTATCAAACTTGTAACAAATCACGATTTGTGTTGTTTTGTCATTTGGGAAATAAATAAAATATTTTTCCTTTGCGTATGTAATACTTTTACATTTAACAAGAGAATTTGCGTACGCTTGCGGGAATTACCCTTTTCATGTCGGAAAATTTCGGCTTTTCACTTCAACTTTTCCTGCAACTTTTTGCTGGAAAATGACACTTGTTGTGCGACGGCAATCGAAAACTGAATTTATCCACTGAGCAATATGACTTTAGGCAGACAGACTATGGCACTGTCTCATCAAAGCACAGTGGGATGTATACGAAAATTTTCGAACATAATTCAATGACAAATATTATTTAATAGAATAATTAAAATTTTAATCTTTTGAGATATTAAAAATAATAGAAAGAGATAATTAAATATTTTTAATTTGCAGTCATA
>NC_051847.1:212816450-212863970 GCF_002237135.1 Teleopsis dalmanni
TAGGGGTTCAAAATCTTACGCTATGATTATCCATGCTTTCCACCTACCGCAAAGAGAAAGACAGATGTATAAGAAACGAAAAAAAACTACAAAACTTCATAAGATATATGAAGGGCTTTTAATTTTCTCTATTTCATCTCTAAGAGATGATTTTAGGGGTTCAAAATCTTACACTATGGCTGTCCACGCTTTCCACTTATCGCAAAAAGAGAGACAGATGTATAAGTAACGTAAAAAATCTACAAAACTTCATAAGATATATGAAAGGCTTCCAATAGATTTTCAAAAATTATTAAAGGAATCAAATTTGGTTTACTGTAACTTCGGAACCTGTTATTTCTAAACAAAAACATATTAAGTATCCAATTAAGGTTTATATAATAGACTAAATTACTATTTCAGATATAAAAATAATGAGTACAGGTTTTCAACGCATATGTTTCTATTTGACATCCTATCTCCGGTTGATATTGAAAATGGATCACTTTCAGATATATTTTCTGAAAGTATATTAACAAATTAATTTGTTTACGCAGAAAAAACATTTTATGTGGATGATAATGAGTCTTAATTAGCCGTGTTTTGATCATGAATTTCCGGTACTTTATTCCTTCTAAAAATATAACAGTGTAAATTTAAATCGCCTTTCTCTACAACTGAGGAAATATAAATAAACAGAGAGATGAAGATTTTCCAATATTTTGCAGATAATGTACTTTATATGCTTGTCATTACTTCAATAACTGCAAAATAAAGTCTTAAATAGACCGTTAAACAGACAAATAGTCATTGTATTGTCTTGGCGAACTTTTGAATATCGATTTTTTGATATAGCGCGACCTTTCTCTAGATCAGTAAGAAGATTCACGAAAATCAGACTCTTAATATTTGATAGTTAAAATCCACAGCAAAAAATATTACTCCTTCTGTGGGCCTGGAAGAAGACTTTGGAAGAAGACTCTATCAGTAAATCTGATAGACAAAATTTCATAACGGAGAACATTCTGAAGTTGCCTAACCTTTGTCTGGATGGCGAAAAAGATGCTGGAAGAATTCACTTTAATCATCTTCTTAGCGAGAGATAATTTTGTCTCCATTCGTAAGATGGAATGCCCTGTCTATAATTCGGAATAATTATTGCACAAAATATCTAACTTTAGTTCTAATTACTGAAGTCTCTGTAATTTAACTACATATTTTATAACTTCAATGCTCTTAATCCAAATCTATAAATTCATTCTCTACGATATTTAATAGAATATCATATGATTAAATTATAAAATAATAAGACATTTGATTCTACAACCCCAGTTTACGAAAGTAGAAACTTTTTAGACTGATTATAGCGTTCTCAAAAGTCGACTTAAGCCCTTATTGCTCATTTACTACAGAATATCAAAAATTTTTTATTACCTAATATTATTTTATCTCATATGCAAAAATTCTTGTTAAATAACAGATATAATAATAGTATTCACATGTGTTTTTATTTTATGGCTTTGTCCCTTCTTTCTTTGCCAAAATTTTGTTTATTGCAAAAAATATTAAAAACAACAACAATAGCAACTGTAATAATAGCAACAACAACTACAACTACAACATAATTAATTGAAACTTTTCTGTAAGCAACATGAATTCAACACTTAAATGTTTTCATTTTTTTGTTTTTGTTTTTTTTATAAAGCTTTTAATAAAATTACACAAACAAAATACTAGCAACAGCAACAACAACAACAATAATAACAACGAGAAGAGGAACAATAAAAAAAAACAACAAGTACATAAGAAGAAGAAGACAAACATTTTATAATGATCAAACCAAGGGCATTTTTGACACGACAAAGTTTAGTATTTTGCGCGCTGTGTGCGTCTCTTTAACGATAACGTTGACGACGACGTTCCTACTGACGTTATTTGACGTTGACTCTAATAATTTGGCAATGCTGTATGTACAGTGTACACACTGTTTACTGTTGCTGTCCCTGTCGCAGTCGCGGTCGCTGCTGCTAGTGTTAGCAAACTTAATACGAGTACATGGCTGTTACACTCTTGTTTTAGTAGACTCTGCTGACGTTATGATCCTCAAATATAATATGTATGTATGTATGTATGCATGTATTTTTTTTAAAAGATGTGCACAATTTATGCAGCCTTTTTGCAGCTTTATTAATATGTTTTGTTGTTGTTATTTTATTTTTTGTTGTTGATTTAATAAAAGCTAAACGCTGCCTTACTTCATTCCTTGTAATCGTGTGGTGGACTAGATTTGTTGTTGGATTTCGTGTATTTCGTGTGGAGTTTTTTTGTTTGTTACCAAGCGAAGCAAGTTGTTGTTCATGAAAAAAAGGGTTTCGCTTTCAAATGCTTTATTTCATTTTATTAACAAGTATTAACAAGAAACCAAATACAACAACAGCAACAACAATAATGAACAGCAAAAATGGAAGACAATGCAGTATAAAATTAAAAAAAAAAAGACATTTTACAAATACCCCAAATTAAGATAGCCCAAATCGTAATGAAGTTTAGTTTACGGCAGCTTTGAATGTGGTGGCCTGCACAAGGCAGTGCAAAAACAAAAGCAGAGTAAAGCAAAGGCTGATTTGTGTTGCCTCCTAACCTAGTCTCCTCTTTTTTATGGTTATTGGCGCGCCTTAAATTCAATTCTTCTTTTCTTCCTTTTATTATATATTATTGAATTTTTTGTTTTTTTTTCTTTTTTGTTCTAACACGTTTTAAAGTCTGTCCGTTACATTTTTTTTGCACTGCTTGAATATTATTTTATTGTTATTGTATTTAGTTTTTTTTTTACACATATGTAAAGCTTTGCTTTGTGTACATGTGTATCAATGCACAAAAAGCAAAATGATAGTTAAGTGCATATATGTACACATACATACATTATATACATATGTTTGGTTGTGTGTTTTTTATGATCTTCGTAATGATATAATTTTATTCCTAAGAATTACGTGAAATTAAGCTCACACACATAATGCGCGAAAATGTGTGTGTGTGTGTGTGTGTCTGATGTATCGCATGTTAGATTTAGGAATTCGTTTCGCAAATTTAATGTAAAGCATTTCAAGTTTTCGTTGTTGTTGTTGTTGTTGTTGTTCATGATATTTCTTCTTCTTGCATTTATTTGCTGTTGTTGTTGTTGCAATTTCTGTTGTTGTTGTGACTTCATTGTAGTTTCATTTACGATTTTTTATGCATGACATCTGCATTTCCAAAGATTGTATATAGAAATTTTCGGAATCGGAGCTCACCTAACACAGTTTGCATTCTGAATGGATTACAAGTTTTTAACAGGAAAAAGTGGTATCGTTCTCGCCGGTTTTGCGTATGGTTAAGGTACGGTATAGTACGGTCTGTTGCAAAAGATCATTTCTACTCATATATTATATTATATTATATTATATTATATACATGTGTTTTAATTACATGTGTTTTCCATATGCGTTTATAAACTATACATTAAGCAGTAGAGTTCTATGGAAAGTGTTAGGGATGGTATAACTTTAATCAATTTTTCATACATACATATGTACATATTTACTTTACATGTTTGTGGTTGAAAAGAAAATTAATTTATAGATTTTACTCTTGAGTTGCTCTGAACATATACAAAAGATCGTGATTTTAAAGCCCTTAAGGTATCTTGTTTTTATCCAATTAATATTTATTACAAAATGTATAATAAAAGAATGCGATACATTCAAGAGTTACACATTAGATACAACTCTTTTTCTGAAATACTCGAACTAAAAGGATCTTTTGTTCCAATAGAATTAATGATGTCACTATAATGATCGTAACGCTTAAGCTATGTGGAAGGAATACAGTTTAAAAATATAGATATTACGATCTCTTAACTACGTATATTCTGTTTCCAATATATGGTCTTTAAGTAGGACAAATGTAAACATATTCCGAAAATCTAAGCGGTACTGTAAAAAATTTTTTGTACTACTCAATGTACTCTGGAGGCAACGATGTACTTGTCAGGATGTACTTAGGATTGTGAACTTTGAAAATTGTGAACTTTCAAGTTTAAGTAAAAAAATAACAAATCTCTTACTAAAATCTCTAATTTAAACGAAAAATAATAACAACATCACTCTCTTGTTGTAATAGACTAGTTATAAAGTCTGTAACCATCTGAGTCTACAGAAAAAAATGTAACCAGAGTGATAACTAATCAATTGCGAACTTTCATTGTAATTTGAACGAACATCCCAGTCATATGTCTGAGGTTTTTAAACAAATTTTTCAGAAAGTAAAGATGCTGATTAGTATTGCGAAAATACTATTTATTGAGAATGGAATATTGATTGAATAAGATAATATTGGTTGAACTTTGTGTAACCTTTTCACTTTGTGTCATATTAGGGAAATACCAACCGAATAATCCATTTTGATTCTTTAAAAATAATTAAAATAAATTTAAGTTCCAAAATAGGTTATTTTCAGAATTTATTATTCGAAAAATATTATTCTATAAGTATTATATTCGGATTTATAGAATTATATTCATTCGGAAGGTAGAATGTCTTCTGTTCGGTTAGGGTGCTCTGCTCCGTTGGAAGCTAATACCCGGTTCATTCCTATTCCTAAGTATTATATTTTATTATATTATAGGATATACGACTTCATACTGTAATCGTGTCTATGAATACACTATTTATATAGCCAAACGTAAACTTAAGATGATCACAATATATAACTAAATAAATATTGATAAATATTTTAAATAAATATGTTATATTAAGTTATATATATTTTGTTGTGGTCAAATGTTTCCTTGGGAACTCAATGGAATAAAGAAGAAGAGGAAGATATGTATATATTTTTTACTGAATTCCTACATTTACTTTTATATCAAAGTATTTAAAAGTATTTATTTAATTATAGACTTATACCTATATATACATTTATAGATGCCATTTTACAATTATACATTTATAGATTGATGTTATAGTATTATAATAATTTGTCGATATTGTTTTATTATTTTAAATTATTATTAAATGGAATCATTTTTTATTATATTTTTATTAATTTAATTTATAGGCATTAGTTCAAGTGTGTTATATTTTTTAATATTAAATATAATATTAGTTTCGCTTTTGTAAAATTCCTTCATTCATATAAGTTTATTATATATTATGCATATATTATATTTTTTAAATTAATCATTAATATAAATAATATCTTTAGTTATATCTATATTAATTAGTTACTTTAATACACTTTTTATTATGTCTTTTATTATATATTTTATTCTTTATACTTATATTGTATTTTTATTATAATATTTTATGTATCATTCTTCAATTATTATATTGTCTTCCTTATACCGTCGTTAATTTAATTTCTTTATCACTACTTTTTTTTGTATTATCGAAGCTATATAATTTTTATATATATTTTATAATTTTTTTTATTCATATTAGGTAATGCATAATTTAATGTTAATTAGCTTAACGTATAACGTATTATTAATATATAAAAAATTTATTCATATTAAAAGTAAGCAATATACAATTGATTAAAATAGCTAATTTCAATTATATAAAAATTCTACTTGGTAGATCTAAATCATATTATTCTTGCAGACGGACTTATAAGGATTTGTAAGGTATTGCTATATATTTCTGATATATTAATTTTTAAAGATATATCATTTATTATTGTAACTTACATTTTTTTTAATTTTATATTATTTTAATATTTGATCCATATATTAAATGGATTTTTTTCATATTAAGATATACTGTAAATATTTTAATATATTTAATATACTATTATTTATTAAAAATTTCTATTTTAAAATTTATTTGAAATTATTATTTTATATATGATATATTTATATTCCTCATATATTTTAAAATTATGACATCTTTAATATTTTTAAAGATTATATCTTTAAGTAATATTTGCGTATATTTCACTAATATAGATGCTTTGACATTTTTTTAATTTTTATATAATTTGATATCTTTTAATACTGACCTTTTAGTATCCTTTCTTTCAAATTTAAGGTGATGAGTATTTTTTTGTTGTTAAAAATTATTATTGTTGTAATTTATTGCATATCATCAATTTTTAGAATGTTTTTTATATGTAATATCAATTTGAAATATTTTAAAATATATATGTACATATATTAAAATATATAATATATATACATATTTTAAATATACGAGTGTTAATGCGACAATTAATTTATTATATTTAGGTTATAATTATTTTTATTTTATAAGAAACTTTTATTCTTTAATAAATTTTTTGTTTTTGTAATTTGTATTAGTAAATTTCATTAATTCATTCTAGACAAAATTTTATTTGTTTAATTTTAAAATGTATAAAATGAATAAATAATTAAAACTTTATAAAAATTTTATAATGTATAAAAATAATTAACATTATTATCCAGGGTGAAAGACCTGATTATTAAGTTTCTTATATTTCTTTCACAAATAAAGAAATAATAATTATTTAATTAGTAACAGTTTAATTTTAATAACAGATATAGTTGCGTTATTATTATTTTTTAATTAATTTGTTTATTTTTTTTATATTAATTATGATATTAAATTTTTAATTAGTAGAGTTTGAAATGTAATAACAGAGCTGTTAATGTTATTTTTTTTTATTTAATTAAAAATTGTGCCTAATAAATTTTATAATATCTTCAATATCGCTAAAGTTTATATCCTTAAGTAATGTTTGTGTAAATATTTCACTTATATAGACATTTTAATATAGTTTCATATAATTTAGTACCTCTTAATAGGGACCTTATTAAGATTAAAATATTCCGGCATCATTTCTTATTAATTTAAGGTGATAACTATTTATTTTTAGTTGATAAAAAAATATTATTTGTATAATGTCAATAATATATATATATATAAATGATTTTTCTTTTGTATTTAATTTTAATATTTAATATATCAATACATATTTTTAATATATCAGTGTAATTAAATATATTATATTTTTAGTTTATATTTATATATTTATTTAATAAGAAATTTTTAATCTTTAACGAATTGTTTTTTATATCATTTGTCATATTAAATTTTAATATTTTGTTATAAAAAATTTTTTAATTATTTCATTAATAATATTTTAAATTTAATAACGAATATATTTGCATTATTATTTTTTTTGTTTTATTGATTAATTTTGTTTTTTTGTTTGTACTTCTCAAATTTCGATCGCTTGGCAATATATGAGATTCGCGTTGTTTGCTGATCTCATCGCGATTTCATCTCCAACTGATCCTGTTAAAGACGATTAAAATGCAGTTTTTTTTACAAAAAAAAAACTGAGAAATTAACCACATGTTTTGCACAAATAAATAAGATTAAATTTTTTTGTTTTTATTAATATTTTTTTTAATATTAAAATAATAAAAAGAACCTTTTCACTATAACACCAATCAAACACAAGTTCACAGGATAACAGAGAACATTTGTTAAGTAACAAGTGTTAAATTATTTTTTTTATTTGTTTTTTTTGTTTATTGCACTTTTCTCAGGAGGTACACAAATGAATGCAGTTATTTAATATTTTTTATTAAAATAATTTTTTTTGTTTTTTTATTTAATACTTTAATGTATATTTGAACTTTTTATGAACTCAATTTAAATATTTGTTTATTTGTTTTTGCAAATATATTTTCTTTTTTTTTTTGTTCAATACAATATTTTCTTCTTTTTTAAGTTAAGTGTTTTGTTTTGTTTTTTTTTTTAAGTTTAATATTTTGCTTTTGCTTCAGGATGTTTAATAACAAAAGATAAAATTCACATAAAAATTCGCGTGCCACAACGTTGCGGTTACGAGTTATCGTTGCAAATGCTGCAAATATTATTTTCAGGTCTAACAGATACTTTTGAAAAAGTTCTTCCAAATGTGCACGAGATGCTTAGACTAATGCCGACTGGTCGAGTTGCCGTTTGCCGTTTGCCGTTGCCGTTGCCGTTGCAGTCTTAGATACTTTGCTGCTGCAATATGTTGTATGTGGCTGTTGTTTGTGTTGTTGTTACTGCAGTTGTTGTTGCTTTTGCTGTTAGAATAGGCTTAGATACTTGTTCTGAAAGTTAGTTGCTAGCATTGTTGTTGCAATTGTTGCGGCACAAGTTCTAGTTTTGCCTGCTGTTATTATTATTTTTTTTTGTTTTTTTTTCTATTTGTTTTTGTTGTTTTTGCTCTCTTCGGCTAGATCAGTTCAGTTAGTTTTTAATATGCAGACTTCATGTGAGTGAGTGTGTGTGACGGTAGTTGCAGTTGCAGTTGCAAGCTCTTTAACTCAATTTGCACAAATTGAATTTTGCACTTTATATGTCATAAGTTAGGCTTCAAATAGCTTTAGTATCTTATTAGTACGTTAGATAGAAAACAAAATAAAAATGAAAAAATGTTCCCGTACTTTATGTATTGAACTGTAATTGTAGAGTTATTAGCGTTGCACTTGTTCTTTTGGTTTGGGTTTGTTTGTTAGCGGCCCGCTTATGCCGTATGCCGTAGTACGCCGTATATGTTCGGTAGCAGCTATGTCCGTCTGTCTGTGTACTTTATGTGTACCGCGAAATTCGCACTCGCAATGTATCTAATAAAAGAGTCGTTCGACTACTAACGGCAACGAACGCATTTGCACGTTTGAAAATTCGCAAACTGTTGCACATACCGACACAAACGCATTTTGTGTCGTTTTTGGGTTTTTGTCTCATTTCATTTGTGGCTCGGCTCACACATATTCGCAAGCTCATTCATTCTACTCTACTCTGCTCAATTCAATTCAATTCAATTCAATGCGGACTCGTAATGCTGCTAACTGCTAACTGCTAACTGCGCTGCCAACTGCTAACTGCGCGAAATGCTGTGTGAAGTTTTCAAATTCACATAAAATCAAAATACCAAAGCTTCCAGGCATTAAAAAGCGAAGATAGAGCAAAGCGATCGTAAGTACATATCAAATAAAAACAACAACAACAACAGCAGCAGCAACACTTTTAATAAATGAGCAATGCGATCGTCGTCGTGTAAAAGCTACATAAACATGCTCAAAAGAAATTAGTCAACAAAAAGCAAAAGAAAAAACAACAAAATAATGCAAATTAAAAAATGATTCGCAAAAAAAAAAAATGTCCGCGAAATAATGCTATTGTTGTTGTAATTATGATTGTTGTTGCAAATAACTTCAATCCTAACATCACTAATCATTTCGTCTTTATTCTTGCATGCTCTGCCGTGCTCAGTGCTTCCCTTCGCACAAAGCCTGCTAAATCACACACTTAAACACACATACAAACACATTACCACCCCGTAAGAGTATGGACTGAGAAATGTACCCCAATTAAACAAAAGCACACGTATAAACATGTTGAATATGAGAATGAGCCTCTGTCGCTGTTGCTGCTGCTGCTTCTGTTCTGCTTGATAACCGCGCCGCTTACAAAAACGAGCTTTACACGGAGTTTGCAAATTTTTGTAAATATTTCGCTTTGTGCCGCAGAAATGCGCAAATTTTGCAAAAGCAGTGCGATTAGTAGATGCGAAAAACCCACTCGATTGCGAATTTTTTTGTTGCTGTTGTTGGTGTTGTTGTTGTTTGGCTTAGGTTTTTCGGCAGTTGCTTACATATATTCTTTTGTGTGCTCTTTTGTTTTTTTTTTTTTGGTGTGTGAAAGATTGTCAGCGTTCTTTTGTGCGAGTGTCTTTTTAATAAAAGAACGTTTAATGTAAAAAGCACAGCACATGTGCTACAGAAAACGTAGGGCAAGCACACAGATAAGCAGGCAGGCAAGTAGTTCTTTGCAGACAAGCAGTCAAAATGACAAATTGTCAGAAGAGACAGACAGAGAAACGATCAGACATTTGGCCAGACCTAAACTCTGCTGGCAAGAATCAATGTGAAGAGCATATGTGAGTAGCGCGAAAGTAAACTTACCGCAGATGATTTTTGCATTCCTTTTTATGACTTCTGTTTTGCAAAAACAGCGCAGACGTAATTATAATTTTTATTTTATTTAATTTTTTTTTTACAAAAATTTCTTTATGAGATATTCGCAAATTTTGGCAAGTTATGTCATTCAAGAACATTACAGTAACAATTTTTTTTGGTCATGAAAAATATGTTAACATTTTTTTCTTTGCCATTGAGAAGGTAAAGCCTCAATAGTAATTTCAAAGTTAAAATACATACCTTGAGTGCAGATAGACTGGGCATTTTTTAGCACATAAGAGAAGAGTACCTCAAATTAATAGGCAAATAAAAGCGCTTACAGTCATTTATCGATGGATGTTTTAAAGTACAAATAAGACTTCCAACAAATCAGGTAGAATATATGTTATAATAATCTTTCAAATGGCTAGAGGTTGGTACAAAGAATACATCTAAAAAAATTAGCAAAACTAGAACTAACAAAGACATAAAAAAATAAATAAATTATTAAATAAGTAATTTTTTAACTGCCGACAAGAATTGTGCTGGGAATTTCCAATTCAAATGTAATCAGATCATGTAACCTTATGTATTCACTATCAGGAGTTTCCTTTCTCCCATTAGAATATGATACTTGTTTACTTACATAGCCATAGAAACCTGTTACCGAGTATAGGCCTGGCGCAGAATGTCTCTCCAAGCTCGTCTGCTGCGTGCATGGCTTTTCCAGTCTCACATATCCAGTTCGGTTAGTGCATCCCCAACTTGATTACTCCACCGGAGACACCGAAGATCTTTCTCTACGCCTTCTTCCTTCAACTACCGCTTTAAATATAATTTCCGCTGGATCATCGTCATCCATTTTCACGACAAGACACCATAGCATCTGGTTGTTAGTTCGCTGAATTATATCAATGTCGTTTTAAAATAGTTAGTAGTGTATTCACATAGGGTAGTCATCTCCAATTTGTAAAGGATCAAAGACTTTATGAAGAACAGTTCTCTTGAAAACTACTAGTGCTGTTTCATAATTTTGTTAGAATAGATTTAAAATATAGAAGGGTTTGAATTGTAATTGTCATCTTGAACAGATCCATCCATTGTTAGAAGAGATTTAAAATGTAGAAGGGTTTGGATTGTAATTGTCATCTTTAAGAGATTTATCAAGTTGCAATGGCAAGAAGTTTAAGATTTTTGTCAAGCAACTATAATTTGAGCTTAATTAGGCTTTGGGCACAAGGCTTGCACTTTAACCTGACTCAATTCAATAGCAACCATAAGTAAGTGTTCTTTCTTTAGTATGAGCACATCTTCGATGTTTGGCTTAATTTAAGCAACTTAGGGACTTAAAGGATTTGGAATTAAAAATTCCAGTTTACTTTAACCAAATAGAAAATGGCCCAATGTTCCCCTGGGAATGTACTAGAATGAAAAAGAAAATATAGAAAAAATTCAGTCGTTTCCATATCCCTTAAATTCAGTCGTTTCAACTTTTCTGTGTAGAAAGGTTTTTGATATTTTCCTCTTGATCTGGACAAAATTAGGACTAAATGTGTTAATAGCATTCTTATTCCAACAGAAGAAGTAAGAAACCTAAAATATCTCTTATTAAAAAGTTTTTACTATTAGAAGAAGTATTAGTTTCAACAAATTTCTCTTGATCTTGATCAAAGTCAAAGATTCACAAAAGATGTATTATTGTCAGTTTTATCCTTACCCAGTCTTAGACGACTTTTTGTCACCTCAATTTACAAGGTGTTCGAATGTTGTCAAGTTTGAGATTTTCCATCAGAGTAGCCTGATAGCAATCATAAGTTAGTGACCCCACTTTATTGTGAGAATGTTTTCAATACTAACTTTATTAACTTTATTAAAATATATTATTCACTGTATTATAATGTTTAATTGTAAAAATTTATTTGAAATCAATTCAAATATTTTTTATTTTTACTCCCTTTTTTATTATAATTCAATGCATATATATACATAACTAGCAATCTGTAATTTAGATTCGATATTAATTTTTTTAATTCATTCATTTCACATACAAACAGTCATTACTTTATAATAAAATTATGAATTAATAAATAAGAATAATTAAAAACTTTATTAATATTTCATTTAATAAATAAATTTTTATTAATAATAATTATAACTCTTATAAATTTACTACGCTCTCATAATTCTTATTTTAATTGTTTTTAATAAATTAACTACAATAAATGACTACTTAAATGACTACTTAAATGACTACTTAAATGATTACTTTATTGCGAACCGATTATTCGCTTAAATAGCATAAAAATAACTTTGTGTTTTCAAGTAAATTACACACAAAAAACCCAATTTTAAGGTAAGTAAACACACACATATACACGTATAAGTACACACAGAAATAAATCGCCGCTTACAAATAAGCTCAACTGCTACATAAATACTGCAAATCTCTTATTTTCTTCATGTGCTCTATAACTCGCACTCTTAACATTTGAAGTGCTTTTATTTCTGCACGCTTTTGTTGGCTTTTATGCACACACACACACAATACAAACACTTGAACGTGAAAGAAGAGCATTTAAGCACAAAGCCGCATTCACATATTAAAGCATACAAAATCCAAACACATAAACACACATACACATACATACTTGTACATACAAGCATAAACCTGCGTTAGTAATTGGCAAGGTCGTTTGTCGTAATGTTGTTGGCGAATTTCGTAAAGCTTTTTTTTCTTGCTTTTGCTTTGCTTTTCTTTGCTTTTCTTTATTTTATTTTACTTCACTTTTTTTTGCTTTTATGACATGAACAATATTAAATTGTTTATTTTTGAGAGCAATTTTCAAGAGAATGAAACTCTTAAGAAGAAATTCTTCAACGGTTATGACTTGGAATTTGCGGCGGCTTTGCTATTAAGAATAATACGGGTAAGTCGGAAATATTAATGCTTAATGGATTTCTTTTAAAATTACGAGTATAATTAGCAATTGTTGGAATTATGTGGAGTTGTAAATTAGATATTAAAGAAAAAGTAAATGGTTAATAACTATAAAAATGAAATAAAAATAATAATAAAAAATTATTTTTTATTAAAGTAGTTAAGATATAGAGTTATGAATGGTGTCTGGATTTTAGATAAAAATAATACTCCAATAAATACTATAAACAATTTATGACAATCTTTGTTTTTGTAAAGCAATTGTTTTATTCAGTATATACTATATATAAGCAGAAAGTAAATATTACTTTAAAATTCCATTATAATACTTCAATATTTCAACCATGGTCTATAGAGCCTTGAAGATGACTGTAGATTATAGTTGAAATATTTTTGAAAATAAAAAATATTATTTTTAAAAATTATTTCAATCAATTAGCCTGTTTCAAAAATAAAAATAAAAAAAAATTATAATATTCTAATGAGCCATTTCCTAACTAAATCACATAGATTCGGTTGAGTATTCCTTAGGTTGAAAAACCGATATCTCCATCCTTTCTACGAGGTTTTTATTTCAAAAGCGAAATACCTTCAGATCATATTTGTTGAATCGAAGTGCATATTTTGGTTCCACTTTTTTTTTATTGAAAAATAGAAAGTAGTTGTGTATGATAATTTGAAAACGTAGTTAATTATGTTTTGAGAGGATCCAACGATCTATGTTACTGGAAGCGAGTACACAACGTCACGTATCTGATAGCGTTTAATTTTAAAAATACTAGCGTATCTTTGTTTGCTTTATCACACAAGCTTTACACAGAAACCCTGGATAGTTACCTATCACCCGTTGGATAAAGACTCAAGTTTTCGTTTTGCACAGGGTTTGGTAGCCTTTACGAGGTACCTGTGGATAGTTTACTTGCATTGACTGAGTAACAAACTAATAGTCTGTAATACGAATCCACATCCCCATGAGTTTAAGTTTTAACTGTGTTTGGTTTTAACAGTATTTAGAACCGTTGATTTAATATTAGCCGTCAAAGGAAGATGGAAATAAATCACGAATGTTGTTAGCATAGACAAACATATAAAGAATTCTGATTAACGGATATATATTTTGAATGTTCAAACTGCCTAAATAGTATATACCTCTATTCAATTGGTAGAGTTGTTAAAGAATGTATGACTGACATCAGCAATACGATGGACAGAATATGGCTGTGCTAAAATAACAAATTGTGACATCTACAAATTTAGTGGCAAAGAAGTTGGAATATTCTCAATGTAAGGTATGCTTATGGTAAGAGGACACTAAAATTTAGCACTCATCATCCAATACTGTTTCGAGTATAAATGATAGTGAGTGCGTTTCACTTGTGGCGCACGATCTAAGGTGTAAATCTGGTGTCTGGTGTAAATCACGGGTGTTATGGCAACACCAGGAAAACAGCGCAGCACCTTCGTTCTTGCGGTGCACAGCCGAATCTGTAAGTATGGTATCAAGTATGTCAGAGTTCATAACTTCGGCTTTCTCCACTAATAGAGGTTCGCCTCTTTATTGCGCTAATTGTGGTGGCTGTGGTTGATATCCAATGTAACGATGATAGAATGTTATAGGCTTGAGTTTGGTGTTTATTGCTGTTCGTAACTTTATTTGTTCATTAATTTTAACATATTCATATATTTTTGTTATAAAAATTAACTAAAACTGCGTCAGTTTAATATATATATATATATATATAGAATAGATATTGTTCAAATAACAATAATAATAATTGTTAATATATATTCAACAAACAATAAATCTGATAAGTGTTAAGCTATTAAAAATAATTATTAATTTTTCTACATTTGCTAAAATTTATACTTTATTTAAAAATAGCAAAATAAAAATTAATATTAAAAATTAAATATAGAAAGAAATAAAATTAAATGAAATTAAATTAAGTGAATTTGTTATAAATTTTCATATTCTTAAAGATTTTCACGATTGTAATTTGCGCACGTTTAGCTGAGATCAGCATGTTGTCTTCCATAAATACAACCCAAATACCTTAGTTCAAATAAAACAAAACGCATAAACTTTTTTAGATATTCGCATACACGCACAAACGCACACACGCATATACGCAGTTACAAAAATATATCTTTTATTAATTTTTGCAAATTCGCTGGTAGAAAAGTAGAAATGTAGAGAAGTAGAACTGTAGAACTGTAGAAATGTGTTGAAAAGTACACATTTCCATTTCCATATGCTCGCCGGATTATATATGGCACAAGTGAAAATAATGGCCTAAACGTACTAATTACAAAACACGCTGTACTACAAGACTTGCTATTCTCATTTGTGTATACAATATGGTTTCTTTCTTTGCTGTTCCGAATGGAAAAAACTAAAATTTAAATAGATTTAAGTACATACATACCAGATATATACGCGCATACAGACATACATAGATCATTTCGTTTAGGATTTGTGTGGATATGTGCGTACAGTACACCACTTAATGTGTACGAGGGCAGACAACCAGACTTTTGCTCGGTTGTTGTTTGTTTACATGTGCTCCAAATGCGCGAATAAATATATTGTTATATATAACTTAAATAAATATACTTATCCCAATTTTGGCTAAATAAATATAAATTTTCTTTGGAAACAAACTATTGATTCCATTTAGACCGAAATAGGGTCACTGTATTGTAATTTTAGGGGCATGAGTTACGTCTATCTTTGATGTACGTATCTGCGAACATATGTGCAAACTTTAGATATATCTATATAATATATATACTATTATATATATATAAATATATATATATATGTATATATATATGCGTTTATATTTATTTTATTAAGTTACATGAAATTAGGCCAACAGGTGTTGCTGGCTAAAGTCCAACAAATTGTTAGTAGGCAATGTTCTCCAAAAAAACATTCTAACGTTAATAATTGTTTTCTTAGTTCTTTGTGTCTTGCCTGCTTCATTAATATTTGTCTGGAAATTAAAATTATCAATGTTTTGCACTCAATCGAAGCAACCAAAATTATTACTCTTATTATATTTTCAGATTTACGATTGTCTCTGGTACATGAACAGACGTACGCCGTGTTTTGAAGTCATTGCAATTAATTAAAATCACTTTTATATTCTACAACGCAATTGCCTTCTACGCTTTCTCCAAGAATTAGGTAATCACTAGTAGGATTAGTGCAATAGTAGGATGGAGGAGCTTCAGAATTAGCGAGGCTGTTGTAAAATATTGCATGAGTTAAAAGAAATAAAAGGACGGAAGAACCGTAGAGAGGTGGTAGGGTGAAAGAGCCTTAGAATTAGCGAGGATGTTCAAAAATATTACATGAGTTAAAAGAAATAAGAGGACGGAAGAACCGTAGAATTAGAGAGGTGGTTAAAAAATATCCCTTGAGTTAAAAGACATAGTAGGGTGAAAGAGCTTTAGAATTAGCGAGGATGTTCAAAAATATTACATGAATTAAAAAAGATAGTAGGATGGAAAAGTCTTAGATTTAACGAGGATGTTGAAAAATATTGCATGAGTTAAAAAAGATAGTAGGATGAAAGATCCTCAACATTAGTGAAACTGTTGAAAAATAAATTTGAATAATGAAATTCCATAAGTTGAAAGAAATTGTTGAAGAAATTTACTTATAAGTATAATGCCTGAAAGATATAGATTAAGTTACATTGAAGACAGAAACCAAGAGTGAGGGGAACTGTCAAAATGTGGAATAATGACACAATAGTTAAGGAATTCTATTAAATTCTTATTAAAGTGGATTATCTAAGTGATCATAGACATTATTGAGTAAAAGTGCTACAGATACTAACTCGCGTTTTATAAAGCAAAGAAATAAGAGAAGTTAAGGAATTATAGATAGATGAAAAAAGAGAGATAGAAAAAAAAGGATGGTATAAAAACCCGAGAGAATAGTAAATAACATAAATAAGAATAAAAAAGTAAATAAGGAAATAAGAATAAAGAAATAAGAAAGTACCAAAAATTATTATTACGAAAAGAAACAGTCATAGAAAGAGAATATCAGATACATAAATATACAAATAGAGTCCATAGTTTGTAAATGTGATTATTTGCCGTTAAGGCATAACACCATGGCATTTTTAACACACATATCAGTATAATGCGACGATAAATGCCACCATTGTTCTTTGGTAGGAAGCGAATGTAATCCAGATACTTCTATTAAAAGTGCCAGCTTTAATAGTGAAGAAAGCCGAAGTTATAGGCTATGACCCAGTGGTACTAGATTTACAACTTTAGTTAGCCTTTCACTCACTATCATTTTCAATCTAAATAGTCGCCTCGTATGATAGGTGTGTCTTACATCCAGATAGATATATAGATCATCAGGCAAAGATGAGAGTATATTTAACCCTGATCCATAAGCTGTAAGTTGTTTAGTTTGGGATATGGAAGATATACGACATGAAATTAGTTCAAACATTTTCTCAGAAAATCGAGCAATTTTGCTGGATAGATGTAAAAACAATATTATATACAACAAACAATATTATGTAGTTAGGCCGAAAGCCTGGTCTCCAGATGAACAAAATTCTTGTTCGAGTTTATTCAAAATATTTAGTTTCTATAATTTAAGTTGCTCTATACTCTACCTAGAGATGAAGACATATATTAGCATTATCATATACTAATAATACCGAATGCTCATTATTAATGAGCTCTAAAGCACTTTATGCAAATTATACCCTACTACATCATGTGACACATTTATAGTGTTGTGGGTCTGTCTATTTTAGAGTTTCCTTTTTTTTTGTTTTGGTCTCCGTGACTAGTTAATTGCATTTCAAATAGATTATTACTAAAATATTTTGTTGTTTGTAAGCAAGTCATTTATTATGGTGTCACTGACTATATCAGCAACTTTTTGGATTAAGTAGACGATGATACTATTTTCTTTGTATTTTATGTACCCAATATTATACATTGTGCATCCCTTCTATCCTTACATTCTTGAACTTAAAGATTTCTGATTTAGTAAAAGAAAAGTATCTTAAATATTTATTTCCTTAAAACGTTATCGATTTTTTAATAAAAGCCAAAATCCATTGCAATGAGAAGTACAAATACTGAACAATAGACCAGCATTGTTTGGATGTTGTAAATCTTTCGTTATCGTTCTTTTAAAATTAGTTCATGTACGTAAGCAAATGGAATTAATGCATTCGTACGCTTAACAGAATTATGTTAAAGTGCGATGTTAAAGTCAATATTTACATAAACATTTTTTATAGGGTTATGTTAAGTGTCTGTTATTGTCTGTTTTATGTAAAATGTTATCAAATATTATTTTTGCATGTATACCATAATATTTAAATTAAAATATGTATAATATAATTGCTTATAATTTCAGTAGAAAAAGCTTATAAGTTAATATTATATTAATTATAAAAATGTAATATTTATAAAATAATATAAATAATAATATATATAAAAAAAATAATAAAAAAAATAATAAAAAAAATAATTTAATAAGAAATTATTAAAAAGTTAATAATATATTATTGTTATTTATTAAAAGAAACTCTAAATGTAGTTAAAAATTAATATGTTAAATTTTCTGTAGTTAACAGAAAATCTGCTTTACATTTCTACTTTCATTTCATCCGCAATTAATCTTAATGCTCACTTAAGTTATTTATTTCAATATGTAGATTTTTTTTATCAAAATCGAATCTTTATAAGCCAAGATTATGTAAGCGAAAAGACAAATACAAAATTTTTCTTAAAAATTGCAAATCTCGTCGAAATAGCAAAGGTCGCAAACATGGAACAAACTTTATCAAGGTTTCTCTCATGCAATATGTGATTTAAAAAAAAATTCGCAAAAATTTTAAGATCGCTAAATTTTGCAAAGCTGACTATTTTAATCTTTAATCTAAATCAAAAGCAATGAAATTAAAGAAATATAAAAATAATATTCACATATATAAACATCAAAAGATATATAAATATATAAATATGCACAACAGGTATATAAGTTTTGCATTCGCTCGACTTCACATTTGCAAATTTATTACAAAAATCCAACAAAGAAAAAACCATTTAAGATACAGATACAATAATAGAAAAGCGAAATACCTTATGTGAACTTCCGGTAATACTAGTTTATTTATCTATCAAACCTTTGTTTTTTTCTACCAAGTCCATTATAATTTTTACTGAAACTTAATAATTTATTACCACAAATTTTAGTTAACAACAGCGCCGATGTGCATAATTTTTGCACATTTTGCGCTGCGAAGGTTCCGAGACTTGTTTGCAAATTACATGCAAAAATCACTGAGGAAGACGTCATTTAAATTCGCCAAAAATCTAAAATAAAAATAAAAAACCGAAAAAATAAAATTAAAACTTTGAATTCAATGTATAAAAAAAAATGTTTTAAAAGAAACAGCTAAAACATCTATCTGTGTATCTGGTTAATTTATCTTAATCTATTAAAAAGGTTTGAAAAAAAAACAAAGATAAAAATTTGTCAACTCATGTGAAATTTCCAATTAGGTTGCCTTCTTGATAGATAGCCTTAAGTTTACCATAAATTTCATTATAAGGAAAATATTTATGTTCAGGGATGTTAATAAAGAACACACCTGCTTTCATGCAGGGATGATTTATTTTATTTAAAACAATTCTAGGTTGGAATAAGTCTAAGCTCAAAAAGCTCTCGGCAGTGATATCAACCTGCTTTCATGCAGGTATAATTTAATCTATTTATCATAATTCTAGATTGGAATAAGTCTAAGCTCAAAAAATTCGCGGTACTGATATATTTGATAGACGTTGGTTGTACGTACACAACACCTGAAACACCAACAAAAAAGAAGTGGAATATTTAAGTAGAGTACGTACAGGCCTTCTTGATAGATAGTTTTAAGTTTACCATAAAAAATAATTTACCATTTCATTATAAAGATAATATTTACTTTGAGGTATGTTAATAAAGAACACACCTGCTTTCATGCAGGGATGATTTATTCTATTTAAAAAAATTCTAAGCTATGCCCTTAATATTAAAATACCGCAATTCTATTAGGTTAGTAAAAAAAAGGCTATTCAAAGTTTTCCCATTTTCTGCTAACTAAAACTGGGCATTGACATACGCGGTGTAGTACAGTTTTCTTCTATGTTCAACCACACCAAAATGCCTTATAGAAAAGTTCAAGAGTTATTGTGTATCTCTCTAAAACGTAGTGATCTGTCGGCACCAAAATTTTAGTGCTGAGTACATTTCGTTTTAATTGAAGCAGTTGACTGCAATATTTGTCCATTTCCGACCAAGTTAGTCATTTCAACTGACAAGAATTTATATTTGACCGTTCTTTTCTCGCTAACTTTAGGTATTTACAGATAATAGCCAGTTAAGCTTTTTGATTGAGCTCAAAATACATTCAAAAGAAAATCCATATAATAAATTATATAAAAGGAAAATTTTATTTCAATATCTTGTTCAGAAATTTCCGAATGATCACCTCATTTTATATACAAAAATATATATAAATAATTCTATTAAGAATATAGTACAGTCTTACCAAAATATTTTTATTTAAAGAGATTTAATAAATATTTAGAAATATCGAATATAAGACAATGAAATGGGCTTGAAACGATCCTAAGGTCAGAAGGCAGTCCAAATGTCTTAATCCAGTTTATAATAAAGAAAAATAAAAAATATTTTTTCAGTTCAAATAGATCTGTAGTTCGATTAATTATTGGTATTTTAGTTGCATTAGCTCCTGTTAACTACTATCTTTTGAAGATGGACCAAAACACACCGTCAACGAAAATCGCATCTGCAGATGCTCTGCAAAGCTCACCTTAGCTCACATTATCAGCTTCAGTCGTGCTATTACCAGGAAACAAATCTAGTACCATATCTTTAATTGACTTTTATTGATTTGAATGAAGTTTGGGATTTAAGACCATGAAACTTTATTAGGTTGGTCAGTAGTCTACATTTGCCTTGGTTAAGTTAAGCGACTCTCTTCAGGAATAGCAAAGAAGATCTTATAGAACGCAGTGTACCATTGTTCCTTTTAATAAAAATAAAAATGAAAAGAATAAGATTAATGGATTGTGTGCGTCTATGCAGAATAATGTGGTGTATAAGTCTGAGACAAATAAATAACGAATAATGTTAAAGAAGTCTTTGTAGTTTTTTAATTTAGCTGAAATGAAGCATTTATAAATTATGGAAATACATATATATTTGTAGTAATGATATATAATAATTTATGTCATCCAATCATTTACAACTTCAGTATTTAATTTCACAATTTTGTTTTCAATTGGGGAACCTTACTATTGTATCAATTACTACTAATACTGCTATAGATACCATTTAAATTTGTTGTTTAAATTTGTATCTGCACTGTATCTGCAGCATCACATAATTAATTTCTAAAGCAAATCTCAACTTAGGACACCAATAAGTGAAATGACAATTTATTTGAATTAATCGCCAAAGACTCATAAATTTCAGTTAACTTATGCTGTTCTGTTGGAAGAGATGACTTCATCGATATAATCATGTGCGCCGTTTCATTAAGCGGATCTCCTATATATATATTTGTCGTATGCGAATATATAATATATTTGGATGTTTATATATTGTATATGAGTACGAGTATTTATTGACAATATGTTCATTGATTGTATGCATTTCGTCGCAGTGAAGTTCTTCTACCAGTTTTATGTTATGAATCATAAAAAATTAATTCACTTAGAACTTTTTGAATTTTTTTATGATGTTTTTATATAGTAGTTTCATTATGTCATAAAATATAAACATTATATAAAATATTTTACTGAACAGGTTGACTTGACTAACTTGACTTGAACTAATTTAGTTAGAACTGTGCTAAGCCATTATGAAAGCTTTTATGTTCAAAATTAATAAAAGTTTTATATTTACTTTTATGAGAACTTATCCTAAGGAAAAATACAATAATAAACTATAGTAAATAAGAGCTTATGATGCTCCAAGTTGAACTAAAACTTGGAGCATTGCAATGTCAGTTGATTACAGTTATAAATATAGTAAGTTATCTGACTGTTTATGAGCTCTGAATTGTTTTCTATCATAACTATAAATGATCAATGAAAAAAGTTAGAACTGCAAGTTAAAATAAACAAAAAAATACTAGATTAGATTAGATTTTAAAACAAGTTGGGAACATGTCACCACATGTCACCTTTGAGGATTATTGTGACATACCCACTTTAGTTCAATAAAGCAGTATCAGTTAAGTATGCCATTATATTCTTCGGAGAGATGTTGCCTAATTCCGTTATAAGTGGATAGACAGTGGATAAGTAACGAAGTCTGAGTCTGGTGAGAGTATCACAGTGACATGTGTCACTGTTCTGCTATTTCCTCTTCTTCGCAACAAAGTCTGCAGCTATCATTTCTAGTAATAAATCGTTTCTAAAATCTTAATATTATTATAACATTATCAATCATTTTAGACCTTTCTTTATTCTCAATTAAGTATGGAAAATTAAAGGGAGAGATGTCATTTTTTTTAAATAAACAAAATTTTTCATATCCTTTATAAATTCAAATAAATCATCTTCGTTTGTAATAAGAATCTAGTCAGGACTAAAAGTTTCTGTTCAGTATTCCTACAATGTGTACTATCAATGGTCTAGATTTCCTAATCGTAGAAATAAGATTCTTAAGAGGACTTAAGTTTCCTATACCATAACTCCTCATCTACTGTATTTAGAAATCGATTTCGTTCTGGCATCAGCTTATTTTGCTTTAAGAATTCTTTTTCTCCTGCTATAATCTTTTCCTCCTGATATTCGAATGACTTGGGAAAGCTGTGTTATACTTTGATTTTAAAAGAAGAATGATAGCCGCATTCTAGAACTGCACTATATAACTTCACTTCGACATTATAGGGAACACTAAAAGTATTCACCTACTTATATGACTTGGGGAAGCTATGCTATACTTTGCATTCAAAAGAAGAATGACAGTCGCATTCTAAAACTTCACTAAATAACTTCACTTCGGCATTATAGTGAACACTAAAACTCATTGCCTACTTATATGACTTATACTATAGTATCTTTTGGCTAAAACATATTTGCTTAAAGCAAATTGGTCCCAGCAGAGTCCTTTCGAGAAGGCACGAGTCCCTCGTTTAGGTAGAAGAGCATCAAGTCTTCTACTTGGTTCTTCGTATTTGGTTGGACAAGTCTATACATTTGGCTAAGTCACTAATTTGAAAGACTACTGCTCTATTAGAATAAGTAGAATAAACTCTTAAACATTTTGAACTTTCTTCTAGCTAATGATGGACATTGACACATAAGGTGAAGTATAGTTTTCTCTTAATCCGCGGAGTTTCAACCCCAATAAAAGTTATAAGAGGGTTGACTAAGTATTATTTTCTAATACGCAGTGATCTATTAGCACTGATACCGTAGTACAGAGTAATTCTACTTTTACGGTATATAATACATGGTGAAACTTACTTACACTTAGTATTCACTAGCTGACGAAGGTAGCTATTGGAGCTAGATAGGAGAAAGTAGATGTCTAAGCTGATCACTGCAGAGGTTAACTATTTCATCATGATAAGAACAGATTGTAGAACTATAACCACCGGCAGTATAATCAATAGATACATCATAAATCATCCAATCATAAAGATTTGATATAAGATAAACAGTTAAGTTTATAGAATATAAAGTAACACAATAACTGATAACAACTTGTAACTTTAAATCATATGATAACATATATCTCAACCACAATATTGGCTAAGACTAACCAGACCACATAGCGGTGTGGCTGCTAAGGACTATATGTATATAAGAGAAAGACGATAAGTGGCTAATCGTGTGAATAAATTAAGATCAATGGCACTTTCCAGTCATATTTGGAAAACCTATGTAGTTACTTAAAGCTTCTGAAAGGTGGTACGGATTAGGTAAAAAAAAGTAACTGCATAAACATTTAAAGTTTAATGCCAAGAGTTAGATGTGTTGATAGATAGACATACCCATAAATAAAAAATTTGGCACCATTTCATCGATTCATTTTGTCATTTTGTTTAAGAATACTTATTATATATATATAGGGTATGTCTAGTGTTCTTTAATTAACTGCAACACTTTTATTGGATAGTATCTTTGACTTTTTTAAAGCTACAAAATGATTTCATTTATATCGTAAATTAGTGATCCAATAACTCTAAGTGTTTACTGACGATCACTTTAGTATTCTTACTCTTGAACTAAAGTACTCAATGTTTTCTTCACTTCTCTTACTATTTATGTGAAACATTATTTATTAAATATGGTATGTATATATAAAATTTAATTGTTGTTGATCTCAAACTAAAGTAAAACAAATACTCTGCTAGCTTAATGTGGTGTTCATAAACATATATATTATAGTTATATATCTAAAAAAAAAATTTTATTACAAAAAATACCAACCTGTGTGTTCTGAAATGTATGAGCCATTCAATAAAAATTATATGCTTTTACCGCTTTTGAGTTATTAGCAGCAACTAATTGCAGCCTTAATACAAAATAGTTGCATTAATATTTTTCATTTTTTTTATTTGATTGAAGTTTTCAGTTCTTTCATCTGAATCTTCTCCAGAAGTGTTGTGCTGCATGTACAAACGCCAAGCATCTCTTGATGCGCTTAATTTGCAATAAACAACGGTCATTTAACCATGAGAAAAGTTGATATCAATACAATCAACGGTTAAGTCATATCTATGATTTTTAATAGATGCTCACAAGACGCCTCAGACGTTTAGAGAAAAAGGTAGGCCACAAGATACATTCATGGTTGCATTTGAAGAGTGCTGAAGCCTTAGCAGATGAAGGTGAAGCTGTAGTCGATGAAAAGGAATAAAATTTCACATAAACAATTTTTCATTTGACTTGATCTGCACTTAAGTAACTCAAAAGTCTCCTACTGTTTTTCAATACTGGTATTTGTATGTGGCTCTGAAATAGTCGTAAATGCCAACAAAAAAGGAGGAAAACTGAACGAAATGAACTTGCCATATTACAAATTCTAATGTTGAATCCAGCGGAAAGAGTCTGCAAGAACTTGATTGCATAACATTAGATTCGACCAAGTTGTGCAGAAGTGTTTGGAACAGTGGAAAATTTGGTACTACACAATATGTTAATGATTTAGTTTGTTTTTGCATAAATCATAAAAACCATGGGTAGAGCAGATAGTTAAATATATTTCATTGAATTGATTAGCATTTTTTAATAGTTCGAGTGTGGTTATTTAAATACATTCTGTGTTATTTATCTTTTTACTATATCAATAGGTATTGACCACATAATCCTAGTTTGTATGAAAGGTCCACTCTTGGTTCGGGTGGAAGATAACTGCGAATAGTGAAGTTTTGCAGCATGAAGTTCAAGCAGCTCAACTTTTGTGGTTATGTTTTGTAGTCTCATTAACATTTTTTTTTTCATAGCAAACATTAAACATAGTACTTCTCTTCAATAGGTATTGACCACATATTCCTAGTTTGTATGGGAGATCCACTTTTAGTTCGGGTGGAAGATAACTGGGAATAGTGAAGTTTTCTAGCTTGAAGTTTAACCAGCTCAACTTTTGTGGTTATGTTTCGTAGTCTCATTAACATTTTTTTTCATAGCAAACAGTAAACATAGTACTTCTGAGTTGTGTTCTGAGAGTGTTGAGAAAGTGTTCTGTGCGAGTCATTATCTTGTAACGAAAGGTAATCTTATTTTATTGGCTAGTACGATTCTGCCCAAGTCATTATCTTCTAACTAAAGGTAGTCTCAGATTATTGGCTTGTTCGGTTCTACACGAGTCATTATCTTCTGATTAATGGATTAGATTATTGGTTATATTTTCATATTTTATGTATAATTCGAATATTTTAATACTAAAACCCAGTTTCATTGATTTAACTTCTGAGGAAAACTTGATTTCGAATATCAGATACTTAAATTAAAGTAACCAAGTAAGTAACCAAGATCATCATGATGCAATCCAATGAAAACAAAGATCATCGTAAGTAGGGATAAGTTCGAAATAACAAAATTCGCGTCCATTTAGACAGGTCTCTGATCATTTGGTAACTTTATTGAAAGTTTGGACTATTCTCGCAATTAGCTCTTAGTTTTAGCAAAGTTTATACTTATTGCATTCTTAGTAAGGTAATAAATCTTAAATCAAATTTTTAGTAATACTGCCAAATCAAATAAACTTTACCGGCTTTACAGTCTATAACTGGACTACATTACTATAATATTTCCATCCAGGAATAAGTAAAATCACATTGTTATGTTATCTTATTTTTACGGATGATTCAGGATAGATGCATGAATATTTTTAGTATGTGCAGATATAAATTACTCTTTTCGGCTGTCTAGTATCATGTAAAGTTCAGAGAACTCATAACAGTGACTGACTTCATACTGCTGGGCAGTATGAGTGAGTAGAGCCGTCTCTCGCCAAATAAAAATCACTCTCTTCACGTAACTGGTACTACCTATACCATTTTAAAATACAGGAAAATATTTCTTATGTAGATGAAGTATATGTTGTAGTTTTTAAGCGAAAAATCCTCCGCAAAAGTTGATTTACATTACATATGTAAAACAAACAAACTGTATATAGTTCTACTATAAGCGAATATAAATCCTAATGTTACATTGATTAGGTCGCTATAGAAGAGTGGAAGATGACGGAATGGATAAGGCTAAATATGGAAAGATGAAGTGCTCGATAGTTAATCACAGAATGAAATTTGTAAATGAGGTAAGTGCGTAAAACGCAGATGTGACTGACAAAGAGTGTTGAACCCTTCAAGTCCTTAAGTAACTGAATAAGAACTTGTTTGTCAATATGTTAACAAATTTAAAATATGGTAGCAGGATCCAACATTGTTTTTTATTAGAAGTGATATTTTAGGGACTATCTACTCTTAGTAATAGCTTTAATCCGTAAATTGAACTGGAGTAGCAAAGTAATCAGGTTTATTTAAACCTGAGTTAAGCGATATGAGTACCTTCACAATAAAGTGGGAACACTTATATATTCACTGGTAGAATATAATCACTGGTAGAAAATTGCAATGACTTCAACTTAACGAATTGGAGGGTTCTTCTACTAAGTTGCATTCCTTTTTATTGCCTGTGCTTTTTCACTTAAAGCAAATTAAATTTTGACAGTGTGGCATCTTTTGCCAATCCGAAGAGCGATAAATAATTTGCACATCAAAGTGGCCATGTTGCCTAAGATGCACTCTGGCAGCGAAATAACGGCGATTGGCCATTTATATTTGATAGTCACAGTCCGTTCGCATCTATAACTGAACTCCACACATGTGCACGGCACAAGAAGTTTGAAATGCGCATTCTCGTTAAGTTGCAGAACGCATTTTCCAGTTCTCATTTGTTGTTTTGCATTTAAGGTTCAATTGGCCTAATCCTGGCATGGAACTTGCACTTAACTATTATTATTATTATTGCTCTGGCTATTATTCGCATGAATGCTATGTGGACAAACCTGATATCGATAACGGCGCATTACAAGAGCGGCCCCAGCCGTGCTGCTGCCACGTACTGCGGCCGCAATATCAGAAACCGAGATGGCGCAAAGTTCTGTTACTTAACAGCATAACGCATGTGCATAGCTGGGCAATGTTGTGCTATAAAGCCGTTGTCCACACTCAAGTGCCCGCTGGTGTCTTCATGTGCCATCGTCTTCGTTGTGATGGTGATCAACGCTCCAGCTTAGAGCAGCGCTTCGCAGCGTACCACATCGTAATATTGTAATCATTTGGCAGCAACTTATGGTTTTATTTCTGTGCTGTGCTGGGCAATTGGCAATAAGCAATAGGCAATGGCCAATGGAGGAAAACTGCGTTCCTGCTCCTAATGTTAAGTGCTGCAGTGATCAAGTTTCGCGTATTCGAGGGACAAACGCGTTTCAATGTTATTTTTACTACAAATCGGATTGAGGCTCTGTGTGTGAATGTGTGTTCGCTTGTGAAGTTGTTTTTAATTCAGGTTTTTGGCTCAAGAAACCGTAGGTCTTTTGATTGCGCACAGGTGGTGCCGTAGTGCCTCAGGTGTACTAAATGCACCATAGGCATATCCAGTTTTTACTTTATTTTTTTCATATTTGATTCTGGTTTATTTTTATTTATTTTTTTTTTTTGTTTCATTCTGTTTTGTACATTTTTATATTCGCAATTATTTTGTAGATCTTTTCTAAAAGGAGTTACCATTGCTACGCCACTTTGTACCGTTCTATTGCCCTCCACTTCATCGAAGGTGCGGTAGTAAATTTACTGTACATATGCGCGTGTTTATTATAAAAGGTTAATGTCCACTCTTGGATTCTGCATAAAAACAAGAATTTCTATTAGGAAAAAATCCGAAGAAAAACACTTGAATTTTTTTTTTTTGTGATTAAAATTTATTTATTTTACTGCTGGGCAGTATGAGTGAGTAGAGCCGTCTCTCGCCAAATAAAAATCACTCTCTTCACGTAACTGGTACTACCTATACCATTTTAAAATACAGGAAAATATTTCTTATGTAGATGAAGTATATGTTGTAGTTTTTAAGCGAAAAATCCTCCGCAAAAGTTGATTTACATTACATATGTAAAACAAACAAACTGTATATAGTTCTACTATAAGCGAATATAAATCCTAATGTTACATTGATTAGGTCGCTATAGAAGAGTGGAAGATGACGGAATGGATAAGGCTAAATATGGAAAGATGAAGTGCTCGATAGTTAATCACAGAATGAAATTTGTAAATGAGGTAAGTGCGTAAAACGCAGATGTGACTGACAAAGAGTGTTGAACCCTTCAAGTCCTTAAGTAACTGAATAAGAACTTGTTTGTCAATATGTTAACAAATTTAAAATATGGTAGCAGGATCCAACATTGTTTTTTATTAGAAGTGATATTTTAGGGACTATCTACTCTTAGTAATAGCTTTAATCCGTAAATTGAACTGGAGTAGCAAAGTAATCAGGTTTATTTAAACCTGAGTTAAGCGATATGAGTACCTTCACAATAAAGTGGGAACACTTATATATTCACTGGTAGAAAATTGCAATGACTTCAACTTAACGAATTGGAGGGTTCTTCTACTAAGTTGCATTCCTTTTTATTGCCTGTGCTTTTTCACTTAAAGCAAATTAAATTTTGACAGTGTGGCATCTTTTGCCAATCCGAAGAGCGATAAATAATTTGCACATCAAAGTGGCCATGTTGCCTAAGATGCACTCTGGCAGCGAAATAACGGCGATTGGCCATTTATATTTGATAGTCACAGTCCGTTCGCATCTATAACTGAACTCCACACATGTGCACGGCACAAGAAGTTTGAAATGCGCATTCTCGTTAAGTTGCAGAACGCATTTTCCAGTTCTCATTTGTTGTTTTGCATTTAAGGTTCAATTGGCCTAATCCTGGCATGGAACTTGCACTTAACTATTATTATTATTATTGCTCTGGCTATTATTCGCATGAATGCTATGTGGACAAACCTGATATCGATAACGGCGCATTACAAGAGCGGCCCCAGCCGTGCTGCTGCCACGTACTGCGGCCGCAATATCAGAAACCGAGATGGCGCAAAGTTCTGTTACTTAACAGCATAACGCATGTGCATAGCTGGGCAATGTTGTGCTATAAAGCCGTTGTCCACACTCAAGTGCCCGCTGGTGTCTTCATGTGCCATCGTCTTCGTTGTGATGGTGATCAACGCTCCAGCTTAGAGCAGCGCTTCGCAGCGTACCACATCGTAATATTGTAATCATTTGGCAGCAACTTATGGTTTTATTTCTGTGCTGTGCTGGGCAATTGGCAATAAGCAATAGGCAATGGCCAATGGAGGAAAACTGCGTTCCTGCTCCTAATGTTAAGTGCTGCAGTGATCAAGTTTCGCGTATTCGAGGGACAAACGCGTTTCAATGTTATTTTTACTACAAATCGGATTGAGGCTCTGTGTGTGAATGTGTGTTCGCTTGTGAAGTTGTTTTTAATTCAGGTTTTTGGCTCAAGAAACCGTAGGTCTTTTGATTGCGCACAGGTGGTGCCGTAGTGCCTCAGGTGTACTAAATGCACCATAGGCATATCCAGTTTTTACTTTATTTTTTTCATATTTGATTCTGGTTTATTTTTATTTATTTTTTTTTTTTGTTTCATTCTGTTTTGTACATTTTTATATTCGCAATTATTTTGTAGATCTTTTCTAAAAGGAGTTACCATTGCTACGCCACTTTGTACCGTTCTATTGCCCTCCACTTCATCGAAGGTGCGGTAGTAAATTTACTGTACATATGCGCGTGTTTATTATAAAAGGTTAATGTCCACTCTTGGATTCTGCATAAAAACAAGAATTTCTATTAGGAAAAAATCCGAAGAAAAACACTTGAATTTTTTTTTTTTGTGATTAAAATTTATTTATTTTGTTTCCTAGTTTTGCGGCTTAATTGCCGCATTTGTGCGGTGCATGCATCTCAAATTTTTAATTAAAACCTGCATTGGACGTAAATATGAGGGAATGAAGTGCAGTTTGGGTTTGTGAATTGCTGGAAAATTTAATTCGCACGCTAAAGCTGCGCTTTTCCTTTGAATTATGGACAAAAATTTAACATCTGTTCGGGAGCAGGAGGCGAAGGATGGGCTGGAGAAATGCGCAGGAAGGAAATGAATAACAGTTTAATAAATTTAAATTGGATACTTAATGAAACTAATTGAGTTTTTAGACTTTATAATTCATTGTAAGAAGACACATGAGTAATTACATTTCAATGAGGGAAAGGGAGTGGCAATAGGGGTTCAACGCATTATTAGTCTTAGAAGTGCAAATGCGCTCAATTTAATTACTCCTAATCGTAGCTGTCAAGCTGCATTGACATAAGCTGAACTACATTGACAGAAGCAGTTTTTCAAATAACTTTGTTAAGTAAATATAACATAAACAGTTTTAACATTTCGTTCTAAAATGTATGTGTATATGTTCTAAGTCCCAGCCATTAAAAGAGATAAGTCTTAATATACAACAAAGTATGTGACTCGGTGTAAAAAAATAAATATGTCAATATATAATCATCCAGATCCGCTTACGATGGACCTAATGACATATTTAGATTAAGATCATATTAAGATTAAGATGTATAAATCCCATGGAGCTCCTTGAAATGAAAGATTTGCTTGCACACTCAATAAAGCTCTTCAATAGTATTTTAGGCACCTATTCTTGTAATTTAGTACCGCTCACTTTGAGCTTACATATAGACTAAAACATTATTAAAAAAAAAAAATACTACTATTTGCGCTGATCTTGATCTTAACTGTTATATAAATACACATATGAATTATAAATATACAGTCAAACTTCCATAACTTGAAGTAAATAGAGAGCAACAGGGTTTAAAGCGCAAATTATACACAATTACATAAAAATTCTTTAACTTTGCCCATAAGTCGAACATTTCCTTTGCAAAATGGTACTTCGAGCTATGGAAGTTTGACTATATATAGATATATCTATACATAGTATGTATATATTAATGCATATCTCAGCGGATACAGTCCTTGTGCGTCTTTGTATGAGTCTTCAACAGATTATACAAAATAAATCATTCCAATCAAAATAAATAATATAGATTGAAATCTATATACTAACTAATACTTACATAGGATTCAAAAAAATAGTATATATTAAAGATTTCCCAACTTAGGTCCAGTACTGCAAGGGCTCACACCAACATTCTATTGTCGATTATTATTTTTCTTCGTATAAATAGAGACGGATAATTAATTACCAGAGATTTTCTTATTTTAGCCAGCTTCAATATATATGAACCAAAACGGTTGGCTCATCTTTTAATCGGGGCATATATTTCTCTGTAAAAGGACATTATCGTTTAGTTAAGTTAAAGAAAGATTTGAGAAATCAGCTTAAACAATAGTTTTAACAAACCAGTTTCGACCTATATGCCAGATCAACGCGAAGGTCATTAGGTATTTAAGATATTGTAGAGTTTTTGAATCAGAAGCATATTTAAAAAAGTATGTCTATTAATTACACTCATACTATGGTCCTTTCCTTCATCTGAACTGAGCATTAATCTTTTCTAGTTCTAATATTTTATAGAATAATGCCATTCTAATTACAGATGTTATTATTGTAAGTTTGATTAAATTTTGATTAAATTTTCTAAAACTAAACTCAAACTAATCAATTAATTTCATTCATAATAGAAGATGTAAAATTAATATAGTGAAATTTTAAGATCGTATTTTATATTATCTAAAAAAAGTTGCATAACGCAACTTGTTTCTGCAGAATATTTTTGAAGAACTCGTACTTACAAGTATTTGCTATATCAAGGGACTTATTATCCGTTATCAGAATCTACTGATATTCTTTCCATCGATCCCATTCCAAATGATATCCGGTTTAATTTGAATCACACATCTTTTCGGTATTTACTCTTCTACTATATTTTTATAAGTCTTCAAACTAATCTTAATATCATTGGTCATAGACGTCAAGTCAAGCATATATGCACAACCCTCTTTAGTTTTCTAACACCTTAAATTAACCTTTACATTTAACATACCTGACCTTCAGAAATTCAATTTGTTGAATGTATAGCATACTGAACTTTACAGCCTGTCCATCAATGTTGTAGTAGATTTAGATATCAGTTATTTGCTTTATATGTTACAATGACTACAATCTCTTCACAATTTCTTTCTAAAAGGTGGTCTCAATCGTTTGAAGTACCTCATGAAAATTGTGATATTTTCCCTTAACGTACCTTAAAATATGCCTGAAGAGGTTAAGTTTCATAAGCAAAGTCTACAACTTATCGTCGTATAAGAGCGTGAAGATTATACACCCAATAAGCAAAATCTGATGAGATAACAGAATCCAGAACCTACTATCAGAATCCAGTAAAAACTATCTTAAATGAATTCTAAAAAGCTACAAAATTGATGAGTGAGCAGGGTTCAAATCCTGCCTGTACAAAAATAAAGACTATCGTTATAAAATAAACGGATTCTAAAAAGCCACAAAATTATTAGTTAAGTGCTCGTTTATGTGTCGAATGAATGTTTGAACTCAACACTTTAAATCACTTTGCAACTAACAAAACGTTAAGCAAGAACCCCACGTACGAGTAATCTAGAAGTAGAAAAGTAGCCAACTGCAATGAGTTTTTCTTATATATATTATATATATCTGTCTATGTTTCATATCTAGAAGATTACCTCAATAAACATCAAAGCTCATTCGGGTATAATAAACATTAATTATATGTTCTACTTTCGCATGGCAGCGCTTAAATATGCAAACTGTAAAACAGAAAGGCTATCTTCATAATCAACTTGACCAAGCGGTAAAGCAAAATTTTAACATTCTCAGATGAGGTTACGGCAAATATGAAATAAATTTTAATAAAATCTATGAAACCTGTTGCATATTGAAACTGGAACTAAGCAATAGCCTAGTGTAGTTATATGTATATATATACTCAACAAAATCAATGCAACAAAATCACAATAACAATAGAATAAACAATGAGCTAAAGACAACAACAACAAGAGAACAATTGCAATCGCATATGCAGAAGTGGCGGCAACCAGTTACAAGATACCTAACTACAGCACACACCATCAAGCCACCAACTTAACCAACCTACAATGTGGGCAGCACCCAACAACCTCTCTACCGCCAGCAACACTTTACTACATGCAATAAGCGACCTTATCTAATGTGCCTGGTTGGCTCCTGCCTTACTGCTTTTGTCTACTAAGCAAGCCAGCAAGCCAGCAAGCAAACAAGCAAAACACTCGCTCAGTAAATAAACGAAAAAAAACGAAGTAAAAACGAAGCGGAAAACCGACAAAAAAACTAACAAACGAACAAACGAACAAACGACGATCATCCTAATTCAAAGCGATCATGAAAAATTAGCCTTCATACCGAACGTAGGCCGTGTGGCAGGTTCTTTTGATGCATCTTCTTTATGGGCAACTGTTTTTACTTCCCACATGACGTCGCCACGCTCTCCTTGCCAAGGTCTTTCTACAACAAACTCTGAAACTCTGCTGTGTGTATGCGATTTTATTGTACGATCATTTCACTTCCTAGAATCATGTGGGCATTGTAATTGTTTTTACTCATTTCTTATATGCATACTTAGTATGATTCCGCAGCACTCGATTGGACAGTCTCTGACTTGCTTCGTCTGCATCCATAGTCAATTCAATTCAATGCATATCATTTCAAAGGTAGTTAGGATTGTGAGAGTCGCGATGCATATGAGTACTTTGTCTTCTTAGCAATTTTTCTGGCTTACAGCGTCGTTGTCCCTTCGACTTGGAATTTTATTTACTTGTTCGGAAAATATGCAACCCAAATGCAACGGTCGATGCAAAAAGTTGTTTGCAACAGGAAGAATATTTTCCGCTATCTTACGCTCTAGGTTCGAATATTGCATACGCAGTAAATTAATGAAGGAAAGCTATAAAAGATGTGCTGTGTGAAACGGAATACATTCAAGTAAGTAATCGATTTTTAAAATTGTAACTCAGTGATTCGGAAAATCTGAAGAACAAAATGGATCTGGGCATAATGCTGACATCGTGCAAATAATTCTTGAACAAATAGATGGAAGAACTGAACAATATATCGGTATGGCGTTCAATTATTAACTATACATTAATTTTATTGATTTGCCTTATAACAATATTACTTCTGTGGAAGGATTGCATACGGGCCACAGACGCGTAGGGAGCTGTGTTGGAGGATTGAATCGATGAAAGTGCCTTAGATATATTGTAAGTGTCTAGATCATGTATGGAGTCGGGCTTACTAAGGGCTTACTTTTTTGAGAATCTCGGTCGCCTCTAAAAACTCCCTTTAAAGAGCATTTTAGGTTTAAGCAAAGGTTTAAGTTAGTTTTTCGAATATTAAATTATTTTACGGTAATAAAATGGGGCAATAAACCTAAGTGCATTTTAAGGATCTACGGTATAACTCATCCTATATATGCACTTTTTTGAGTTATGTTTAGAGACACCTCTATTCTCTAATAGTCTTTATAATGTAGAACATCTGCCTGAGTTTATTTAACTCCTAAAACACAAACCTCTCTTATTGTCCGCTATCATGATGAGATTAATATATTCTTCCATAAAAATCTGTTTGAAAAATATAGATTTTGAAACCCGATCAATAAGGAATAGTCGTGCTCTTGATAAGAAATTGCTTGTTCTCTGCATTCACTTTCCATTTCACTTAGCTTCTACACTTTTTTGGACACAGATAAATTTGGGTGACCAAATGCGTACTCATAATATTTCTTAATTTTGTTATGTCACTATCTTATGATATTCTGGTATTTATAACATATTTACTAAAATCTGTTTTCACAATTCCTTGAAAGTGAATTTTGGAATATTAAATCCCATGCTAGGCTTTTGATATTGGTCCAAGTATTGTAATGTGATGCTCAATGTGTTTTACGGAGTTAAGCTTCTACACTGTAGGGGCTCACAACACGATAGTATGGCACACAAGTTGATTCACAAAGCGTTTTCATTGTCGGTTTCAGTTGTAGTGGGATATGCACTATTTTTTCTTAAATCTCTTATCTTTATGTTCTATTAGAAAATCAGTTTTCCACACTATATGTTAGCTTAGATATTGAGTGTTGAGTATTAATTCTATATTCGTTTTCTAGCATTGGTCTGAAATGTTCACAATGCATTTGTTGTAATCTTCTCTCTGTAATCCTTAAACGTGACTTTAGAGGGCTTAATTCTTATATTATAGCTTGGATGTTTAAGTCTTCTAATATTGATTTTATATTGTTCTTTCTCTAGTGGTCTTACTTGAAATAAGATTCACAATGTTTTTGCTGGCATCTCTTCTCGCTATTCCTTAAACATGATATGAGAGGGTTATGTACCCACACATTACCGCGGATCTTGAATTGAAAGCAATGGAATTCACAATGTCTTTGTTGAAATCTCTGTTTTTTCGATTTTCGTTTAAACTCATTTTTGTGTGACATGACGAAGTTCTCCATCTACTTTAAAAGAAATAAGTATAGAAACTAAAATTACTGATATCCTTCCTATGGCCTATAATGAAAGTTACAGTTAACGAAAAAAAAATCTGTAAGACATCATTAATATCAGAAGAAAATGCTACTAGAATTTGATTTAAGTTTTTCAACTCTTTCTAATAAGACGAAAATAGTCCGGAACATTGAGGTTAATTTATATTTTCTTCTAGATAAATTCTCACTATAATAGTAAAGCACTTTTTGCAATTCGTCTTGGTAAGACGATAGCATAAAGTGGTTACTTTTCAAATAACAGAATAACCAATCAAAATGCACGCAATACTCGTCTAATAATTTCAACGACACTAGCAAGGCTTACTCTTATAGGGCCATAAAGAAGAAAGGAATATTTTAATAATGAATACAAGATAAGCCTGACTTGAAGGCTTGCATGCATAGAAAGGAACATGCATGCATGTTCGTTTATTTTCCAGTTAGGAATTTGTAAATTCTTAACAATTTCTCTTCTTTTTTCCTTTTAAATATTTGTGTGCCTTGCAGCAGCCTAAAGGTTCTCATCTCAAGCACATGCAAGTGCACAATTTTCTCATAGGCCCATCATCCATCCATTCATGTAGAAAAAGTTGTTGTAGATGTTGTCCCTCCTAAACAGCTAAGCTGCACAGTACATTAGCCAGTTTGACTGCCTACGAAATGTGTACAAAAACGCGCTGGCGTGCATAAGGGTAAGGAGGAGGATTTACGCGCGCGCAACACAAGATCTTTGTCATTGATTTGGCTAATAAAGCTCTACCTCTAGCTCTAGCTCTAGCTAATGCTGCTGCTGCTGTTGCTCTTGCTGTAGCTGTCGTTGATGTTACTATAGCTGTAGCAGTTTATGATGACGATATGAATAACGATGATGACGATATGAATAACGATGATGACGATGAGGATGATGAGGATGATGATGCGGTTGCCGATACTGATAGTGATGGTGATGGTGATGCCGTTGTGTATGGTAATGGTGTTGCTTTTGGCTGATGTGGATCAGTTTTTATATGCTGTGTTGTAAACATTGCTCCTTAATGAAACTACGAAACTAGTTTCCTGCGCAAAATTGCAGTTAAGCATATTTCAGCTTTGTTGTTGTGTATCTTCTGTTTTTTTTTTTGGTTCTTATTTTTGTAGCTGAAAGGAAATTGTTTAGAATCTCAATGCGAGAAACAGTAAACTTGTTGTTGTTACTTCGAAACTAGGAACTGCAAGTGCAGATATTTAAATTGTTTTATACTTTTATGGTTAGTATAAAGCATAGCATCACTTCCCCCCTTAAGTTGCATATAGTCCCCCTCCCTTACATATAATCAGTCGTATGTGAGTTTCCAGTTTTTGTGCCAACTACGGCGCATGATGAGCTAAGACGTAAGAGTTCCTTTGGCTTTGGATTGCTTTTACCTTTACATCATTTTGTATATATTTAATGGTTTCGAAAGTCCGTAAAATGTTAAATGAATTTAAAATTATTGCAGTTATGCGAGTAATAAAGCATTTGTTGTGCTTTATTATCTCTTCTCATATGCAATATTTTTATTTTATTATTATTCTCTGTTAATTTAATGCTGTTAATGCTAAAAGGCCTACCGATCGCCGCTGATCTTTCAGAATGTTGGCCCAGTTATTTTTATTTAATTTTTTTTTTCAATAAAATTATTTTATTTATAATGCGAATTCGTAATAAAAAATTCTCTCAATATGATTTGTTAATGCGTTACAGAGCCGTAGGTTAGAAACGACTTTGGAGTTTTTAGAACATTTGGAATTGGCTTGGATTATACAGCCCAAATAGACTGGTTGAGTTGTTTTATATATATGTATATATTTATTTAACAATTAAATATGTTTATGAGGAGATTTATTTTATGAATTCTTAAGCATAACGGCACTTTTGTTTGACAATTAGCTACTTTAGTCAGTGTTTCTCAATTTGAGTAGTTCGTCACATAGGTTGGAAAGAAAATTAAAAACAGATTTCAATATTACCTGATTAAAGCACTAACTGTATGTTTATGAAAGAACAGCTACAGCAAACAAAAATAGGGTTTTTCTCAAACACAATGGTACTTTTGTTCTTCAATTGGTTGCTTGAGTCAGTATTTCACAAGGTGAGGCTTAACTTACATAGGTTGGCAGGCAATTTAAAATCAGATTTTTACAAAAACTGAGAATTTCAATTATCGAGCTATGTGAACAACATATGCCTATTCAAGCACTACCCGTATATCTGTGATAAGTAGGTGAAAGCAAAGAAAAGTAGAATTATTTTTAAGTAAAATGCACTTATTTTCATCACTGTTTTCCAATGTGAGATGTAACCCTAGAAAAATTGAAGAGCAATCTAATATCAGAGTACTTTGTAAAAGAATATCAATAAGTCGAATTCTGAGGACAACATAGGGTTAACATATAAAAGCAAACAAAAATAGAATTATTCAATTCTAAATGTCCACAAATGGTTAAATTTTTAATTCAATTCAATTTTTTTAATTTTCTTATTAGTTAATTAGTTGTTGAAAGTTAATTAGTTGAAAGTTGATCCAAAAAATGGCACCATTGTAGTTGTGAGGAGGATGATGAAAGTTTTTCATATCTACAATGTCACTGTCGAGCACTTATGCGGCGTCGGTTGACTATGCTAACGGAGAATGTTGGATCCTTACTTTTTTGGAGGACCTTGTATAACTCCGAAACTTCCTTATAAAGAGCATTTTAGGCTTTGCCAAGGGTTCAAGGTGATGTTTAAGGTATTGATATCTTTTACGATAACACAACAGGATAGCAGATACAAATTCTTAGAATGGTCAAGTAATCACCTAGATATTCATTTATTAAACCCTTACATGAAGAGAAGAAGATTTGCAACTAACTAAATACTTCTAGAAATTAACACATTCTGGGTTAATCCATTTAATTCATGCGCTGGATTATAATTAATCAAAAGTAAAGTACTTTCTTCTCTTTTTTTATGCAGCTAAGAGAAGAGTGATTGAAGTAAATATTAATCTTTTAGTAAGGGTTTCCAAACTAGCACTAGTGTACAAACTCACTATATAAAGGTCTATACTGGTCTATATCTTTTTTCGAGTTGATTTTGTGAAATGGTTCTTTTCATCTCATCCACGTTTTTAATGCTGCAAGATAGCAGTTATAATCTTATAATATAATTATATCTCAGGTGATATGGAAACAATATATGTTTGTTCAAAACAAAAAACACTTCAAAAACAGATGAACAATAAAAACAGTGTCATTGTTCCTGATGCACTTAGTCAAATATATGTATATATAGTATATTTCTTACAATTTATGATTTTTTTTTTTTGAATTATAAATTTTAAAAAAATTGAGATAGGTTTTGTTTTGTGTAGGATTATTGAAGTTTATAGCGAAATGAATGCATAGGATCTATAATGTATAATGTACATGCATGTATGATTTAGAATCGTATGTTCTGTATGGCAAATTATTACTTCAGGCAAAAGTAGATAAACTATAAAAGCAGTTATAAGTGCAATAAGCACTAAGATACAGTTTTTCTAGAAATGTCCAAGTATAGATTTGTTTATATACATTATTTACTGTACTCTCAACTTTAAATGTTTAGCTATTATGGCCTCTAAAAATTCAATAAAAATGGATTTCAATAAAAGCAGCAAATTGTCGTCTTTAAATCACAGTTATTCATACAAAGTAGAAGATTTTATGATATCTCACTATGAGTTTCGAAGTACTCATTTGACAAACAGTATTAGAAAATGGTTAATAAAATGATACGTATCATAGCTTTATACGACCCATGAAGATAAAATAATAATTATTTTGGAAGTTTTTAAAATAGAACTAAACTGATTAAAGAACCCCAACACTTTCATCAAGTAAAAAATATTTTCGTTTATTTGCTTATAGTTATTTTACTTACCTTTTCTTTCGAAAGGTTAATTAGTGAAGCATAAATTAATGACCATTTTTAATGACTGGTTGGTAGTAAATTTTAACAACGTGATAATGCTTTTATGCAACGCCTTGCAAATCAACTACATTCGACTTTACTACATACAGGCAATAAAAGATCGATGCAGAGATTATTATTTTCGAATAAAATGTTCTCAGCAATATTTTCAGATATTTTTACTACTTGTTTTTAAATGGCCTGTGCTGGTAGTCGAAGCGCTTCAGTAATGACTTTCCGAGAAAGATAAGCAACGATAATCGCTCCTTCTTCACACTTCTCAACGGATGATAAAGATAAGTAAATATAGTATCGCTGCAATGTAAGGCGGTATCGAGAAATAATTTAGTTTCAAACCACTAACAATTCCAATTTCAATCACATATCTAATCATAATAAATTTTTTAATAAACTTTAGTAATTATTTTTAATTAAGATGAAAAACATATATGTAGACATACGAGTACAAGTGTTACCTACAAGTCCCCTGTGCATTTGCTAATGATTTAAAGATAAGGTTCTATAGTATTTAACGCCACTATTTAGCAATTTTTCTCAATATGATGTCAAGTTAATTAAATAGATTAATACATTGAAAAGCTCAACAAAGAGATAAACACACTTTTGAAATATTAGAAAAATCTCGGAGATCCTACAACATGCAAGCTATTATTAATTCTTTTCCTAGAGTCAAATTTTATTATTATTAAATAATAGGCTAAAGGCCCAATTAATTCTAGAGTATATATAAATCTCGTAATTGCTCTGGGCTTGATTTTACCTATTTGATTTGGGACTAAAATCCCGCTTCCAAGATAGTCGAGTCTTACCACCACTGGGTAGTTGCATAGAAAATGTTTTGATGATTTCTTTTCCTCAGAGACAGAGTCGGCAGGAATCACTTTTTACCGCACCTATAATCTTCATATGATAATTAAGTCTACAGTATCCGGTAAGAAGTTCAGTGTAAATTTTAATATCGTTTCTGCTAAGGTTAAGGATAGCGTCAACTTTGATGTGTTCAGGATCAATGAATCTTCTTGACTGCCACATGCCTGTTGGGACTCACCAGTGTTCAAATAGATTTTGTTGCTCCCGTTCATATAATAAGTTATTAGATCAAATATTATACTAACAAATGGATGACATATAAGTCTTCACACATTATTTAGTAATATTAGTATTAATAATGACTAATATGATACCTAAGAGAAATGTGCTAACACTTTCAAAGGCTATTGCTTGTAGGTATAGTTATAGATATATGCTTTCAGAAACACCTTTATCCAGTATTTTTCCTCTTATTGGTTTTTTAATATTTTTGTTTATCAGCACACTTATTATTTCAATTTGAAGATGAGACAATCGTCTGTCAACGGTTGTGGTTGTGATAAGCGTATTGACTTAAATGTCATTCCACTTAAGCAAGCATAAAATTATGTTATTTTTCGTACAAGAGGAAAATTTTTAAATAAAAAATGGACACGTTTTCCACATCTTAAGGCGGCGTTAAAGTTTTCACTCATATGGCGGTAGTAACCAATATTGTACGAGTATTTACTCCCTGTTTGGTTTCGGTGTCAACTGACATTGCACTAACAATCCTTTTCCTGAACATATACTGGCATATTCCATAATACATACATATAGTGTTCTGTGTGGGTATATGACATCGTCTGATTGTTGTAAGTAAGTTCGGTTAGTCTGTTCAAATGTCTGCCCATCTGTCTGCCCATCTGTCTGGTTGTCGATCTCTTTGTTTACACTTTACATGTTTACTCCTTGCACGAAGGAAAAAGGCATTGCATTTTTCTGTAATGGTGTCCTGTTTTCGTTGTTGTTGAGTTTTCCTTATTTTTCAAGTTGTTTAAGGAAAGCTTAAAATGCACAACGTGTTTCGGTTTTATTTTCTTATTTTCCTCTTTAAGATAAAAATCTTTATTTACTTTAATTTTATTTCATTTCATTTCAGTTTATTTATTTATGTTTTTGTTGCTTTTCCTCTCGGTTTCCTTGCTGAATCGCCGCTCTCTTTTATTTGACTCAAGAACTCCTTTGGAAAATTAAATTTCGTATTTGTTAAAAATTTTATTATATTTTCTTCTTTTATTTTCATTTATATATTTTTCTTATTTTCCTCAGTTAAATGCACAGATTACAGACGACCACTTTAATGTATTTATTTTTCTATTCGGCTGAAGCTTGAAATTTTCATATAATTTTGAATTTTGTGCTTTGGTAAAAATAACCAAAATCCTATTCTGGTATTTAGAACTTTAATATTTTTTTGAAAATGTAATAAATTTAATATGCCCTAATACTATATTCAGATTTCCTTAATTTCGGGCAATATGAACACATTCAAAATTAACTTAATTTCATTTACACGAAATTAAGGAAATTTGGCTATCGGAATATAGTATTATGCAGTTTTATCGTGTTACACTCATATTAAATGAATGTCCTAGAATATAAATCAAGTTTTAAATTAGGTAAGGCTAGTTTAAAGTGGCGACCTTGCACACTAACAGTCAGTTGAGCTTAAGTAACGATCCTTTTTGATAACACGTATAATAAGATCAAGTGCACCACTAAAACTGATACAGTACACGCATAGACAGAGTCGCAGAGAACAGGCACGACACCATATCCCATTTCACTTAAATGAGGAAGATAAACAAAAGTTCATCTCCCTAATTTTGAAGGATGGTAGCTTTGGCAGGTCGGTAAGAAAAGAGACTCCAAGATTCTTCTTCTGTCCAAATTTATTCCTACTACCCAATATAAATGTTATTCGAACCGGGCCATCTGGAAAGGTTGGTCCCTTTCATTCCACACCACTGCTGTTGTACATCAGAAAAGGAAAAATGTTGGGCATCCGCTCAGCTAGTGACTGGTACTCGACAGAAGAGTTTTAGATTCTTACATTTTTAAATAATAACATTTGTCATTACCAAAGTGTACATTGAAGACAATGCATCAGTAAAGATACAATGGTTTTCCGGTACAAAATGGAGGTTTTCTATCTAAAAAATCTCTCTATCAGTTACCATACGTCGAGAGATGTTTTAGATATGTATAAGTAGGTCACAGAATTCTATTTTAACTATATATGAGTATGTCACTGGGCATAGTCCATATGAACCCTTTCTCTTTTCAGATCGTAATACGTTTCATATTAATAAATATTACTTATTGTCATTCATACCTGACAGATTGTAATAAAATAATTGGATTAAAAAAAAAGTTACCATATCTAAACATACCTTAAGTGGTGCTATAAGCAAACACTAATTATGTAGTATACTGATCTATATTGAAATAATATCATAAGCATTCACCAATCTTTTTCTAAGTATTTTAAAGGGTTTTAATTGGAACAATTGTTATCGTTTAAATATTGTCAAACTCAAACCCAGCAATGTAAATCGCTCAGAATGTGACAAGACTTCTATAAGATAGATTAGCAGATAGTTGACTTTAGCAGTGTTGCTGTTGGAATGACAATGCTGGTAGCTTAAATAGTCTTTAAATACTTGAATACATTGCCGTTACATTCAAATTGTTTCGATATATTCAATATTTAGTGCCTTCATTTTTTAATATTACAAGTACATAGGTAACTATCTGTCGGATTATATTTGACACTTGAATCTGGTTGCAACTATAAATCTCACATAACTGCAAATTATTTTATATACAAAATGTTGTCAATATTTATTAAACATACCTTGAAGTTTGAATTCTGGTATGTGTCCATTGACACAACTCTAAGCTTTAAAGTAAAATCTCAGTTGGGAATTACCAAATCATAAAATTCATTAGTCCAAAGCAGCTGTTGGCAATAAATTAATTATGACTTCCTTAAGCTAAAGCGAAACTGTAATTAATGGACGAATAAATTTACATTTTACAAGTATAAAAATCACTCAATCTTATTTATGCGCCTGTGATAATTCATTATCTTAGCGATCACTGAATGGGTTATGTCTACTTATGAGCCCATAAACAACTCTACAAGTCTATTTCTGTAATTTACGGCTGCTGCTGATATGATTTTTATGACTCTAATAAAAGTGTAAAATTATTAATTAACGACTTGTGATGCATTATCATTTTTAAAATTGTTTTCGATTTACAGTTGATTTGGGAAATCTATTTCGGTTGAAGTAAAATACTTCAATTTACTTGAAACTCCTGCTATTCTAACAAACCTTTGATTAAAAATTTTCTCTTTACTGTTTTAAAATCAAATAATTCCACACTTTTTAGTACGCAAATATATAAACACATGATCATTCACTCGTTCACTAACACGATCGCATACATGATCACATTCATATACTCGTACATACACCGATTAGCTACTTTATTTTATTACGTCCCATCAAACATACATGAGTGTTCTTCTTTCACAGTGCAAACCTGATCTATGCACGCTTGATCTCCACTTGATCTGATCCGATCAAATCACTGTTATTTTTTCTTTACCTACTTGAATTATTTTTCTATTTTTTTAACTTTTTTTGCTAATATTTTCTTTAGGAACTGCATTTTCTTTTCTTTGCTTGACTTGTTTCGGAAAACAGTTAAAATTGTTGGCTGGAAAACCGTTCTTCGTGCGATTTAAGTAGATTTTCTTTCATTATTGTCGACATGTTGTCAATCTGAAAGTTGTATTAAGTATTTTGTGTTAAATATCGTTTTAAATTAATTAAATTGCTTATATGCTAAGTTAATGCTTTATATTTGCAGTCAAAGCCACTGCATTTACATACTAAGCAGTCAAGAATGGGTGGCTTCTTTCCAAATTGTCCTCTGGGATGTATCATTTTTTGCATAAGTGACTTAATCTCTTCTGTTTTAGAAGATTTAACACAATTTAATATTAAAGCCAGTTGCTAGCGATGATTATGAGGCTATAATCTACTTAGAGAGATTTTTGAAGTAATTATGCTATAAACACTTGAGATATTATAGTGGTTTTAAACTCAGATTAACTTTCTTACTTTAAAAGAAATCTTTGAAAGATCTTTTAAACTCTTAGTAGGAATTGAAAAACAATAAAATGTTATACAAAAATTGTTTAATAGAATTTTAATATTAGTTTTGCATTAAGTTTTTGTTAAATTAAGGATTCTAAAGATACTTGCGCTAAACATAATAACGGTAGTAATTAAATTTTATTAATTTTAATTTAATAAAAATTTTACAGGCTTACAGTTTCATACATATTGATTATTATCATCCAACATAGGAAGGCTGAAAATATATAAATGGCAGACACCATCATATTTCGTACGATATCGACAAAAGTATACATTTTTGACAAATACCTTGATCAAAATATGTTTACATCGAACTGTCGACCTCTCTGTTAAATAACGACAGACGAATGAAAATATCTCTAAAACTGAGTAGAACTCTAGTACATTTCACCACATACGTTAATTATTGGAGAGTAAGAGGGTATATGAGTAAGGATCTAGTCTATGTTTTCTCTTTATATTGTATACCTAGCAGTTGACTATCAATTGTTCCCTTTCCATGTACAAACAACAGGAATGGATGCTGTACTTCTCTTATTTAATAAATTCGGAGTTATAATATATGGTAAACACTTCTATTTACTTTTTCTCTAATTCTCAAGGAAGTATATGGTTTCAACATAGCATATCTAGCGTATTCGATGTAAAGTAGCAAATAATATTACTACCTATATCAAGGTATACTATTGTAGTTAAACAATAGTGCATCTACAGTTATTTTGTAATCCCGTTGGATTCCATATCAATAAAGATATTGTAATCTTACTATGTGATCAGCTAAGCTCTAGTTTCTTTTTTTCTATTATGTGTATATCAATTTTTCATCCGTTTGCGTTTAAAGCTCTTGATTAGATATTACTTTTAGAAGAGTATTTTAGACAGTTACAAATGTAACTTACTTCTAATTTTTATTTACTGACATGAATCAAGGTTTTCAGCTATACAGATAAAGAATGGACTTGATTAAGGCTTTGAATTCTCTGTAGGTTGTGGTAGTTATAGTTAAAGGACTCATAATCCTAAGTCTCGCAAAAGCAGACCTAGTTACGACTGTATATGATTGACATCCGTCTCTTTGTTAAAGGAATTTCGCTAATAATATCGTTCAAACTACATATATAAAAACTCGCTGTTTTACTCGTCAGAGTATAATGAGAGCATAATAAATTTATTCACACAATTTAAAATACATTATTTTTGATATTAAAACACACTACCATTCCTAATGTTTTCACATGGTTTATTAATGACTGCATATAGATAGCTCTGTGTTGTCTATCCATGCTGTGTCCCCAAATCCTAAACCCCATCCATAAAAGTTTTATTTCATTTTTCAGTTTACTGTTACTTCAGTTTGTTTATAAGATACTAAAAAATAATAACGGATTATGATTCAATCCATTTACCGCTGAGTATGCAATTGCATAAAGCGATTATTTAAAGGTGTTGGATTTGTATGATGGAAAACCATAAAGTCGTTGTCAATATATAAATTTTTTTTCCCTTATATACTTTCCTTTGTATACTTAACTTTATACTTTCTTATATATTAAACATTTGATTTGCATATATATATATCCTTAACTCGATTTGGTCGTTTGCACTTTCCTTATGAAAAAATCTGTTTTAGAGACCTCAGGTTCATTTAAATAAGATTTATTTTTACAAAGTAACAAATTTAAAAGATAATTCCGTGAATTAAATTGTCTGAGATCAAAGATAATTCTATTCTCGTCCTTTGTTCACTGTTTGTTGCCCTTTAACTATAAAAAGCAGGCCGTCCATGCCGTCAGGAGTTAATTGCGAAACACAATCAACTCTTCAGCGCAGACTTTATTCTGCACAGTGTTGCCAACAGCAAAATTAAATTGCTTTCATTAATTGCTGCAGGCATTTTTTTTCTCTATTTGCTCTGAACTTTTTCCTTTAATATAATTTTTTTTCACATCGTCCTGATTTTCTACACTAAATTTAAAAAGTTCTTTGAATTTCTTGCTCAGTATGTTCAGTTGTTCAGTATCCTTTTTCTCGGTCCTGCAAGTATTTTTCTTATTTTCTTCTTGCTTCCATTTTTTTTTTTTGCTTCTTTTCAATTTTCCAGCATTTATCCTTCACCAAGTTTGCACGCACGAGCTGGCAACTTGAGCTGCAGTTCCTTGCAGTGTTTCGCCTGTAGTCATTGTGAAGACACGACAGAACCAGCGGCGAGTCCTGCGAAGAAGTGTGTACACTCTAAAATAATTTCTTGGTCAAGGTCAGTCCTAATTTATAAGGAGAAAGGAGAAAAAACTCTGTACATTGTATAGTGTGCAGTAATTCTTATAATAAAAAAAATTAAATTAGAAACTCGTGTCAAGTAAAGTTGAACTTTTAAGAACATAAACTTCTGTCAGCTTTTATGGGTTAAGAAATAATTTATTTACTT